>NC_133769.1:156050496-156112795 GCF_003597395.2 Chelonoidis abingdonii | reverse complement strand
ATTTAGCACTACTCCTCTCGTCGGGGTGGAGTACAGAAATCGATTTAAAGAGCTCTTTATATCGATATAAAGGGCGTTGTAGTGTGGACGGGTACAGCGTTAAATCGATTTAACGCTCTTTAAATCGATTTAAACGTGTAGTGTAGACCAGGCCTAGATCGCAGGCTGTGAGAAAATGTGTTGATGTAAACTGAATCCACATGAGCTTGAAGTCATTAAGCAAGAATAAATGTGACAAAAGTCTTCTCAAGCATAATTGCACTTTAACTTGCGCACCACCATTTACATGCAGTTGTAAGCCTTTGTTTTGGGTTTGATCTGTAAAGACTTTAGCTAAAGTGCAGGCCCATTATCTCAGTCTCCCTGTCCTTCAGTGCCCTGCTGTTGGGTATGTGATTGCCATTACGGGGCGGAGTGCACAGGTCTAGTCTGATGGATAGAAAGATGACGTGTGGCTGAGGGGCCTGTTGTTGTCCTGGTGAAAATCCCTTAGGATTTAGCCAAGTTGGAACAGGCTGTGCTTGGTACGTAGTTAATTACTATTTCAAAAGCTTTGATCACTATCACCTAACATTCCCGATGACTTGCAAAAGGAAGCTGCTAACTTGTGGCAGCACTGCATGCAGCTTCTCCAACGAACTTTGCACCAGGTTCCCAGCAAACATGAGCAAGAATACAGTGAGGCCAGGCAAAATGCTGCTTGTTTGCTTCTCAAAGCAAGGTTTGAATCCAGCGCCTTCCATACCACAGCACTCACCTCCGCCCCTGGAGCTAAAGTAGCAATTTCTTTTACTTCTCAGCAACAGTAGTCTCTTCTCCTCCTACATTGGCCAGCCATTATAGGGGAACACTCATTCAAGCAGTAGGCTATGCTGACACCTTTTGAAAAAGAAAAATACCCTTTGACCTAGGAGAAGCAAGTATCAATAACCCCTTATACATATGGGGCAAATAAGGACAACAGACATTTCACAAGGTCATCGGTGGTAGAGCCAGCAATAGAATTCCAGTCCCTCCATATAGTAGAATCAACCCTTATCCTCACTGCATCTTGTTACAGTTAGACAAAATCTTTGTGCTTGGCTGCGCTATTTGAAAACTGACCTCCCCAGAACCCCATGAGAGCTCAGCTGAGTTGGCCTGGCAAATAGCTGTACGCAGTGCTGGATTGAGGTACAAACTAACTAAACTACAGCTTAGGGCCTTGCAATATTAGGGGCCTCTAAAAAAGAAAAAACTGACTCCATTTCAAGTTTTATCAAAATCGGTTGATAAATAAAGGAGATTGGGAAAAAGAGAGAGAATCTTCTATATAAATATTTTCATTCAAATATGACAAAAACGTACACATCTGGATACACCAATACCCTTATCCTACCCTAACCCTTCAATGATTGTTCATTATTGACAGGCAGGAGGCCAGGGCTGAGATAAAAAATGATAATCGCACTTGTAAAATTAGTATTTCTTTGAATAAGTCTATCAGTCTCCTAAGGCAGCTTTTTGTTGGCCCGCTACTGGTAAAATTCTGACTGTGCCTTCATAACTTATTTAAATAAATAAATAATCTCACTGCCAATAAAATTGGGGGAAAATGTGAGGTTGGAGATGCCAGTGTTGTGATACAATTCTGCCAAGCTCATACTCGTATGTTAGTGTTCTTTCTTCTTTTGATTTGTACATACGTACAACTGTGTATTTTAGTGCGCACGCCTCTTTCTGTTTCATGCGCTATCCATGTTTCACATGATTGAGTCTGTAGGTGATCGTCTTATGGACTTGGGTCGAGTGGATCTTGAGGAAGATAAATTTGTGTTGGCTTCCCTCCATCAGTTTCGGGAACCTTCACAGTAAATATTGGAGAGTGATGATGAAAGGATAAACAGAGGAAGGTATATATCAAAGTATTCTGAGTACTTGTTGAGCAATTTATTTCAAACTATGTGCATATATGATTTATAGGCTATTAAACCCTAGAATATTCAATATATTTGCTTGAATACAGGCTAGTTTTTTCTCACTTTCTCAATGCCTGTCTAGAGATTACCAGTCTGGTAAATTTATTTTTCTCTTTGTGCATATAGCTTGTTGTCACTATGTGTGTCCAAGGTGTTTACTCAAGATTAATTAGTGGTTCTGGGGGAGACAGAGGATAGAGAAGCGAATGCAAAAGAGAGATGTCTGCCTAGAAAAAAGACTGGAATTTTCTGCTCGGCAGGTTTGGAGTGTGTAAAATAATATTTTATTATAGGTAGTATGCTATGTAAAAATTCTTATATAAACTTATAAATCACATATCCTATGCATAATACATTGTATTTTTATAATTTGGGAAAAGAAAAATCCCAACAATTCAGTGTTTTGTAGCAAAAATTAAATTGGAATAAACATTTGTAAATATACATTATATACAGTCTGGATAAACGTTGTATTTCCCTAATAAAATTAATCAAAAGTTTTTTCATTTATGAAAAGAAGGATAATTTTCCTTATTCATAATGTAAAAAAAAGTATATATCCTCTCTTGTTTTCCTGTGAGAACATAGACAAATAGCACTAACTTTCACAGAAATAGCCTGGTAAAATAACACAGGTTTTTGGTGCACGCACGCACACGCGTGCACACACCACCCATCCACATAGTTGTTGTATAGATATATAAATGTCAATATTTATAATATACAATTTTTTTTTACTGGTTTCAATAAAAACTTTCTGCTACTAATTTTAGTACCAATATTAGGTAATTCAGCATAACCTTCTATAAAAACAAATCAATTTAATGGAAAAATACAACCCGCATACAATTTTCTGATGGTTTGCTTATTACCTGGGTGTAATTCACATTAGGCCTGTCAAGGGATTGAAAAAATTAATTGGACAATTAATCGTGCTATTAAACAATAATAAAATACCATTTATTTAAATATTTTGGATGTCTTCTACATTTTCAAATATATTGATTTCAATTACAGCACAGAATACAAAGTTTACAATGCTCACTGTTTATATTTATTTTTGCATTTTGTCAAATCTGCCTTGAAAGAGTTCTTAAAACAAACGTGCTGGGTCATCATCCGAGACTGCTGTAACATGAAATATATGGCAGAATGTGGGTAAAATGGAATAGGAGACATACAATTCTCCCCCAAGGAGTTCAGTCACAAATTTAATTAGCGCATTATTTTTTTAACAAGCATCATCAGCATGGACGCATGTCCTCTGGCGTGATGGTCGAAGCATGAAGGGGCATATGAATAGTTAGCATATCTGGCATGTAAATACCTTGCAATGCCAGCTACAAAAATGCCATGCAAACACCTGTTCTCACTTTCAGGTAACACTGTAAATAAGAAGCAGTATCTCCCGGAAATGTAAACAAACTTGTTTGTCTGAGTGATTGGCTGAAGAAGAAGTAGGACTGAGTGGACTTGTAGGCTCTAAAGTTTTACATTTGTTTTGTTTTTGAGTGCAGTTATGTAACAAAAATCTATGTTTGTAAGTTACACTTTCACAAGAAAGAAATTGCACTACAGTACTTGTCTGAGGTGAATTGAAAAATACTATTTCTGTTTATCATTTTTGCGGTACAAATATTTGTAATAAAAAATGTTACTATATAGTGAGCACTGTACACTTTGTATTCTGTGTTGTAATAGAAATCAATATATTTGAAAATGTAGAAAAACATCCAAAAATCTTTTATAAATTTCAATTGGTATTCTATTATTTAACAGTGTGATTAATTGTGATTCATTTTTCAAATCACGATTAATTTTTTAATTAATCATCAGCCCTAATTTATATCAATATGACTAATAGTTGAGCTTTAAGCTTGTGAGTTATCTGCATCCTATATCTTCTATTGCTTCTTGTATCCTATATTGCCTCTTGTATCCTATATTGTCATTTATATAGTCTCTAAGAGTCTCATTGTGTATTCAGACAAGAAATTCCACAATTTAGATGCCCTAACAGAGAAGAGAAATTTCCTGAGAACTCATCTAGTAAACTGTATTATTTACTGTATTTTTTATTTTTATATTGTATTGTTTACTTCTACTTTACTTACATACACAATTAGTTCAAAGAATTTGTCTAAAATTTATTTTTGTCATGGTGTTATCGTTACAGAGAGGGATGCTGAAAATGAAGATTGTTCTATTTTCAGAACCTCACCTTTGTATATATACAAATATAAAGCTTTCATGTTAATAAATTCAATGTCCTTTCTGTGACAATAATAAATTCCCTTTTTTTATGGTATTGTGCCTCCTACACTTGACATAGCTTAGGGCCTCAGAATGTCATAATCTGACTCTGGCTGTATGTGACAGCGATTGTGTGTAGTTAGTGCACGAGACAGGGGCCTGAAGGAAGAAAAAGGATGATTCCATGGGTAAAGATTGGACTGGTATTCAGGAGAGTGGGGTTTCATCCTCATCCCTGCTGCAGACTCCTGTGGAATGCCAGGCAAGTCACTATTGGATGTGGCCAGCTGTCCATGTATAGAGAGAATGCCCCTTACCCCTGCCCCAGCGTGATCTCTAAGAGACAGGCAGGTCTTGTGTTACAAGCACTGGGATTCAGGAAACTGAGGTCAATCTGGCTCTGCCACTATCGTCTTACTGGCAAAATCACTTCCCCACATCTAGGCTATTTTGCTTCTCTGAGGCTTACAGTCCTATTTTGGCCCATTGAGGATTCAGGAGTCAGTTTGTGCTTGAGGCTCTGGGAGTTTGAGTGTCTTTCTCAGGCTCTGGGGGAAATCTCTCAATCACAGCCTGCTTTCCCCCTCCCCCACTTAGGAGTGGGGTTGGCACTGTACTCAGGGCCCTGGGGGATGTTTGAGGATGGTGCAGATCTGACTGGCCAGTTTGAAAGTGTTACACCAAGTACCAAATGGGCAGTAGTGACTAGGCACTGTTCATTGATGAGATGATGGCTCATAAGAGGTGCTGGCTATTTCTGGAGCATTATTGTCCAGGCCAACCTCTGAATGTAACTTGCTGAGACCCCTGCCTTTGCTTTGCCAATGACACCAGCCTTGGCTAGTTACTCCTCCCTCAAGCACTCGTGTGCTTCTCCCATGCCACCCCCTATGTATGGGGAAACCCAGGGCTGGTGCAACCATTTAGGCAACCTAGGAGGTTGCCTAGGGCGCCGGCTTTTGGGGGGTGCCATTTTCTTCAGCAGTGACCGCGGCGGCCAGATCTTCGGCTGCCCCGGTAGCTGCCGGCATTTAGGCAGAGGGAACTGGGGCAGGGGAGCGTGGGGAGGGCTGCCTGCAGCAAGTAAGGGGGGAGGGGCGGCGCACAGGGGAACTCCCTGCCTCAGCTCACCCCTGCCCCACCTCCTCCCCGAGCACGCCGTGGTCTCTTCAATTCTCCTGCCTCCCAGGCTTGCGATGCCTAAACTGATTGGCACTGCAAGCTTGGGAGGCAGGAGAAGTGAAGCAGCGACGGGGTGCTTGTGCACTGAGCAGGGGTGAGCTGGGGTGAGGGGTGTCTCAGGGAGAAGGGTGGGGAGCTGCCTCAGGACAGAACGGGGGAGCTGTTGCAGGGGGGCGCCTCAGGGCGGGGACGCGGGGGGGAGGGCAGGGGCACAAGGTGGAAGTTTTGCCTAGGGCGCGAAACATCCTTGCACTGGCCCTGGGGAAACCTCCCCATCAAAATTTGTGACGCTGCCGCCTTCTTCCTTCTTAAAATCTACCTCTGCTGGGACCCCCTAGAATCACTCCCCTCTGCCGCTGGGTGAGGAAACAGCAAGCTATATCTTCTGCTAAACCCCTATGTGCTGCCAGGGAGTAACAGAACAAGGGACTGAAGGGACTGGGACAGCATATTGTGTAGTTTCCACTAACATTTGCCTTTCTGTCTGTCTTCCCACAGGTGGATGCAGTGCGGGTGTATGTGAGGAGTGACTCTGAGGACCTGCAGTATCCCATCCTGTTTGTAGTTCGCCAGCAGAAGGGGGTCCTGTCATGGCAAGTCCCTCTGATTTTTCGAGGCCTGTAAGTGGCAGAGATTCTCTTTGCAGTTTGTGACAGGCGAGTTGTCCTTCCTTCCCCAGTTGCTAAATCTCACCATTATACTGCAAGTCTGGGAATACTTGGTGCTGTGGCTTGTTTAAGTTTCCCATGGTCTCACAATTGCTGGCATCCAACTTGTGCATTTTCTCGTGGTCAAAATGATTGACGTTTCCCTTTAGCAAGGGAAATTGAACAGATTGATTCAACTTAGCAATGCCCTGTTTTCAAAGTGTATGTGCAGCGCATCCTGGCCCCTGGTTCTCCTGTGGCTGGCAGCACTGCCAACTGGCCATGCTATGGGCTACTCACAGTTGGCAGATAGCCTCTGCACTTCCTCTTATTCACCAGCATGCTCTTCTCCCCCTCATCCCTCAAATGCTGTGCAAAATACGGCATGCTGAGAAAATACAGGGGAGACACTTCTCAAAAGCATCAAGCTATGTCCTCAGGGATTTCAGTCTGTGAGAGACACATACCACACCTGTTTTACAGCTACTTGGAGGGGTGTAGTTAAATAGTTCTTGACTCTTGTCAAGATTTTACTGTATCTGGCTGCATGAGCCAGGAGAGCAGATGGTAGGTAGGCTGGGATACGCAGAATAAGTCACTACAGTTGCAGGAGGGAACATTTCTGTATTGCATTTTGCAAATAGAGGTGAATTTCTGAATATTCCTTCAGTGTGGATTTTTCCCAACAACGATCAGTGAACGTACCTCTGTGATCCACCAAGTCCTGCAGAACATCTAGTTGATAAACTGTGAAAGGAGGGGCCTATAACTGGTACATGCATCCCATCACTAGCACTTGCACAACTCAGGAACTGTAATTGTTCCTAACCAGTGACCGCCAGCATACCTTGACCATGTGCTGCTGCAGCACGCAATGGATAGGCATGTGTGCCTCCACCACCAAACTAGTTTCCAGAGGGGAGGGATAGCTCAGTGGTTTGAGCATTGGCCTGCTAAACCCAGGGTTGTGAGTTCAGTCCCTGAGAGGGCCATTTAGGGACCTGGGTCAAAATCAGTACTTGGTCCTGCTAGTGAAGGCAAGGGACTGGACTTGATTCGATGACCTTTTGAGGTCCCTTCCAGTTCTATGATAGGTATATCTCCATATGTTATATTATAACTGACTCATAGCAATCTGGGGTTAAGCTTCCAAATGCTAATTCCCATTCAATTCTCCTTGCTGAGGCAGACTCGCACTGCAGCAGAGTTCCAGGAGAATGGCCTTGCACAGCCTGAGGTTCTGAAGCCACTGCTGGTCATCCCAGGTCTGTCTAAGTAACTCTGCCAGAATAGAAGGAGGGCATTTTTCTGTTCTATTTTATTTGGTGGCTGTTGGCTTTTTTCCCTTTTTGGCTGCTGTAGTTACCAGAGGACCTACAACTACCAGGAAGTGAGCCGTACACTCTGCCCTTCGGAACCCACGCCTGAGATGGGACCCTCTGAGCAGATCATATTTGTAGACGTGGCTTCCATGGCGCTGTTTGATATTGAGTATGAGCTGCTGGTCACGAGGCTCAAGAGCTTCCAACTCACGTAAGCAGGATTTGTGAACATGTGCAAGTGGGATTGTCGTGTGTGTGTGTGCGCGCTCATACAGGGTGGAAACTGCTCCCACTCACATCTAAGTAGATACAAGGATAGTGCCTTCAATTACGCTCTTTTCACATCCTAGGAGAACACATGAGATGAGAAACTTTTTTTTTTATGGGTGGCCCTGGCAGCTTCATTTGGGCACTGAACGGGGAAAAAATCTAAGGCACTAGCCTCCCCGGTCTTGCTGTTTTAGACCAAAGCTTTCCTGAGTGTGGTTCCCCAGGTAGGCTCACTTCCAGCTGCAAGGGACCAGAGACTCTCCACTGAGACCATTTATCTGGTGAGATCACTCAGGTCATTCCTCAGGATCACCATGCCTTAGGGCTCTGTCTCCCTAGGCTACAGGAATGAAACACCATCCTCACTTTTATGAAAGACTGTGCCTCCTGGACGGGCTTGGTCTGAAGGTGGTCCCCTGGCTTTCAGGGGAAGGAGAAACCCATTCCTCAGGCGGGAGGAAGTCAGCCTCCCAGTGACTTCATGCCCACTGGTCAGGCCTAGGGCTGCGGCTTGGAGCCGCCCTGTTCTGTTGCATCTTTGGACTAGAAGGAAAGGGACAGGTCACTTCCTCCTTCCTTCTAGGAGCCCCCAAGTTACTCCCTCTTTCTGCTTAAATTCCTGGCCTGATGAGATTAGGTGGAACTCTTCTTTCCAGCAAGCGGACTCAGCTAGAGCCCCAAGGTAGGGCATGCCTTCTGTCAGGCTCTCTTTGAAGGGAATTAACTCCTTACCTGCCTGATACAGCACAGGATGCACACACTTCCTCTCAATGGAGGTGCCACACCAGAGAAAACTAGGGGTCCATTTGACCAATATTCTATTCCCAGCAGTGGCCAACACCTGATTCAGAGTAAGGTGAAAGCTGCCCATAATTCACCTCAATAGCTATGCACTGTTGTGTGGGTAGGGGATTCCTTCCTGACTGCTCCACTGATGACATGGGGCTCTGAAGCATGAGGTCTGATTACTTCTATTGAAACCTGAGCATAACATTCTCCTGACCTCTACCAAAATCCATCCCCCGTCTGACTCAGTGACCTTCTGCACTATTTTTTTCTTTAGTTTAAATTGAGCTTGGAGTTTGTCATTGGGCAGTAGGTGCTGATTGGCAGACTGCTCAGCTAGAGCAACCAGGCAATCAGGATCCTGCGCATTTATTCCTCAAAAGAAATAAGGAGTCAGTTCATATCCTTGGAATCAGTGCTCAGAGGGGAGCTCCTTCCAATGTGCGTGGGGTGGGAAAGGATTGGCTGCTTTGGTCGCAGGGTTCCCTGCACCTTCCTGAGTAAGAGTCCTGTAGGTCTGCGGGGATCTGAGTGGAAATGGGATAGGCAATGGGAAGGAAGCATATCTTTCTCTGACACTTGCTGGGACAGCCAGAGGTGGTATGGTTCCAATGGAAAGTCAGGGGCTCTGCTGCATGAGGGACAGCAACTCCAATGAACCTGTGCTGGGAGACAGGTGGCATAGAGCCAGAGGACTTCTATGCAGAAGGCCTCGTGCCCCCATGGAGCTCTGAGATCTGTGGGGTTTGTGGACCAGCTATTCTGCTTTCTTCTGTAGGTTGGGGTTAGGGGGAAGTCCCCACTCCCAAGAGAAGGTAAGCTGTGTCAGTTTCTTGGCCCCTGCATGCGAATGTCTGCAGAGGAGGGGACAATTTAAGCTAGGATTAGTTTCAGCACTGCTGCTATCAGAGACGCTCTCAGATGGGCTGATGCAGGGGGAGGGGGATGCAAGGCCAAATGTGGGGAGCTTGCTGGGACTGTTGATTGGGGGAGGGGTCACTAACAGAAGATGCGGCGGGCTCCCCTTTGTTACTCTTTTGTGGCATGGGGGATCCCCAGGTCAGCTTGGGGGAAGCTTCAAAGTTGGGTGCGTGAGAAGGATCCTTTTGTGTCTGGAAATGTGCCCTGCAATGTCCTGGGGAAAAGGATAGGGGCAGAGCCAGGGCCAAGTCAGGCCCTGGCTGCATGGCCAAGATGAGAATGGCTGTGGGCTAGCTAAGCCAAGCAGCGTCTGTGTGGTGGTGAGAGGGAGCTCCTCCCAGGAGTACAAGTTCTTCTGTCATCTCACTCACAGCCTGAACCTCTGTGGCTCCAAACACTGCATCCAGCTTGTTTGTCATCCCACTGTGCTGTGGCCACAGGACAAAGAGCTGGGAACTTGGCTGACTGCAAATAATGGGGGCCAGCATAGCCTGGAGGTGGGCACATAGTGGGGAGTCAGGCAATCATGAGCTCTCATCTGGCTCTGCCACTGACTTGCTGTGTGCTCATCACAGCCCCTGTGTGTGCCTTAGTTTCTCGATCTGTAGACCAGGGAATATAAAATACTTTAGTACCGATGAAGAGAAAGGAAAATTTACATTTCTCTTAACTCTCTCTAAGTTGCTCTTCAAAATGTTTATTTCCTCTCAAATGCTTACATCCCCGCTCCTAAATTTTACTCTGCCATTTCAGTGGACAGGTTCTGAGAAAAGTCAGTGATATTGTTCACACAAAATAACCCAGGATAATCCCGTTCCCCTATTTTCCATGAAAAAGCTGTGAACAATTGGGTTCCTGTGGCCTCTGATTCCCAAATTCTGCAGAATAAACAGATTACAGTTTGAAACAGGACAGATGATCTAGATAATTGAATATATCCTTTGCCAGGGCAGAATCCACAGAATTCCAAAGCTTTGCTCAAATCCACTTTGATTGCTCAACAGAATTGTTAACTTTATTAAATCTTACAAGGATTGATCTACACTAAGACTATGATAACAACAGCACTTTGGATATGGAGCAGCTAAACTTAAACACAGATAATGCCACCCAGAACATTAGCACCAGCCTTGTGCCACCTTTTCCTCTCCCCAGACACTTTTTTAAAGGGACTACAGTAGCTCACTTGAACTGCATGTTAGCCCATCTGCATACACAGTGAGATAATTAACCTTTAATTTCTGGACTAAAACGCAACACTAGCAAAGTGCATATCTACCAAGCTCATGTGCGTGCACTCATGCTTGCTCTAGACTGAATGGAAATGAGTTCTTAGCCTTTTGATTAACACTGCATATTCCCTTGTGTTATGCTGGGATTCTGAATGAGCAGGAGAAAATGAAATCAGTCCTAGAACCAAACAGTGTCCTTCCTGTGTGCTTAAACAATGCACATGTTAAGGAGGCTAGTCCCACAGTATTTCTAACCCAAGTGCTGGACAACTCGCAGAAATACTTGTTGCACAGTCGCCAACATCTAAAAACTTTTGCTGATGCGATTCTCCAGCTAAGCTGCCAAATATTAGAAACTAAGATGTAGAGAGTCAAGCGTAGTGGTCAGTGCTGTGGCAGCCGGGCCAGGAACTGGAGCCAGAGGTCGAAGCCAGAGTCAAGAGCAGGTTTGGAACAAAGGAGGAGCTGGGCTAGGAACAGGGCTGGAGCAAGAGCAGGGCTGAAGCAGGCTAAGGCCTGTGAAGTTTATCACCATTATCAAGCAGGGGAGAGATCAAGCTGTGACCTGATGCTGATGCTGTTTCTCCTGTGAGACTTATGTACCCTACCGTGAGAGCCACCAGACCAGCTCCTGGCTTGTAAATTGTCTGGAGCCTATCACAGAAATGACTTATCGCTACATGTGGCTTAATTAGGCTCTAACTCCTCACATCACCTCCCCATCCAGGATGCTTCCCCAACATCCTTGGGTCCAGCTTTTCTGGGGACAATCAACAGAACTCCTGAAAGAGGTTGGGTGCATGCATGTTACTAGCCAGTTCCCACAAATGGTCGGCTGAGCCATACTGTTTCCAGTCCATGAGGTACATGCTTTATCCTTGGAGGAGCTTAAAATCCAGGATCTGTTCCACCTAGTATTCTTCCTTCCCCTGAACTGTGACAGGAGGGGTGGAGGTTGTGTTTTGCATCTGAGAAAGGAGTTACCCACATATTTATTCAATAAGCAAACATACCAGCTGTATCTTCATAGTATGGGATAACTGGAGCTTGAAGGCCACCATCTTGATCTGTTGAATGGTCTGGAATGGGCCAAGATAATGGTGGTCTAGTTTCTTTGAGGGTTGGGAGGTATCCAAGTGTTGAGCTGAGAGCCATACCTTGTCTCCAACCACCAGGGGAGGGTCCTGTCAACAGATTTTGACATATCATTTGTAGTCCTCCTTGGCTGAGTTTGTGTGATTATAATTCCGCTCAGATGCAGTGATGTTGGACCAAATAAGAAGCCGCAGAGCCATGGGAGATTAGTGGTACGGATGGATGGAAACAGTGGTGAAAGCTATTATTGGCATAGAAAGGACTTTGGTGTCAGAAATGGCTGGGTTAAGCTGTGATGGGTCAGGGGCCTTGTTTGAGTAACTGCAGGGCAACTTCAGTGGAGCAGGCATGGTTTGGGTCACTAAACATACATAAAAAAATCACTAACAAATTCATCAAAGTTGTGGAGAATCAGGTCTCTCGGCTCCAGGAGTGATGATGCCTAATCCAGTGCTTTGCCTGCCAGTAAACTGATGATGAGCCCTATCTTACTTTAGTTATTTGGGTACATATTTGGGCACAACAGGAACAGCAGTGACATTGATTGAGAAACCCCCAAAACTTCTAATGGTTCCCACCAAATCTCTTTGGTAGAAGGATCTTAGAGCCTAGACCTTAAGCTGTCACAGCTTATAGTGTGGAGTGACGTGGCATCACTGGGATCTGTGAGTGCAGGAAAGCATTTTCCCATTGTAGCTGGCCGCTTGGTTCTGGAGGGCTTGCCTGGAGATTTCATTTTGACTGTTGGAGACACCTGCAGGCATAAACAATCCACCTTGGCCACTGGGCCTGACAGGTCAGGCTGCTCAAACTGTTAGACACTAAGCTATAAAGGGCCATGCCTAGTGGTTGGAGCAGTGGCAGTCCTGTCTAGTGGTCAGTGCAGTGGCAGCTGGGCCAAGAACTGTAGCCAGAGGTCTGAGCTGGAGTCAGGAGTCAAGAGCAAGTTTGGAACAAAGCAGGAGCAGGGCTGGGAACAAGGCTGGAGTCAGAGCAAGCTCAGGCCTGTGGAGTCTATCATCACTATCAGGCAGGGGAGACTTCTAGCCATGAAATGATGTTGGGCAAACTGAGGTGCTGCTTCTCCTGTGAGGCTTCTATACCTGCTCTGAGAGGTAAACCAGCTCCTGGTTTGTAGATTGGCTCAGCCCTACAATAGAATGACTCATCACTGCATGTGGCTTAATCAGGCTTTAGTTCAGGGATGACTCATCACCTCACCTCACACCAGGTTCTTAAGTGTGATCCTCCCCAGGCCAATATGAGGGAACTGGGGTTATTTAGTCTGCAGAAGGGTGAGGAGTGAGTCTTCAACTACCTCAAGGGGTGTTCCAAAGAGGATGGAGCTAGGCTGTTCTCAGCAGTGGTAGATGACAGAATAGGAAGCAATGGCCTCATACTGAAGTGGGGGAGGTTTAGGCTGGATATTAGGAAACACTATTTCACTAGGAGGGTGGTGAAGCACTGGAATGGGTTACTTAGGGAGGTGGAGGAATCTCCATTCGGCTTGACAGAGCCCTGGCTGGGATGATTTAGTTGGGGATTGGTCCTGCTTTGAGCAGGGAGTTGGACTAGATGAGCTCCTGAGGTCTCTTCCAACCCTAATATTCTATGAGGCAGTTAGTGCAGCAAACTCCTCTAGCGCCTTATTCTGGAACTAGGCAGGACCAACACCATAGCTACACAGCAGCATCTGATGATCAAGCAGCACTGAGATCCCTTCTGCTCCTCATCCTGCTGATCACTTTTTCCATGCACCACTAAAGCTGGTTGAAATGTTTTTGACATTGCTTTTTCCATTGGACAATGCCAATTTGTCACATTCAAAATATTCAGCTGGAATGTGTTTACAATTTTTTTTTTTTTTTTTTTTTTGGGGGGGGGGGGGGAAGAATTGATAAGTGGGGGACCAGACAGCAAGTGTGAAAATGGGACAGGAGGTTGGAGGGTAATAGGCCCCTATATAACACTAAGCCCCAAATATTGGGATTGTCCCTATAAAATCAGGACATCCGGTCACCTTAAATCAAAGCATGTTAATAAGAGCTAACTTTACTGGAATGGACCACTTTGATTTTTCCATTTCAAACTATCTGTTTCTAAATGTATTTTAAAAATCATAGTACAATATAAAATAAAAAATTTAAAATAAAGTATGAAAAAAATATAGATTTTTTTTTTTTTTTTTTTTTTAGATTGAACAGTTCATTTTGCAGGAACTTTGTGAAATTTCAGTTCTTTATTCTGATTTGATGATTTATTTATTTATTTTTTTAAATATTGGACTTTCCCTCGGAACAGAAATTCCAGTTCCAGATCAGCTCTGTGCTACTACTCTGTTCCGGCACGAAGGGCCTGACTCTCTCTCCCAGTGCCTAAAGCATGTAGGACTAGTTTGAAAAGAGCTCTTCCTACAAACATAGAAGTGTAAGTCCCCCAGAAACGCTTAGCTTATAGCCTTAATATCTCCCTGTGCTTCATGAATTCAGCTTTGAAGAGCAGTTCCCTGAAGATGCGGTGTGTGTGTGTGTGTGTGTGTGTGTGTGTGTGTGTGCTCAAGCATTTATGCTGTGAGCTTTAGAAAGTCTTCACCTTACTGATCTTTCTTTTTTAGGACAGACAAAGCCTTTAACTTCACTGCCAGCCCTTCTCAGCCTCAGGTAAGCCTTATGTGACATCAGCTGCATGTGTCTTTTCACATACAAATGGATTTCAATATGATCCTAGCAGTTATAGATGGCAAAGAGCTATAGGATCAAATCCATTTCCCTCTCAGGAGGCAGCCTAGTCCATTGCTGTGGCATCTGCATGGGTAGAGTGAAGGGATAGCACTGCATAGTCTCTGCCCCTCCTGGAGCACGTTCTGACCCTCACACGAGACATTCAGCTCAAGCAATTGAACAAACCAGAGATGTGAACTGGTGCAAACAGACATCATACCTTGCTGTGGGATGAATGCAACTCTCCACAGGCCCAGCAACCTGCACTGGGTGTGGAGTTATGGTGCTGTGTGATGCTGGAACAGAGTGCCCAGTGTGGACTTATGCACTGTTGCAACTTACATTGATTCAGTCACTCTACTACAGTTCGCTGAGATGCAGTTCTCTAGTGCAGACAAAGCAGCAAAGGATGCAGACTTAAAACTGCTACCAGCGCTTGAGTGGTCTGAAAAAAAAAGTGGTGGTGAGGGGAGAGGTGTCTGTCTGCCCACAGCCCTGCCTAGCAATCAATTTTGCTCCTCCCCACCATCATCTCTGCTCTGCATCGGTTTTTACTGGAGAGTAGCCATTCTTTCTAGTTGATAAATCTGAGGAACTGTACCAGATTGAAGTGTCAGTAGATTGGAACACACTGATAAATTTAAACAGTAATTAGTCACCAGGACAAGTTGGTGTTCACCCAAGAGTTCTGAAGGAATGCTGATATGATATTTTAGAACTACTAACTGGAGTATGTACCCTGTCGCTTAAATCAGCTTCTGTACCAGATGATTCTCAGATAGCTAATGTGATCCTGATTTTTAAAAAAGGACCAGAGGCAAATATGGCAATTACCGGCCGTTAGTCTAACTCCAGTACCAAGCAAACTGGCTGAAACTATAGTAAAGAACAGAATTATCAGACTCCTAGGTGAACACAATTTGTTGGGGAAGAGTCAACACAGCTTTTGTAAAGGGAAATCATGCCTCACCAATCTATTCAAATTCTTTGAGTGGGCCAACAAACATGTGGACAAGGGAGATCTAGTGGATATAGCGTTCTTGGACTTTCAGAAAGCCTTTGACAAGGTGTCTCATCAAAGGCTCTTAAGCAAAGTAAGCAGTCATGGGATAAGAGGAAAAATTTTCTCATGGCTCAGTAACTGGTTGAAAGATAGGAAACAAAGGGTGGGAATAAATGGTCAGTCTTCACAGTGGAGAGAGGTAAATAGTGGGGTTCCTCAAGGATCTGTACTGGGACCAGAGCTATTCGACATATTCATAAATTATCTGGAAAAGGGGCAAATAGTGAGGTGGCAAAGTTTGGAGGCAATATGAAAGTACTCAAGATCGTTCAGTCCAAAGCAGATTGTGAAGAGTTACAAAGGGATCTCACAATACTGGGTGACCGGGCAACAAATGGCAGATGAAATTCGATGTTGATAAATGCAAAGTATTTAAACATAATCCCAGATATACATACAAAATGATGGGGTCTAAATTAGCCATTACCACTCAAGAAAGATCTTGCAGTCATTGTGAATAGTTCTCCAAAAACATCTGTTCAATATGCAGTGGCAGTCCATAAAGCTAACAATGTTAGGAACTGTTAAGAAAGAGAGATAATAAGACAGAAAATATTATAGTACCACTATATAAATCCATGGTACACCCACACCTTGGCACTGGGGGCAGGTAGGGGAGCCTGAGGGAGGCAGTGCCTCCCCAAATAGCCAGGTTTGCCCCCTCTCTACCTTGCCAAGGCCTCGCTTTAGTGGTGCCGCTGGGCTCCAAAGGGCTAGGGCCACGCCACCTGCCTTTCTGGGGCTGGGGAGGCTGTGGCAGCACCCCATGCTCTCCCTCCCGGCGCTCCCAGGAATGGAGAGGCGGCAGCAGCGGCACTGCCACACACTTTCCCTCCCAGTGCTCCAGGGCGCACACTCTCCCTCAGGTGAGCAGGGCGGGGTAGGGGGTAGCCTCCCTCAGCCAGGGGTTCACCCGCTGCCCTGTGCCAGCCAATTGCGCCTGCCCGTGAGGCCCTCCAAAGCGCAGGGCCCAGAGTGGTCATCCCGATTCACCGTCCCCTAGGGACGGCTCTGGTCAGAGGACAGGATACTGGGCTAGATACACCATTGGTCTGACCCAGTATGGCCATTTTTATGTTCTTATACAATACAAGATGGGTGCCTTTTAATTAGCACACCACCATTTTTATAAATCAAATCAAGCAAGCATTGAATGAATTGATCTAGACTCTTTTTACAATCTAGTGCAGGGGTGGACAAATTATGGCCCGTGGGCCGCATCTGGCCCATGGGACCGTCCTGCTGGGTCCCTGAGCTCCTGGGCTGGAAGGCTACCCCTGGGCCCTCCCCTGCTATTCCCCCTCCTCCGCAGCCTCAGCTCGCTCACTCCACCGCTGGTGCAATGCTTTGGATGGTGGGGCTGTGAGCTCCTGGGGCAGCGCAGCTGCAGAGCCCAGCCTGACCCGGTGCTCTGTGCTGTGTGGTGGCGACGGTGGCAGCAGCATGGCCCAGCTGCAGCCGGGCCAGCCACCGGTGCTCCAGGCAGTGCGGTAAGGGGGCAGGGAGCTGGGGGGGAGGGGGTTGGATAGAAAGCAAGAGAGTTTGGGGTGGTGGTCAGGGGACAGGGGTGTGGATGATGGTTGGGGGGGAAATGGGGTTGAATGGGGGCAGGGATCCTGGGGGGCAGTCATGAAGGAGGGGGGGTTGGATGGGGCAACAGGGGGCAATCAGGGGCAGGAGTTCTGGGAGCAGTCAGGGGACAGGGAGAAGGAGTGGTTAGATGGGGCAGGGGTTCCGGGGGTGCCTTCAGGAATAAGAAGAGGGGTTGGATGGGGGTGCAGGGGCAGTCAGGGGACAGAGAGTGGGGGTGTGTGGATGGGGCAGGGAATGGAGGGGTGCTGGATGGGGCAGGATTCGAGGGGGCAGATAGGAGGTGGGGTCGGGCTACAACCACCTCCCTTAACTGGCCCGCCATACAATTTACAAAACCCGCTGCAGCCCTCAGGGCAAAAAGTTTGCCCACCTCTGATCTAGAGCAATGCAAGAATAACCCCAAACAAACAAGAAAAGGAAATAACAAAAAGTGTTCAGTGATCTTAATGCTCAATTCCTGCCCATTTCCCAAGTGCTGAGAAAGGAATTTAATAAAATTGCCAGTGAGAGTGGTGTTTTATTATGCAAATAAGGTGTACAGATAAGGAAAAAGTTACTGTTTTAATTGTTTCTAAGAACTGAGTATCTGAGTGGTGTGGGTATGATGAGCCATAACTAATCTCTTTGAACAAGGAGTACTTGTGGCACCTTAGAGATTAACAAATTTATTTGAGCATAAGCTTTCATGGGCTAGAACTCACTTCATCGGATGCATGCCGTGGAAAGTACAGGGCAGCTGGAGCAAATAAGTTTCCTATTTTATATAAAGAAACACTTCAGTTACATCCTCATTCATTTTTTTTTCCCCTTTAAATGTTTTCACTATTTGTTTTTCTTGGTTGTAAAGTCCATTGTTCATTTGTACAACCAGAGGAAAAGAGCTGTTAAAAGGTGTTTTATTTAGATCAAATGCAGCAGCAGTCAACGACGATGTGAGCAACTACAAAATGAACAGTGGGAACTTCAAGAAAGGTTTCCTCCTGAAACTTTTGGAAGTACTTGAGATAATCGCTCAACAAAAAGTGACCTATTTTAACGCAGTCGGAACTGAATTGACATGGACACTGATAGAATCGCCCACTATCTACTCTTATTTTTTAATGTTGTATTTTAAGTCTTTTGTTTAATGGTTTGTTTTTTTGCTTACCCTGAATTAGCTAAAACTGGGAGGATAGGCTGAATGCACAAATGAGAACACAGCTAGGTGCCGAGAGCCCACAACTCCAAATCACGTCAGTGAGAGTTGCAGATGCTCAGCACGTCTCAAGATTGGGCCCTAAAATTTAGGTGCACAGGTAGCTAGAACAAATCCTTTATTTTCGCTCATACTAGTCACCTCACACCAGATCTGTATCCTCTTAAGAGGCACAGTAAAGGTGGGGTGCAAGCAGAAGGAGGGTACAAGGATAAGCTTAAAGACACCTTTTCATTTTGCTAATTCTGGCCTGCTCCAGGAACTGGTGTGGCCCCAGGGGCAAATTACAGCATGCCTGGCTGCTTTGCATAGCTACCAATGGGCAACTCTGCAGCTAGGAAATCTGGAGTACAAATCACTCCAGTTACTCCGTTGAGCTGCCCTCAATCACCCCAGCATGCCCTGTGCTGGGAACTGCTCAGGAGGGTGCTGTGAGACTTCCTACATTGGTCCTATGTTAATTCTGTACTTGGGGAATTACCCAGGGGGCTGTTCCACCCCTTTCACGGTCAGAGGAGTATAAAGTTTTCCACCCCTGTTAAAGGTGGGGTGTCTGTATAACTGGTTCTCAGGATCTGTTGGCAGGCAGCTGCAGATTCTTGTGGTTTTTGGCCGGAATGAAGGGATTCTGCATAGAACTGAAGGAACAGGTTCAACTGATTTTCCAAGTGTTGTTTGCTAGGATTTACAGCTGTAACACAGACAGATTTTCATTTCACAGTAAGCCCCTCATGTCTGTAAAATGGATACAGAAGTAGAAACTGGCAAACTTGGGAAAATTCTGGTTTGGTTCTGCTTTGAGCTCAAAATTGGAAGCAGGAAAACTGCTTTGTAAGGGAAACAATTCTTGCCTGTCTCCAAAGATAGGAGAATGAGGTCTTGCTCATATGTAAGGGCTGTGAAATGAACTTAACCATTAACACAAATCAGTGAAAGAGCTGAGATTAGAATTTATGGTCCACTGGATCACAGGCCAGCATGACCAAAACTAAAGGGTGTCTTGCAGTTGGTGCTTTGCCTGTGTACTCCCTGGAATCATGCAGGGAGCAATGCAAAGCTGGAAGCATGCTCAGTGCAGCTGGAATGCTTGGAGATTTTAGTATAGCCGGTCTCTAACACCCTCTGCACTTAGCCTATGCAAATGGCAATTTTCACAGGCTTATCCCCTGGCCAAATCTGGATGACTTTTCATGAGGATAGAAAAAGATACTTCTGTGATTCCAGGGCTATCCGTTAGCCAAATTTTTAAATCCCAGCTCCAAAGCATGGAGGCACTACAGTTCTTCAAAGAAATGGAAAAAGTGGTTAACATTGGCAAAGCTAACATCATTCTCAGAAATGGCGAAACCAATCTCACTGAAACTTAAAAGATCAGCCTGAGGAAAGTAGCAATCACTGACATTTTTTTTGGCTAAGTCATAAACAGAGGAAAATGCTAGGCAATCACAATTTTAGCCTACAGGCTTCCGTCCCTCCCCCCCGTATAATGGCATTATAAATAGTATAGAAACTGCTGGAGGCAACTATTGCAAATTAAAACACTTTACTGTAAAATCCCACCTTCTAAAACATTACCTGTTGGAGTATTATGATGAGCAGGAGTTATGCTGCAGCTCTGGTGCCATGGAGGTATCTGGGGTTAAACTCTGTGCATAGAGGGGCTGGTGCAGTCCGTATTTTTGGCCAGCCATTGTGAGGAATACGAAGGCCTTTCAAAACACTTGAACTCCAAGTGACTAGGTGGACTGCAGAAGCCTTCCATGTCTGACATCTCAGCCTAGATGCACGGGGCTGTTCTGTTCTTTTGGGGATGTTATGGAGCCAGTGGCAGAGGGACTCCTGAACTGTAATGCACAAAGGGAGCACTGATCCTGTTTTTTCTGCAGTATTTTCTGTACAAGTTCCCTCCAGATGTGGATTCCGTCATCATCAAGGTGGTATCTGAAACTGTCTATCCCTGTTCTGTTGTCTCCGTCCAGGATATTGTGGTAAGTCTAGAGAGGGGCAATGGCAGATGATCTAGAGGTAGACTCTGGGCATTGGTATTGTGCCTCCATCACCATGTGTGATATATTTCAGCCCAGTAAATATATGAAGCCTCAGGGGGCAGTACTGCAGAGTAACAATACAGGAGGAGCTTGAAGGGAGGCGAGGGGCCTGTGGAATGAATTGGGAAAGGCCTAGCTGTTGAGTTCTAAGTACCTCCTCAGGTGATATTTTTGCCAGTGTTAGTGAGGGTAGTGAGCAAGTTAATGATGATAATGCTCCCATCCCAAGGTCTGAAGGTGCTTTTCCTTGCCTGGAAGGTAGGACAGTACCATTCTCTCTCCATTTTACAGATGGGTAAATGGAGGCACAAAGAGATGACATGACCTTTCTATAGTCACACAGCGAGTGGTGGCAGAACTGGGAGGCAACAGCAGAAATTCTGGCTCCCAGACTTGTGAATAAGTCACAAGACATCCCTAAAAGCAGCAGAGAATCCTGTGGCACCTTATAGACTAACAGAAGTTTTGGAGCGTGAGCTTTCGTGGGTGAATAGCTGCGTCTGATGAAGTGGGTATTCACCCACGAAAACTCACGCTCCAAAACGTCTGTTAGTCTATAAGGTGGCACAGAATTCTCTGCTGCTTTTACAGATCCAGACTAACACGGCTACCCCTCTGATACAAGACATCCCTATTTGTCCCTGCAGTGTCTTCTTTCCACCCCCATCCTCTTTCTCCATCCCTCTCCCTCTCCCAGTCTTCTTTGTTCACTGTTCCCCCCCCCCCTTACCTGACCCTTTCTCCTCCCTTTTTCCTCTGGCCCAATCTCCCCCCTCAATCTTTTTCCTGAATTCTTGTTCATACCCTCTGATCCTCTCCCATGACTGCCTCCTGCAGGTGGAATTTGCTGTTGCTCAGAGCCAGGAAGCAGCAGTACTGGCCACCTATTTCTTCTCCCTTCCTGCCCTGCTATGCAGGAGTGAGGGAGCAGTGAATAGGAGACGGAGAGCTGAAGAAAGCAGCCTTGAAACCCTGAGAGCCACCTCTAATAGCTGGGAGGAGGCAATGAAGTGGAAACAACGATCTCGGCCTGCAGCCCTGCTCATGAGTGGCCTTTCAAATGACACAACTGAGAGGGTGACAATGGGGGCAAACATGTGACTGTCACTCCACATAGCAGGTATAGAAAGGGGAAACATGGAGCCATAGGGTCTATCATGAGGAGGTTGGGGATAACAGGAAAATGAGGACCAAGCCTAGACTCATAGTAGAGCAGCTGAGATTGCTATAACAACTGTCTTTTCCCCTCTGCTTTGTTGAGGCTTTCAAATGAGAGATTCAGAGTAAATGACCTGGCTGTGCCATAAACTGCAGCTCTGTTTGAAGCTGGGACCTTGCTGAGAGAGACCAGCTGAGCCCTGGCTGTGGCTGGTGTTCTCAGCACAGCTTCGCTAGCCCCTGAATGCTGCTGATGTTGCTGCCTATTGGACTCCAGGCAGGGCTCCTCCAGTGCTCTTCATGAAGCTCTGGTGGGGAGGTGAGGGGAAGATGACAAAGCCAACTCAAAGGCCCAAAGGAGTTTATTTTTATTAGGCTTAAGGGAGTTTTTTCCACACCCGGCCTATCGGGGAAAGCAAGTTTGTGCTCCTCCTGGCTCAGAAAATGCAGTTGGATTTTTCAATTTCTTTTTTTTTTTTTTACATTACTTCTTCCTGTTTTAGTGCCCTGTGTATGATCTGGACCACAATGTGGAGTTTAATGGTGTTTACCAGTCCATGACAAAGCAAGCTGCCATCACTGTACAGGTGAGATGCTGATTTTATCAGTGCTAATTTCCAGTGACTCTGTGTGCCTCCTCTCTGCTTAATCATTTCATCTGCGGGATACTGGTGCTCAAGATCAGGGGTACTTGCACTTCTGGATAGCATGGTCCACATCTTAATACAAATGAGAAGCCAGTTTCAGACTTGCCTCAAGCCACACAGCAGGTCAGTGGGAAAACTGGTTTAGGAACAAGGAAGTCTCCCAAGGTCTAGATTTCCTTCTTATTTCTCTAAGAAATGACTGACTCCCTAGAATAGATTTTGTGTGCTTGATCCAGTCACATGCTGCTTTACCCATAAAAATAGGTCCCCTTTTTGCAATCTCAGCAGAAAGGCCACATATCAGAAATTCAGCCCAACTTCAGGCTTTTGAGCCTGCCAGCCACTGGCTCCAGGGTCTTCACATGTCACCCTATGTGGGCTGGTAGGGAAATCCAGACCTGCCGTCTACACTGAGTTCCAGCCCAGGGACCCTGTATGAAGCAGAGGAGATCTATTTGTTCAGACCCTCTGCTATATCCCTGGGCTGCTTCCTACTGTGACTAGCAGCTAGGCTTTCTTCACAGTAGGATTGCCAGGCATCCTGTTTTCGACCGGAACACCGGGTCGAAAATGGATCCTGGTGGCTCCAGTCAGCCCCGCTGACTGGGCCATTAGAAGTCCAGTTGGCAGCACAGTAGGGCTAAGGCAGGCTCCCTGCCTGCCCTGGCTCCATGTGGTTCCTTGAAGTACTTGGCATTTCCCTCCGGCTCCTAGGCGGAAGTGTGGCTATGGGGGCACTGCACGCTGCCCCCACCCTGAGCACCATCTCCACAGTTCCCATTGGCCAGGAACTGCTGCCAATGAGAGCTGTGGAGGCAGTGCCTGCAGACGGGGGAAGTGTGCAGAACTGCCTGTCTATCGCTCCACCTAGGAGCCCGAGAGAAATGCCAGCCACTTCCAGGAGCCGCCTGAAGTAACTGCCGCCCAGACCCCGAGCCCCCTCCTGCACCCCAACCCCTGCCCCAGTTTAAACCCCATCCCACACCCTCTCTCCCAGAGCCTACACCCCTCACCTTCTCCTGAACCCCAACCCCCTGTCCCACCCCCGAACCCCCTCCTGTGCCCAAACTCCCTCCCAGAATCCACACCCACTCCTGCACTCTGAACCCCCAGCCCCACACCAGAGCCCACACCTCCAGCTGGAGCCCTCACCCGCCCTGCACCCCAGCCCAGAGCCTCCCCACACTCTGAACCTCTCATTTCTGGCCCCACCCCAGAGCCCATTCCCACACTCTGAACCCCTAATTTCTGGTCTCACCCCAGAGCCCACACCCCCTCTCACACCCCAACCCCCTGCCCAGTCCAGTGAAAAGTGAGGTTCAAACCAGGGTGTGTCTTTATTAGGGGTTTGCTCTAGTGCAGTGGTTTTCAACCTGTGGTCTGCGGATCCTTAGAGGTCTGCAGACCATGTCTAAGTTTTCCAAAGGGATCTGCACCTTCATTCCAAATTCCAAACTACACTGAGTCCTTTAACTGGGATGGGAGAGGAGACTCCTCCTCTGCAGTCCTGTCCTCCCTCACTTTTCACAAGGCTCTCTCTTGTTTGTTTCTGTGCAGAAGAAGGATTTCCCAGGCGAGCAGTTCTTTGTTGTGTTTGTCATAAAGCCAGAGGATTATGCCTGTGGGGGCTCTGTGCCTTCCTCTATCAAGGGTAAGATGAACTAGGGGATTGGTACACTGCACCACGGGGTGAACAAGTCCCAGCAGTGTTAAAGAATATGTTTCTGATCCAGTGTACCTTGCTTCTTACAGGAAAGGGCAACCACACCTGGAACCTACAACGAACGAAGAGCCTTCAAGTGACCATTGTACCCTCTATTAAAGGTTAATGTCTTTCTGAGGTATGGTCCAGAACTGCTGGGCAGCTCCAAGGTGTTCCACTCTCGGCTTCTCTTATCAGGAGGTGTGGTAGGGACTAGTACAGGGGCACTCGGTGTGTGGGAGTGCCAAGCTAATTCAGTCCCAGCAGGAGGCACAGCAAGGACTAGTATAGGGGTGTCAGCTAAGGGAATGTTTTTAACTATTCCAGCACCAGCCTTTTCAGGCAGGGAGGAAATGCTGGCTAGGAGCGGGAAGGTGGCGCTTACAGTGACTGGAGTCCATGCAGGCTGCAGCACTGGCAGTGGGATACCCCCCCACCAGCTATTTCAGTCGCAGTCTCTACTAGCAGGAGGTGCTGTAGTAAGCAGGGCAGGGACACTGTGAGTGGTCTGCTTTCCTGTAAGCTGACCCTCCTCCTGTTCCTCCTTCCCCAGAGTCTGACTACGTGCAAGCCATGCTCTTCAGCTTCCTGAGCTTCCTCTCCTTCTACCTGGGCTCGCTGATCATCGCCTTTGTGCACTACGTCAGGTGGGTGAAGCAGATGGACAGTGACTATGTTCAGGCTACGCCTGTGGCTTTTTCTTCCTCAGCTGAAATGCCTCGCCCCGCCCCAAGCACGGCGGCACGCCGCGGGGGGCGCTCTGCTGCTCGCCAGTCCTGTGGCTCTGGTGGACCTCCTGCAGGCATGCCTGCGGATGCTCCAGCGGAGCCGCGGGACCAGCAGACCCTCTGCAGGCATGCCTGGGGAGGTCCACCGGAGCCGCCTGCCGCCCTCCCGGCGAGCAGCAGAGCGCCCCCCACGGCATGCTGCTTCAAGCACGTGCTTGGCGTGCTGGGGCCTGGAGCCGGCCCTGGTTCCTGGTCACCCAATGGGCCCTTCTGTGAGGGAGAAATGGGGGGTGTTTGGCACCCTGTGCCCCAGCCCGCAGGGAGAAAGGAAAGTGCCAGGGCACTAGAGAGACCCCAGGCATCTGCGGCATGTGTGTGCGTTGGTACTTACTCTGCCTGCACTCCCTTATGGGGCAAAGAAGAAATGTGACATAACCAGGACAGAGCAGAGGCCTCCAGGGCACCAGAGAGGCAAGGAACCTGTTTAATTGCCAGGCCACGCCCCACTCATAGCTCAGCAGTGCCTTGATTCCCCACTCCCCTGAGCTCCTGCCCTGCACTGAGAGGAGAGGCCTGCCATTGAGATGGTGCCAGATGTTTCCTCCTGCTGCAGGTTGCTGTTGGAGAAAGGCTGAAGCTTCCTGCAGCCTCTCTGAGCCAACTCAATGGTGGCTTTTACCTCCCCTTTTTCTGTTGCTTGCTGGCAGTGGGATCAGAAGCTGTGGGCTACGTCTCCTTGGAGTGGCTGGCATGTACTCTCATCCCTGCCCGCCGCTGCAGCCCTTGGGGGTGAGTGAGGCAGCAGGAGGGGTGACACTACCCTGAAAGAGCTCCTTGTGCCAGTTGCCCTAGCAGCACATGGCTTGATTGTAAAGTGGTGCTGGACAAGGAACCCCAGTGTGTCAGCAGTTACGGAAGCTGCCGGCTCAGGCAGTGATTCAAGTGAAGTGTATCTTCTGTTTCAGGACATAAGGGCTCAGCAGGGAGGAATCTTCTTCCCTACCCCATGCCAAGCATTGCACAATTGGCCAGGTGCATTGGGGGTTGGTTAAACCTTACTCTCAAGTACCCGGTGCTGGCCACTGCCAGAAAACCGGATGAGCTCTCTGGATCCTGTCCAGTAACTTCCATGAACCCTACCTCCTGTGTACTACACTGATTCAGATCCCTTGCAAGCCATGTGGATTCCAGAGTGTGGGAAGCTGGGCTGTGGAAAGCAGATAGGTGGGTTTTCCCAGTACACAGGACAAGAGGGTAGGGTGTGCCATATTAAATCGCATCACTGCTTTGACTGTGGCCAATAGCTGATGCATCAGAGAAAAGTGAACCCTTTTCTAGATTGGATCTGTCTGTTAGACATTGCTGGAAGTGGAGATCTAGATAGCAGGAGACTGGGGTTTGCATTTCCTAGCCCTGAATGGTTATTTGTTTTCTAAAGCATTTTACGCAGTGCTGCTGTCTTGCTTTTGAGATGCTACTGCAAAGACTGGCA
The DNA here is from genome assembly GCF_003597395.2 of Chelonoidis abingdonii. NCBI lineage: Eukaryota > Metazoa > Chordata > Testudines > Testudinidae > Chelonoidis > Chelonoidis abingdonii. The sequence continues at coordinate 156,086,783 of NC_133769.1, read as the reverse complement.
TAGTGGTTGAAGTCTGGAGGGTTTGCTGCGTTTTCAGGAGCACTATCTGTGTTTGTTTTCAGGGTTCGGAGGAAGACTTCAGCTGGGAGATACAGTCCTGATGATGGTAAGCATCTGATAAACTGTGCAAAAACGTCAAGGGGTAGAGAATGCTGTGACGCTCTCTGCCCGGGCAGAACAGCAGCTTTTCCCTGATACCTTCAGTGAATTTCAAACCTCTCCTTGTCCACTAATGCCAGGATCTTTTTTTAATTGTGCATTTTAGTGCTGGAGTTCCCTATTGAGCTATATAACCCTGCTCTGGACAAACCAGTTCTAGGGATGTTAATTTCTCATGAGACATACAAAGGGCATTCCATCCATGGGGCTGATGCCGGGGAAGGGGTGGGGCACTTAGTGCTGTTTGTGATTGTTTTGTGAGGCGGACCCTTGTCTGCTATGAACAGGGCTATACAATATCCATTTTAAACAGAGGAATCTCGAGTGGGTGGGAGCTCTATTAATTTGTGATTTGAATTATTAAAATGCACAAAACACAGATTAATATTCATAACTGCCTGGCTGAGTCACCTGTCTCAGCAAGTATATTCAGTTGCTCATAGTAGCCACAGGAATGTTTCTTTTGGACTGAAATGTGTCCTGCCCAATCTAAGCTTTGCGTCAATTTTTTTCAAAAGGCAGGGTTTATAGAGTTCAAGGAGCGAATGACTAATTCAGTTAGCACCGCATCGTCACTTGTGGTGTTTACTTTGATATTAGGTCCTGTTTACATTACACGAACATGCTCCAGATTTGTATGTTGTAAAAGCATGACTGCATCGTAGAGGTCATTAAGGGAAGATGGTGTTTTTGGCAGGTGGGGTAGGGTAGGGTGACCAGATAACAAGTGTGAAAAATCGGGACACTTTTTATGGGTGTGTGTATGGGGGGGGTAGGGTATAGTTGTGTATATAAGACAAAGCCTCTAATATTGGGAGGTTTTGTTGCTCTAGCATGGGGGCATGGGGTTACTGGTTCCTGGAGACATATGGGAGGCTATGTCTGAATGTTTAGTGCCTAGGAGGAAGTTGAAGGTTTAGTGATAAGGGAGAATGCATCTCCTTCCTTTCATCTCCTCCCCTAGGAGGGAAGAAGAATTATATTTTGACAGTGGGAGGTGCTTGAATATCCAGCTTCCCACCCCAGCAACCATCTACCCACTTTCCCCTGATCTAATATTTACCACTAGCTAAGCACAGTCATGTAACTGGAAGTTTTTATACTAGAATGAAATAGTAAATAACAACGTAAATTGGCATTATTAGGGATTTGAATTTATTATTAGATGAATGAGGGTGATTCACTTCTCAGAGCTAACAGTTCAGGCTGATGGCTGTCTGCATGCAGCATTGCTTTAACTCTGGTCGTGTTTGAAAGGTTTTATCTTCACAACCATGAGGGCAGGAAATATTATGTGTTAAATGAGAACTCAGGTTCTAAAGTTCTGTGACGGGGGTAGCTTCTGCTGCAATATGGTAGAACATATGGGGGGACTATAAGCCTCTGGAGTTGAGAATGAATGTGCCCATATCCAGGTGGAATTCAGAGGTAGAATGGAATCCATCCAGGGCCTGGCAGGGGATATCCAGATGGTTGCAGAAGGGATCTTTTTCTGAACACAAGAAGTCAGGACCTCAGCAGAGTGAAGGAGCATCTTCCAAGAAGGTGAAGCCTGGGGCAATATTTCCTTGTGCTCCCTGTGCTGGTGCCAGATTTCTGGAGACCAATTAGCTGTTCCAGAGGAGGCAGATGCTCAGAGCATCTGATGCACAGCCATCCTAGTACAGGAAAGGAAAGACAAATGCTGCTCCAGACACTTCCAGCAAGGCCATGGGCTACAGAAGCTGCCCTTAGCCTAAAGGTGGAGGTTTGAGACTGGGCTCCCTGGAAGAGAGGGTCAGCTGGATAAAAGATTGTGATCAGACATGCCCTCAGCCTCACTCAGCCGTTTGGTGCGCTCGCTCTCTCTCCTATTACGGGAACTGCCCTTCTCAGTTCTCTCATCCATAGGTTTCCTCCTCCACCCTGGATGACTTACCCCTCCCTTGTTACTCCACTTCACCTTACCTCAAATGCCCAGCACTACCTGCCCCTCTCCCATTGCCACTCCCCTACCCCTGCTCAGCCTCCCCACACACCTTTTCTGCTCCTCTTTTCTCCCATGTTTCTCCCCTGTGCAGCGTAGTGTGGAGGAATGAACACAAGAGTGGGAGGCTGGAGGTCCTAAGTTCTCAGCCTGGCTCTTCCACTGACTCACTGCATGACTTCGGGCAAGTCACTTCATCTCCTCTGTGCGTTTACCTATCTAGGTCTCCTTGTGCCTCTCAGGGCTGTGTCATTAGTTAGTGTCTGCACAGCACTGTGAACACTTTAAAATGCTACATAAATGTTAAGTATTCCTATTCCTATTCCTCCCTCTGTCTGGAATGCCCTGCCCCCTCCTCACCTCCCCTCTCTGGCCCTCTATCAGTCAGAATACCAAGCCCCTCCTGGCCTGCCCTCAGTTGCCCCCACCCCTTGGAATTTCCCATGATTCTCTTTTGCCCTGCTCTTTTCTCTTGCTCCTCAGAATACACCCCGCTCCTCTCTCCCTCCCTCTGGAATAGCCCTTGCCCATCCATCCCCCCAGCCCCCCCGAGAATGCCGCGTATCCCTGTTCGCACTACTTGTCTCTCCTGTCACCCCTCTCTCCTCCCCATCTCTTGAATATCCTGCTACCTAGTCTGTGTCCTTGTTCGCCTTTCCCTTGTGTTCTACAATGCTTCCTGTTGAGCTGCGCTTTACGCTTGGGCCCCTCCCTTCCTCTCCTCCTTCTCTCTCAGACTTTGTTGAAGGAGAAGAGAACTGGAGGAACCAGTTGCTCTATCCTGTCACAAAGTGCACCACACCCAGTAAAGCAAACGCTTCCTCACAGAGCAAACTGGCATCTCCAGTGCTGACTCACATCTGCTCCAGGAGGTGGGGCTGAAATAGGTAGGTGAATTTAAAGCAGCGCTGTCTGCTTCTCTCTCTCTCTCCTGCCTGGAGGTGCCCCAGTCTGTCCCTCTCTCACAAAGACTCTCTGCCTTGTACACACAGTATCAGTTACCATCAACTAGACGTGGAAAGTGGGAAGTTCAAAGCACAGTCTAAACTTGGAAAGAAGTGACCCCATGTGACTGAGGAGAGACTTCCTCAAGCGACCAGGAGCCACAAAAGATGACTGCTCAAAAAGTGATGAGGACAAACTGTTCCCATCTGTGGAGAAAGGGTGGCATCTCCTTAGGTAGCAGATCAGAATGGACAGGGAATCAACCCCCAAATGCAGTGCCTAGCCATATCCTGGACAGGATCATACCTACCTGTGACAAATACTGTAGCAGCCTGTTTCTTTAACACTCTAGCAATCATGCTATTATAATAACTTGTCCTGCCAGTCAAGTGTCATTGAGTGGAAGGGTTTCTTGTGCCTATGTATATGCACCCCTGCACAAATGTACACCATGCAGTATTCCAGGGGTTCTCAAACTGGGGATTGGGACCCCTCAGGGGGTCGCGAGGTTATTACATGGGGGGTCGTGAGCTGTCAGCCTCCACCTCAAACCCTGCTTTGCCTCCAGCATTTATAATGGGGTTGAATACATTTTAAAAGTGTTTTTAATATATGAGGGGGAGTGTCTCACTCAGAGGCTTGCTATGTGAAGGGGGTCACCAGTACAAAAGTCGAGAATTACTGCTTCATGCCATCTGCGCTGCATGGTCCATTTCAGAAATTCATTCAAGCTGGACAATGTTCCATTAGCAATAAGAAAATAAAGGAGAAAATGACAGTGCCAGCTCCCAGCCACAGCTTAATGGACAAAAGTTGTTGTGTTAGTGGAGAGTAATGAAGTGGGTCCTGGCAAAGTGAGATCTTTTGATGGTGTAGAGCCTGGGAGGACCTGGCTCTCTATGCCCGTCACCGTTAGAAATCATGGAAACAAGTAGCCAGAAGCAAGCATGCTTTTTATATATAATATATCTCCTTCTGCGGAAGCCTTAGGGATAGCCACGACTGGAGATGGGACATTGGGCAGAGTGGGTCAATGCCCTGAGGTAGCACCCAGCATTCTCTCTCTCTATCTCTCACAGACTGGGCTGGCTGGCTCTTGCTCACAGCATGTGGGTCTAAGTGGTCCCCTATGTGCAGTCAGGATGGAATTTCCTCCCCAGGTTAGATTGGCAGGGACATTTTTGCCTTCCTCTGCAGTGTGTGGGTGGGTCACTTGCCAGGGTCGTCTGAGTATATCTCATTTGATCATTTCCCTGCCATTGCAGACGCCTCAGGTGCTGCTGCACCTCTGTCCCTCCTATTCTCTGCCTGTGGCCCATAGTAGTCTAGTCTTCTGTGGGTGGTTGTACTTTGGTCTCATTTCAGGTGTTGAGTTTAGTGGGTAGGAGCTGGGTGGTGTTGGTGGCCTGTGACATACGGGAGGTCACACTATATCATCTGGTGGTCATGCTCCCTCCTGGCCTTAAACTCTGACTATAGAACATGTTTCAGGCCCTTATATACTATGGTAGAAAAACCTAGCTAGGTTTTCAAGAAGACATCCAGCACCTAGACTTGCCAGTACAAGAAGCAATAGCCCCTTGCTGGAGAGAACCTGGTAACTCTGTATTAGGATAAAATGTATCAGCTTTGCACACTGGTTGTCCAAAGGATGGGTGTGACTGGATGACTGGACTCATTCACTTTGACTTTGCTGTGTGTAAATTGGTGCTGCAGCCCATATGTGGCTTCACTGGGTTGTTTCAGCTGCATAATGTGTATCCAAATGAGATGAGTGAGGGGCAAAAAAAGCTCACAATCTAGTGTGGCAAAGTACCTGCTTCTCCTCAGCAGGCTCAGTCCTTTTTAGCCTTGGAGACACAGGCTTGGGCAAAGCAAAATTCTTCCAGGTCGCACAGGGTCTGGCTGATCCCTCCCTCAGCCTGTCCCTTGTGCTGTTTTTCTCCCCTTCTGGGGACAGGGTGCAGTCTCCCTTGCTGGGAGGGTTCAGTGCCTTGCTGCACCTAACTTGCTAGGAGCTTCTCTCACTCTCCCCCCTGCTTCCATGCCAGGGAGGGTTTAAAAAGGTCTCCAGCAGTTGGGGCCAGCTGAACCTAATTAGTTCCCTGGAAACTCCTTTTCCAGCTGAACCTTATTTCCCCATGGCTATCTCTCCTCAGTGGATAGGGAGAGGTCCTTTAACCTCCCTGGGACTAATTACTACCCCTCCCTTTGTAGCCGTTTGTCCTGGGTTTGCCACACTAGGCTTGTACTTGTCATTGCTCCTTCACGATTTAGAGCCTCACAGATTTCCTTGCTTATGTTTTCCTCTGCCCCTTGCTAATATTGGCAATCTTGGGTCGTCCCTCCCTTTGCTTGCTGGCCAGCTTTGATAATGTGTTTCAGGAAGACCTGGAGAGCCAAGTCAGATGAGGATGTTATCTGAAGAGCAGCTTCCCCTGCCTCAACTCAGTGAATGTGGGTGGATTCTGAGTCTTAGGAGGCTGTCCCAGTGCTAGTGATGGTAGATAGTTGCCATCTTTGCTGGGAGCAGCTTGCTTTCACCTACTGTGGCTAAAAGAACATGGAGGGCTGAGGGCATGTGTGGCTTTTCCAGTGATAGTCATGGGAATTAGCTGCCATTTTGGGTGAGGGCAAAACGTTGTGAGACTGAAGGCAGAAATTCATGATTGCCATTGAGAACACCCCAAATCTCATGGAACTCATGCGAAAATTGCAGGAGTTGGCAATGCTGGAGTATGGCGGGAACAGGGAAGGGGGCTGGGCTTTGCTGCACTTCTGATTGATGTTGAGTGGAATGAAGGGCAGGGATTTGTGGTTTATGATGCATCCTCTGCCGGAGAGCAGGGGGAGAGAAGGGGGCTATGGTTTGTCATGTGTGCTGTGGGCAGCGACAGAGGCCTATGTTTCACAGTAAACAGGACAGGGGTGTAGGGTGGGTTGGGGGCTTCTCTTTGCACTGAGGAGCCTCCTCCATCAAGTCTCTCTCTTCTTAAAATGGGGTCTGAGCAGATCAAAGGCTCTTTGTTTGTATCTGTTGCAGGATCCGGGACTGTGGCTACCTCACATCCCATCACGACTGGCACCCCCGAGGGAAGCAGCTATGGAGCTATTGGTACGGAACACTCTGGAACCTGAGCATCAGGCACCTCCTAGCACGTGGGCTGCCTGGGCGACTGCTTCTGGGGGAAGGAGCCAGTCTGGTAGAAGGCCCCGACCTCTGCCATGGCCCCAAGATCTCCTATTGTCTGCAGAGGAGTCTCTGCCCCACTGGCTGCCTGCTGATTAGGAGACTGGGGCCACATAACCTCACTGCTTGTGGGGAAGGAGAGGAGCACAGAGCAATGAGTGGGCTGAGGGGAGGGAGTCCATGGCTTTAGGCAGCTCCTCTTCCCCCAGGGTAGTTTTCCCTGTTGTGGTTTTTTTTTTTTTTTTTTTTGGCCACTATCAAGGCTACAGGGAGCTGGGCTGTGAGTTCCTTCCTGCTGAGCCTGCCCAGGCTCCCTTGGAGGGGAGAGTGCTAACCAAATGCTATACTGCTCTCTCCAAGAATGCCCAGGCTCTGCAGCTCCGGGACCAAGACACAGGGGCCTGGGTCTCCTGCATGGTAGCGTAGATCAGGTCCAGGGGGCCTAGAAGCCTGAGGGTTTTGAACCGATGTTAGGGAAGAGAGTGGCTCTGTTTTCACGCAGCAGTGTAGAATTTTTAATTCCTGCTCCAGGTGCTTAATGTGATTGCTACCCTGGCTCATTCCTGCACTAAGCACACACTCCCGCCCTTAAAATGGTACTCAGATTCCAACCAGCAGATGTGTGATATCTGCTGGGAAAGAAAGTCAGAACCAGATGCTTATCTGGTGATGGGAATAACGTGAGGGTTTGGGAAGTGGAGTAGAGTCAGGGCTTTCTTCTGGGATATATTCTGACCCAGATTTAACTCCAGATCCATGACACAAGACTCCCTACTCAAGTCAGTTTTTTTTTTTCTGCCCTTAAGACTATCTGGACAATTTAGAAAGGCCCCATAGGACTCTCAAACAAGTGAGCGAGCTGACATCACTTTCCCCTGTCTCTTCAACCACCACAATCCGCATGCTCAATCCACACTGCTGCCCTGAGCCTACGTGGGCAAAGAGCTGGCACACAACCTGGGCAAACACAACACAAGATACAGGTGAGGCCATCTGGTCCCGAAGCTGGTGATGCTATGCATGGGACCATTCATGTTCCCATCTGCTTCAGGAAACACACAGCAGCTGGGGCCTGACCCTCTCCCCTTGTTGGAGGATTTAATTTTCTTCTGTCTTTTGTTTTAAAACCTCTTTTAGAAAAGCTTGACATGCAAACTCTATCTTCAGGGCAGTACTCAGAGGCCATTGCTAACACCAGGCGTAGGGTCCCAGCTAGTTGGAAGTAGCGAAAATTATGGAAATGAAAGAGAGAAAGCGGGAAAATGCTAGGAAGAACAGAGGGGTGGACTATGAGTATGCAGTGATCAGTGTTCCTGTAGCCTAGATCAGAATCTTGTGGGAATTCCCACATAGGGCAACAACCATCTACCAACCTATTCCTTGGTCTGTGTATGCTGCGTTCCTCCATCAGAAGCTCCTGGTATGGTGAACACTCCCTTGTTTCTGTGTACAGAGGGATTTACCCTTTACCATGAACCTTCCTGCCTCATTTCCAGATGAGTCAAGCTCCAGTGGTGGCCGGCAGTTATCATCCCCAGAGCGTGGGCACCCACATGGTTCTGACACAGACAGCTCTGTGGAGGAAGAAAGCGATTTTGACACCATGCCCGAAATTGAAAGTGATAAGAATGTCATCCGCACTAAGGTATGGCTGGTGTCGCGTCCTTGTGCTAAGCACTGCGTGGTGGGGTCAGCTCTGTGATTCCAGCCATTATTGCTGGTCACATCTCTCTTTTTAACTGTGCTCTTTCAAGGGCAGATTAATGGCCTTCATCTGATTAATGTATATAATAATCCTCCAAGGCCCAGAAAGTTTTCCCAGAAGTCTGATAGAAAACCAGTGCTATTAAAGGCTAAAATGAACAGCATGGTTTAGGAAACTGGAGAGATGCTGCTTTGGTGGAGGATGGTGCAACCTAGAAGGCTGGAAAACAAATGAAGGGGCTGAAGGGATGGTGGAAGAAAGCAAACGGCTGGTGGTGGATACTGAGACCTTAAGAGAGCCATAGTCATAGAGAATGGGGATGGGGAACACCAACAGGGGATGCAGAAAAGACAAGGAGCCAAGTGAACCTATGTACCATCTCTTCTTGTCCTCAATACTTACAATTGGTCAAATTAATCTCTGGGGCAACTCTGTTGAATACATCCATTGTTACAGCAGGGACGAATTGACCCATGATCTGTCTCCACACAGAACTTGGTTTGAATGGTGTCTTACTGGAAAGTAATTCTACTAATAGCAACTTTTAAAGTTCTTTGTTTTGTCATCTTAGTTCCAGAGAGAATTTCTGAACTTTTATTCAGGGCTGTTCTGGGCATTCTTCCTCAGAGAATCGCAAGAGTTACTGTAGGGAAAGGACGCGCTTTACCCATCCACTTGGATCATCCAAATGCATTCAGGCTTTCTAAAGGTTTCCTTCTCCTTCATGAATTCTCCTTTTCTCTCCTTTGTATTGTGTTATATTGCAGATGTTCCTCTATCTGTCAGACTTGTCCAGAAAGGATCGGCGAATCGTCAGCAAAAAGTACAAAATTTATTTCTGGTAAGTAAAGGACAGACAGATGAGCTTCGGTCCCTAAATCTGGGCTGTCTTCAAATGTGGGCCTTCAAATTGAGTTCCTGGATCCCTCATTTGGGGGTCCACTTAGAGGTGCACACACATTTTTTAGGACCCACTCTAAGCTTCCGGCTAGAGTACTGGTCGGTTGGATGTACATGTGTACGCATTTGGAGTGTGTGGTGTGCATGGGCATGTGCACATGTATTTAGGAGTGAACACAAGGGCTTGGGACCATCTGTATGCATGGACTGCTGAGCATATTCATGCTGCGTATGGGACCTTTCATCTGTGCTTCATTGGATCACACCAAATTTCACCTACTAGCATAAATATTTGACTCTGGCCCAGACCCTGCAGCTCCATGTGCCTAACCGTCTGCAAATCTCCATTTATGCCCACCCCTAAGACCTGAAACTTTTAATATATATATATTAAAGGGCTGTTAGCTGGGGGTTAGTTGGACAGCAGCAGAGGCGCTGGCTTGGTGAGAGGGCAGTGTGACTATTGGCTGCAGTGCATGCTTCTGATGTTGAGAGATGTGATATGAAACACTTCTTTCTGTCCGTGAGTTACACCTCAGCTCCAGGAACAGCTGCAGGGCTGGGGGAAGGGGTTTGTTAAGAGCCCTGGGAGAATATATACCATGAGGTCAGGCACTATCTCAGTGAGCACCGTGGGTCTTCATCCTGAACGCTTTAAAGGGGCACAGAGCAACCACTTGCCTACATGCCTCTGTGGAACATAACCATGTGACAGCTTTGGCTCCCTCCATTGCCTTGCACCCGGGAATCTCTGTTACTCCTCCTGCTCCCCTGGGAGGTAGGTGTATTGTTATCTCCATTTTACACATGGGGCGAGGGGTACACAGCAAGCCAGGGTAGATCTGCCAGGGTCCACTGCTCTCCCCACCAGACACCACTCTTCTTAAAGGGAAAGAGCCAGTGAGAGGCTGGGGGAAACTGGGTGGAAGAGCTCAGACTCTCTGTTCTCGTGCATGCGGATGGCTGCATTGCTGTGGTAACTGCTGCACTCTCCCTCTGCAGGAACATCATCACAATCGCCGTGTTCTATGCACTGCCTGTGATCCAGCTGGTCATCACATACCAAACCGTGAGTGCTCCTTGGCTTTGCCCTTGGCTTGACCCTCTTCTGTTCTTCCCCTAATGCTCTTTGAGGTTCAGCAATGCAGGTAACCCCAGAGTCCAGCACTGTCTGGGTTAGAGTCTGAATGCTTCTAACTGCTGTCATTTGCGACCCCACCCCCCATGGTGTTTCCTGCATCTAGCCAGTTCAAATCCACTGCGAGCTCCTGGCAGAACATCCATATCCTGGCGGGACAACTGAAATGCCACACTAGGTGTCAGCATTGCAAATGGTGAACTCAGCAAGTCTTCCAGCCCCACCAGCATGAGCCTCTTGTCGGTTGGTTTGCTTTGAGGGGGATGGGGATCCCCGTTTGGCCAAATCCTGTTTGTGTCAGTCCTTACTCAAGGACTGTATTATCTTAGCTGGCCCGCACCATGACATTTGAGTGCCTCCCAGTGCTATGAAGTGCCCACACAGATCTGTGTGTCTCTCTCCCTGTTCCTCTCAGTGTTCTTGCATGCACTCTCTCTCTCATGGGCAGCACATGAACCTCCCTTTGGGGAGGCTAGCCTCGCAGCCCCGCCACTACCCACCATCTATCGGTGGCCGGAGGAGCCCCAGCGCTGAGTCACCTGCCAGCCCCAGCTGCCTATTGGCCTCCAGCCAGCTCCCGCCAGCTTGGTGGAGTGTGGAAGGGCCAGGGCTTGGCTTAGGGGTGGCTTAGCCTCCTCAGGCCTATTATACCTGCCACCCATGCTCACTCTTCTCTGTGGTATTGTGCAATTGGTGAGAAGTGTGTTTTTTCACTGAGGTTCATTGTCACCATCCTGACGTGTTTCAGGAGCCAGTTCCACCCAGGGCCGGCTTTAGGAAGCGCGGGGCCCAATTCAAACATTTTCGGCAGGGCCCTGGCAGGGATGACTAAAGGGAAAAAAAACCTTTCATTTCTTTCTTGTATTATTTGCTTCCCATAACTATATAAATAATACAATTATATATTATGTACATTGCATCATATATGCTGTTGATTGCTTATTAATGACCGTCATTTCACATGTGTGGGTCCCTGCCAGTCCCTGGGGGTGTGCACATGTGTGAGTCCCAGCTGCTCCCTGCCCCCCTCATTGAAGCAGTGTGCAGGGTTACTGCCCTGGAACCTGCATGGCAGCAGTGACACTGGGGCTGCTGGAGCAGGCAAGGGCTGACTGGAGTAGGCTCTAGCCAGCAGGCAAAGGTACAGGCTGGCTGAGACAGCGGGTGTGGGGTGGCTGGCCTCAGGCAGGGCCGCAGGGATCAGCAGGTTGGGATGGAATGGAACAGAGAGAGTGTGAACTGTCTGGTTTCAGGCAGGGGGTGCAGCAGGTTGGCTGAGACAGGCAGAGGTGGGCTGGGTGGGCAGGGCGAGGGCAATGTGTGCAGGGCTGTGCGCAGGCGTGGGGGGGCTAGGCTGCTTTGGGCAGGCCACAGGGGTGTGTGCAGGGGTGGCTGAAGACTGCAGGGCTGGCTTGGCACAGGAGCCACAGCTGGCTGTAGGCGGGGGGCAGGGCGGGCGGGCAGGCAGGGGTCAGCGAAGGCAGCTGGAGCCCCGGCCCTTGTAATATATGCCCCCCCAAGCCTTCCCATTATCCAGGCTTCGGGGTGTATTATAAGCCCGGATGCTCCCTCTCCTTCGCACGCCGGACCTTTTAAATAGCCACAGGACCCTGAAGAATACATGGGGGGCGGGTGCGGGCCCAGCCGGTTTTAAAGGGACAAAGGTAGCAGAGGACAGTTGGAGCCCTGCCCTTTAAAATACGCTCCCCGAGCCCCCTACACCACTAGTCCAGGGCTTGGGGCGCATTTAAAGGCAGGCTCCAGCCGGAGACGATGGTGCAGGAGCTTGCCGTGCCCGCCCAGGGCTCTCAGCCGGGAAGCAGGCACTGCCGATGCCCGGCCAGGCGCAGGCAGCTGCTGCACTCCAGCCGGAGAAATGGGCGCGTGGCGCAGCTTGCCGGCGGCTCCAGCCGGGGCTGCGGGCATTTGGACCGCTACGCGGGCTCCAGTGGGAAGCAGGGCTGTGGCAGCCACGCTCCGCCGCGCTTGTCAGGGAGCCGGGCCATGGAAACCCTGACAACCTCACTGCAGAAGTAAAAAAAAAAAAAAAAAAAAAAAAAAAAAAAAATTTAAAAGAGGCCTAAGGCGTGGGGCCCTCTTAGGCGCGGGGCCCGATTCCAGGGAATCGGCTGAATCAGCCTAAAGCCGTCCCTGGTTCCACCTTCGTTGACCAGTCACTGAGAAAGCTCCATCTCCTGTCTTGAGGCTGACCATTCCTTTGTTCCAGTGACTGGGAGAAGCAGTCCTGATTCGCTCCCCCAAGTATATTTTTGAGGCACTATTGTCTCGATCCAGCCACAAGGCAGTAACTCTAAATACAGCCGTACCTGTGTCCAAACTTACCTGCCACATGGCCCAAAGTGCATAAACCAGGCAAATTAAAAACAATAAAGGAAAGTAAATGCTATAGACTGGAAGCCTGGATTCATCAGATGGCCCCTGAGGCCCTGTCTGATGCATGGGTTGGCAGCTGAAGCTGGGCTAGTGAGGGATGGAAACCCTTGGGAAGCTCCCCCCTGTGGTCAGAAAGGTACAGACACCTCTGTGCTACAGCCCTGGCTCTTTAAAATTCATCCTGTGTTTCTTTAAAAGACACACATCCAGCAGGACAAGAGGGGTTTTCAAGAGCCAGGCCTGTGTGTGTGTTGTAAGTGCCTTGAATTCTATCTCAAGGCTTCAGTGTGACAGGGACACTCAGTCCAAGACACGTCTGTTAACTGTGAGTGGATTGTGACAGGCAGTTTTCTGGGCACAACACTAGGCTAGGTTGCAGACCGTGGTGGGTGGTTGGATACTGCTATGAAATGCTAATTCTATGCTGATCAGGTTCACTTTACCCTCCTCCTTAGCTTGTGCACACTGCACTTCACCCCAGCTCTAACACCAGTTCCCCTTCCACTCTGCAGGTGGTGAACGTAACTGGTAACCAGGATATCTGCTACTATAACTTCCTCTGTGCTCATCCTCTGGGGGTCTTGAGGTAAGTGAACCTTTTGAATCCATTCGCTGCCTGGATCACTTGGACTTAAGATTGATCCTCTTGNGGTGCTATACAAATACATAGTCCCTGCCACAAAGAACTAAATTAAGATAAAATATAGGTGTGTGTAACCAACAAACACTGTCATGAAGATGCAGGTGTGCAGAAGCATACCGAAGCAAACCCCAGCATCAGTAGAGCAGAATTCTATACAATATAAACCCAGTGACAGGGAAACCCCAAAGATTCAGAGTTTGGATGCATCTGAAAGGCCAGATGGTGGCAATTATACCACTGCTGCGTGAAGTGCAGGGCCAGCGCTACCATTTAGGCAGCCTAGGCAATCACCTAGGGTGCCAGGATTATTCGGGGGGCGGCATTTTGCCGGGAGGGCGGCAGGTGGCTCCAGTGGAGCTGCCACAGTCATTCCTGCGAAGGGTCCTTTGGTCCGTGGCTCCGGTGGAGCTGCCGCAGTCATGCCTGCGGACGGTTGGCTGCTCGCGCAGCTCCAGTGGACCGCCCGCAGGCATGACTGCAGCAGCTCCACCGGAGCCGCGGAGCACCAGACCCTCCGCAGGCACCACTGCGGCAGCTCCACCGGAGCCGCGGGACCAGCGCACGGGGCGGCGAAAATTGCTGTCCTCAAACCCCTAGCGCCGGTCCTGTGCTGGGGTGGCTTTCCACTGAGTTATATGAGAGAGACACCCAGGGGCATGCAGGGGAAACCCACCAAATTGCAGCTAAAGTCATTTTTCAGACCTTTTCACATGCATGCCAGTGAGCAGTGACTGTACGAAGGAGTACAGATCAGATCTTTCATCCAGAGAAATGATCCATTTCAAACAGCAGTGCAGAAGTGCTCTGAGGCTTAGGAGTCCAGCATTAAGCCAAGCTGAATCTGCTGTACCTGGGTGTTGCCGCTTGTTCAGCATGTAAAATCAACCTGTTTGTAGAGCTCTGCCGAAGTCTTTGACTGCTTAGCGGTGGGACCCTTCGCCCTGCCAAACCAAACCTTTCCACTGGCCTTTTACCCTTAGCTTAGTTTAATTTGGATGATGTTCTGTGGCCTGTGTCGTGCAGGGGAGCAGACCAGGGGATCACAATGGGCGTTTCTGGCATTAAGATTAATGGATTTACTGCCGGGGTGGATCACCTTGGTTGTGGGAAGATGTCCTCTGGGATGTTTAAAATATGTACTCTTGCCCCACAAATCCCTTAACTCTCGGGGGAATCCTCTTCCCTGCAGCGCTTTCAACAATGTCCTGAGCAACGTGGGCCACGTGCTGCTGGGCTTCCTCTTCCTGTTGATTGTGTTGCGCAGAGACATTCTCCACCGCCATTCGCTGGAAGCCAAAGACACCTACACGCTGGTACGGAATGTGCCCCTGCTCAGCCTTGGCAGGGGAGGAGGCTCTCTGCCTCTGCAGTGAGCAGAGAGAGCCCTGTGATTGGACTCCTTGCTGGGTCTGCATGGACAGAGGACAGTGAACCCCTCGTCGGGGCGCAGCTGCATTCTGAGGTGCGCGCTGGCTCTGTGCTCGTTGTAGCTGCGCGTTCCACATGGGTACTGCTGTGGTGAAATGTTACCGCCTTTCAGGCAGCTGCCATGGCTGCCAACATCCGAGCTGGATGTTCTCAGTGCCCTCCAGGGAAGGAAATGAGGTAGAGCCATTGTTCTAGTTAGCGCCCTGGGGATAGTGAGAGGAGGGGTGCTTGAGGGATAGTCCCCGGACAAAGACCAAGCTTTGGATTTGTAATGTGGCCATCACTGTATGGCGTCCGGGTGTCAAACACGTCACTCCATGGAGCATTAATGCAGCATGAATGAGAGCCTGCTCTCGGCCCTGACAAAGGGACTGAGGAGTTCTGAGCAATCCGCTTTGGATGGAGAACCTCTCCTCCTGTTTACCACAGGGTATTTTTTTAGAAGTCCAGAACATCCCCTGAGAAGAGCACAAAGCCACAGGGGGAGACTCAAACCGCTCCGCTCCTTTGTAAGGAGGTGGAGACAAGTCCGTTTTATTCCACAGGAACTCGGCTAGCTCTGCTTGAGCTGCACTGAACAGGAAGCTTATTTTAACCATAGAACTAGGAACAAACCAGTGCTTAATTTGTGCCCAGACTGAGCCCTGGCACCTCTAGGCTTGGCAGTTCATAGCCCCGGCACCTCTGAGCTTGCTGCTTCAGTTATGAATGTAAAAAAAATTGCTTGAGGCCTAGCATCTCTTTCGTTACAAATTAAGCACTGCTTCCAACTCTGGTCTTCTCAGATCTCAGCAAAGAGGTGTTGTGTCTGCCCAGTATGTGCATGGGTGACATTAGAGGCTGTAAGTACTGCCGGCAATGGCATTGATGCTTCAGTAGGTGGCGCTGTTCCTCCAATTCAGTTTTAAACAAGTACCCCTGTTTGGTGTAGGGCAGGGGTTCTCAACTGGGAGTCGGGACCCCTGAGGGGATCATGAGGTTATTACATGGAGGTCGCGAGCTGTCAGCTCCCACCCCAGATCCTGTTTTGAATTCAGCATTTTTGTATTAAATATATTTAAAAGTGTTTTTAATTTATAAGGGAGGGGGAGTCACACTCGACAGCTTGCTATGTGAAAGGGGTCACCAGTACAAAAGTTTGAGAGACACTGGTGTAGCAGATCTGTGTTCCTGGACTTTCAAAGGAGTCCTAAACTGGGTCCTGGCAAAGATCTCTTCTCAGAAGGGCTGGGGGCTCAATTCCCCACTGCCTTCCACCTGTGTTCTCATTTGCATCTGTGGAAAACGGGTGTAAAATTCTACTCGTCTGACGTGATAGTGCCTTACATAGTGGTGTGCTCCATTTGCTCAGGTGTAAATCCCCACACAAGGGGCAGGGGAGTGGGGAATCTGGGCTGGGTTTTTTCAGTATCAGGATACTGACAAATTCCCCTGTGATTAGCTGCATTCTGCCCCCTCAACCCTCCCTGCAGTTCCATCTGGCTGGGTCTTAGACTGCTAAGTAGCTTAGCAGTGTGCTGTTGTGTGCCATAGACACTCCAAAGGTGGCTACCCTTCATTGGAGTGGGAGTGTGTGTAAAATGTAGTTTGAGCTCCATAGGAATGTAAACTCTGATTAGAGAGGATATGACATTATGTCCCTTGTGTTCTCTTCCCTCCTCCTCTTCCAGGAATATGGAATCCCCAAACACTTTGGTCTCTTCTATGCCATGGGCATTGCTTTGATGATGGAAGGGGTTCTCAGTGCTTGTTACCATGTCTGCCCCAACTACTCTAATTTCCAGTTTGGTAAGTGGAGAACCCCAGCCAATAGAGAAATTTATGGGGAAAAAGGGCTCAGGTTTCACCTATTCAGGTTTGAAGCAGATCAGCCAAGTGGAACTTTGGCATCCCCTGGGATGCTAGGCCTGCAGACCTCTTCTGAGCTTGCTCACTTGTTGGGTGTGCAGGGACCAGTTAGTGAATGATGTGTTTTTTGTACTCCAGTTGATGATATGCTGTCC
Source organism: Chelonoidis abingdonii (assembly GCF_003597395.2). Taxonomy (NCBI): domain Eukaryota; kingdom Metazoa; phylum Chordata; order Testudines; family Testudinidae; genus Chelonoidis; species Chelonoidis abingdonii. The sequence goes on along the minus strand of NC_133769.1, from coordinate 156,070,312 downwards.
AGGTGACTGTGTTAGCACTCTGCTGGCAAGAACCGTGATTCCCCTCAATTCTGGCACTCAGCGTTCAAAGGTAGCATAGACAAGGCCTAAATTGTTTGCCTCTGAGGCCCTGACAGCTCCTGATTACCCACCCCCAGAAGATTCAGTGGCCCATTTATCTAACATGTGGACCTCAGCCCCACCAGGCTGGAAACTGTCTTCCTGTAGGTCAGTTTGTCTGTTCCCAGCAGTAATCCCATGTGGCCCTATGTTGCACTGGCATGTTCCAAGCACTTAATTCTTATTCTGCATTGGTTCACAGCACCTGGGGAGCTCACAGTGCAAATTGGAGAACTGCCAGAGCAAATTGGCAGAGCTCCAGGGAGCTATACCTGCCAGCCAAGGGTCTGGCCCATGGGCTCGGCCCTGATTTACAGACTCTCTGAAAAGCCATCCCAGTCCCCTGGGCAGTGAGTAAGGAAAAACCCTATTTGTCTTCATTCTCTCTGTTCTCTTCTTTTCACAGACACCTCCTTCATGTACATGATTGCAGGACTCTGCATGCTCAAGCTTTACCAGACCCGCCACCCTGACATCAATGCCAGTGCTTACTCTGCTTATGCCTCCTTCGCCGTGGTCATTTGCCTGGCTGTCGTCGGAGTGGTATGGCTCTCTCCTACCCACTCTGCTCTCCAGGAAGGAGAAGAACTGACCCAGTGGAGAAAAAGTACAGGGGGAGGGGTGCATAGGGTAGTGGGCCTGCAAAGCCTGCTGGCCCCTGGGTGAGCGTGACCAATACCACAGGGCCTTGGGTCTCTTTTTATCTTTGACAACTCATGGAAGATGGGAGAGATTCCAGAAGACTGGAAAAGGGCAAATACAGTGCCTATCTATAAAAAGGGAAATAAGGACATCTGGGGAATTACAGAGCAGTCATCTTAACTTCTGTACCTGGAAAGACAATGGAGCAAATAATTCAGCAATCAATTTGCAAACATCTAGAAGATAATAAGATGATAAGTAACAATCAGCATGGATTTGTCAAGAACAAATCCTGTCAAACCAACCTGATAGCTTTCTTTGACAGGGTAACAAGCCTTGTGGATGGGGGGAAGTGGTAGGCGTGGTATATCTTGACTTTAGTAAAGCTTTTGATACTATCTCACATGATCTTCTCATAAACAAATTAGGGAAATGCTACCTAGATAGAGCTACTATAAAGTGGGTGCAAAACTGGTTGGGAAACCGTTCCCAGAGAGTAGCTATCAGTGGTTCACAGTCATGCTGGAAGGGCATAATGAGTGGGGTCCTGCAAGGATCAATTCTGGGTCTGGTTCTGTTCAATAGTTTCATCAGTGATTTAGATAATAGCATAGAGAGTACATTTATCAAGTTTGCAGATGATACCAAGCTGGCAGGGGTTGCAAGTGGTTTGGAGGATGGGATTAAAATTCAAAATGATCTGGACAAGCTGAAGAAATGGTCTGAAGTAAATAGGATGAAATTCAGTAAGGATAAATGCAAAGTTCTCCACTTAGGAAGGAACAATTAGTTGCACGCACACAAAATGGGAAATGACTGCCTAGGAAGGAGAACTATGGAGAGGGATCTGGGGGTCATAGTGGACCACAAGCTAAATATGAGTCAACAGTGTAACACTGCTGCAAAAAAAGCAAACATCATTCTGGGATGTATTAGCAGGAGTATTGTAAGCAAGACACGAGAAGTAATTCTTCCGCTCTACTCCGCTCTGATTAGACCTCAACTGAAGTATTCTGTCTAGTTTGGGGCCCCACATTTCAGGAAAGATGTGGACAAATAGGAGAAAATCCAGAGAAGAGCAACAAAAATGATTAAAGGTCTAGAAAACATGACCTATGAGGGAAGACTGAAAAAATTGGGCTCGTTCAGTCTGGAAAAGAGAAGACTGAGAGAGGTCATGGTAACAGTTTTCAAATACGTAAAAGGTTGTTACAAGGAGGAGGGAGGTAAATTGTTCTCATTAGCCTCTAAGGATAAGACAAGAAGCAATGGGCTTAAATTGCAGCAAGGGAGGTTTAGGTTGGACATTAGGAAAAAATTCCTAACTGTCAGGGTGGTTAAGCACTGGAATAAATTGCCTAGGGAGGTTGTGGAACCTCCATCATTGGAGATTTTTAAGAGCACGTTAGATGAACGCTTGTCAAGAATGGTCTAGATAATACTTAGTCCTGCCATGAGTGCAGGGGACTGGACTAGATGACCTCTCAAGGTCCTTTCCAGTCCTACAAATCTATGATTTTATAAAAGGGAAGCTTCTAATTTGTATGGCTGGACAGGAGTGCTGGAGCAATTTGTATAGTGGGAGTGCTGAGAGCCATTGAACCCAACTGCAAACCCTTTATATGCTGGGAACCACTTCAAGCTAGGGAATGTGGCAGCACCCCGCTTCCAGTACCTTTGTGGCTGGGAAGGGAACCACAAAGCTGTGAGCCGAGTGTAAATGGTGCAGCTGCTGCTGTTGCTCTTCTGGGCTTCCAGGGTGAGCTTCATTCCCTCTGTTCAGCATCAGAGTGACTGGAGGAGTAGCAGTGATGGCCCCTTCTGACTCTTCCAGGCTCTTAGTTTCTCCTGTCCGGGACTCGCAGAGAGATAGGGGGAAAGGGAATCAGTCTCCTGCAGGCTCAGCCTCCCCTCTGGCAGGCCTGCTCCCTCCTCCCAGGGGCTGGTCCTCAGGGAGAGCTGCTTAAGAAAAGGTTCACATGCACAAGGGTCCACACACACACACAATGGGTTCCCACAGGGGTTAATTCATGAGCCTGCCTCCTTGGAGATCTGGGGTCTGGCATAGGTTAAACAGGGAAGGAAAACGAGTAATAGCAGTATCATGGTCTAATCACTAGTGCACATGCTCCACCACAAAAGCCACCGCAGTGTAGGGTACAGGCTATTGCAGCTGGCAGGGCTCTCTCAGGAGAGGCCCAGGGCTAGAATAATGGTGGGAGAGGGAGGAGCTACAGGGCAGGAGTGAGGTGGATCTGCACCTGGGGAGACCCAGGAGTGAAGCGGTAGGCAAGGCTTCAGGCCAGACTGGAGCGGTGGATGAGGCTACAAGTCAGGAACGCAGTGCATTGGTATAGCATGGGAGGGCCCAGGACTGGATAACAAGGGGCCATGACTGGTATGAATCCCGGCACAGATTTGTGTATTTTATCACAGCATCTGAGCCTTTGACTGATTATTGCTTGAAAAGAGACACTTGGTTGGATCAAATGCTTTGTACCAGCTCCCTGCTTGGGTACAAGTCACCTGGCAGGAAGCACCAGGTAAGGGCTTGGAAATACAGAGCGAGTGATCGCTCTGGAGAGTGGGGCCAGGGCTGCAATGGCAGAGGGGTCCAGGATTCAGGAGAGAGGCTTGTGCCCAGCCTGTGTATGGCTCTGCTCACTGCCTCACGTTCATGATCTCATGGCCCCCATGCAGGCCGCACTCGGAACCACAGCCATAAGGAGGTTCACGCCACACACATCACGCCTGGCCAGTCAGTGCTACTGAGGCATTAGCTCACAGATGCCGTGAACCACTGAACCACAGGAGCTGCAGCAAGCAAGAGCAGCATGGAGGCCTAGTTGGGAGCTGTCGGGAGCAAGCCTCCCCTCAGTGTCACGTTATTCATTCACTGGGGTAACTGGTTTCCCCACTGAGCTTTCTCAGTCCCCTCCTGGATGCTGTAATATTTCAATCAACACTGACAAAGCAAAATCAACTTTGAGCCCTGGTTTAACTCCCCAGAAGGGCTGTTACACTCGTAACCCCTGGTTGCCTGGATTTTCTAATGTGAACCATTCATCCATGCTGCACTAGTACTCAGAGAGAGAGGAGCAAGGAGCCACATGGAATATGTGCAGAAAGCTGCAGCGCTGCAACATTGAGGCTGATAGTGTTCAATCACACAGATCCTGGGAAATTCCAGTTCAAACTTCCTGCAATAACTTTACTGCTGCCTTTGTACATGTATGCACTACAATAGGGTTTCATTGGGTGAACACACAATGCTGGGCGATGGGACTTATGATCTGGCAAATAATACAAAGCAAACACAAATAATACATAGGATCCCATGACCCAATATACTGCTAGAGCAGGTAGCACTCTGTTTTCTCTGCATATGTTGTGAGATCATGTAGAGAAACCCCACGGTGCTGCATGCACCCATGGGGCAGACATTGTACTGTGGGAATCTTATACTGGCTGTATATTTCCTGACTCCTTAATATACAATTAATATCTTAAAGTTTAATATTGCAGTGACACAGATTTTGTGCATCATTGCCAGCTCATAACTGAACGTGTGTTAGTAGTGCCTGCTGGACACTGAGTAGCTATGTCCTTTTGGTATTGAGAGAAATGTTATCTAGATGGCAGGGCAGGAATAAGGGCTTTGAGAATCTGTCCTCAGAAAGATCACACCTATCTCTGTCACTCGTGCTCTTTCTAATGGTCGGCCTGTATATCAACAGGCTTCCTCTGACACGAAGTCTTCCCTGTGTTCTCTCCTTTGTGCATCTGTGGGGTCAAACACCTGGGGGTTATTTTGAATCTGCATGCTTCAAAAGTGGCCCGCTTTCGGAGGCGTTGAGCACCTGCAGCTCCCTTTTATTCGGGTTGGACGTGGGTGCTCAGCATCCCTGGAGAACCAGCTCACATTTATTTAAGTACCTAAATATGGATTTAGGAATCTGACTTTAGGTTGAACGTTTTGGCCCTATCCTATTGCAGGTTCTGTATTTGGCAAGCATTTCTTAAAGTTGGGGAGGAGTTGGGGGCTGAACCACGGGTGGCAGTCCTTGAGAACCCATCGTTTTTCCTGTTTTTGCTCCCAGGTGTTTGGAAAGAACAATGTGTGGTTTTGGGTCATCTTCTCAGTCATCCACATCGTGGCCTCGCTGGCTCTCAGTACCCAGATCTACTACATGGGCCGCTTCAAAATAGGTAAGCTCAGTGGCTTGAGAGAAATGGGCTTTTTGCCCCAGGTGATTACGTTCCTCTCGCTCCCCACCCTGAATTGGGAAATGAGACTTAGTATCCACGGCAGCCTATGCCACCTCTGCAAAGTCAGTCTGGCTGCCGGTGCCTGTGCTCCAAGCCCAGGGAAATGCCACTCTCCTAACATTGTCTTCCTGTTCTGACACCTCTGCTGCCTGGCGCTGGGAGAGTCCAGCACAATGACCCACTTTGTGGCACTCCAGCTACAGGGCTTCCAAGGATGCTGTCACAGGGACTCTCTGCCCAGAATGTTTCTCTCTGTTATGTGGCGCCCAGAGGTGGTGCTGTACCTGGGAGCACTCCAGTATTCCTGGAGCTGTTAAACCACCCAGTGCTCAGAGAGGCAGCTGGGAGGCTTCTGCTCTCCTACCTAGACGTGGAGGCCCCACACAGCTGCTGTTCTCATTCATGAACCTCTTTCTCCTTTCTCTTGTGCTGCCCTTGGCCTCAGATGTCTCTGACACAGGTAACTAGCAGATCCCTTTCTTCCCTGTTTGGATTGATTGAGCAGCAATGGAGCAAATGGATGGGGAATGTGTGTTCCTTGAGCCTGCTGTGTGGGTTCTTCAGGAGTGAAATGAGTGGCAAAGTGTGGGCCACATAGGGTGACCAGACAGCAAGTGTGAAAAATCAGGATGGGGTGGGGGAGCAATAGAAGCCTATATAAGAAAAATACCCCAAAATAGGGACTGTCCCTATAAAATTGGGACATCTGGTCACCCTAGGGCCACAGGAAGTGCACACGGCAGCAGAACCGTTTCCGTTCCACTGCAGAAAGGGGTCTGCGGTCGGGGCAGGCACTCTGGACTCTGGGCCAGTTCCACACTTGCCTCTGAAGGGGATGGGCCCGTGAGAATGTGGAACTGTCTGCCACAAACCCTCCAGTCAGAGCAGTGCAGTAGTTTCAGGGGCTGGAGGAGGAGCTGCCCTGCAGCCTGAGGGGAGGATTCCAGGACCTTCAAGACCCTGCAGCCATTTTTTCTCTGGGTGGGACCGGATGAATCTTTCCCTATGTGCAAATTCCTTAGGGAAGGGAAGTGTGGAGAGTGCTTGGCCTTTCCCTATGCCTCAGCACATACTCCTGCCTCCCTCTGAGGATCAGCCACAGAGTATGCCAGGTACATGCCGGGGGGGCCTCTTGGACAATGCCAAGGGGTGATAGGTGGGTGTTGAAACTCTGCATGGCCAAATGCAATTCAGCTGACAGCTGTCTGTATTCCAGTGTCCCCTTGTGGCACTGACGGCCCCTGCACTGTGAATCATTGTGAGATGCTCACCAATGATTTGCTTCCCAAAGGGAGGGCAAAGCAATCCGGCTTGGTGGGTGTGGGCTTCCTATTTGCATGCCCTCCACAGTTAGTGTCACCCCTGTTCCCTGGGTAGTGATACCGTCTCACTGCCCCTGTCAGGGCTACTTGGCTGGATTCATTGGCTTTCCTGTCCTCTTATCTCTGGCAGACTTTGGGATTTTCCGCCGAGTGGTGATGGTGCTGTACACGGATTGTTTCCAGCAGTGCAGCCGGCCAATGTACATGGTAGGTGGTTTCCTGAGTCCCAGCCCGTCCTTGGCAGTTACTCAGTTACCGGCTAGGGAGAGATTAAAGCTGTGCAGAGCGTGTGCAGGCAGCACATGTGGCTCTTCAAATGAGTGGACAAAGACTTTTTTTTTTTTTAAATCCTCTCCAACAAAAGAAGCTTCTGTCCTTGGTCTGGAATTCCACACACTTTTTGTCCAGAAGAGGCTTTTGCAGGGAGTTTGAGGCGAATTGGTCAAGGAAGGGGGATATTTTTCTTGGTGGATTTTTTAAAAATCTATCATTTGGAAGATGTTAGCATAGGGAGGTCAGCACTGCATTCTGAACAGTTGCTGTCCTACAGCCCTACCCTGGGAAAGCCTGTTGTTTTTTAGCTGTAAACAGGGGCGGCTCTAGCTCTTTTGCGCCCCCAAACACGGCAGGCAGGCTGTCGTCGGCGTACCCACTGCCGAATTGCCGCCGAATCCGCGGGACCGGCAGACATCTCGCAGGCAAGCTGCGGAAGGCAGCCTGACTGCCGCCCTCGCAGGGACCAGCAGGGTGCCCCCTGCAGCTTGCTGTCCCAGGCATGCGCTTGGAGCGCTGGTGCCTGGAGCTGCCACTGGCTGTAGAGCTGCAGCTGCTGTTATTCCTGCCTCACCCTGGGGTAAATGGCGTTTTGCAGTTGAAAACAAGATGTAGTTGTTACCTAAGTCGCTTAAACTTACCTCTTGTCAGAGGCTATTCAGCACTGACTACAGCCTGGCGCTTCGTGTACCTTATGGGCTGAGCCATTGCTGTCTGTCCGAGGTGACTGAATTTTTGAGCAGTTAGTCTCTACGCACCCCATCTGTTACTTTTTTTTTAAAGATGCTTCTTTTGCTTCTCCAGGAACACAACAGACTGTGAATTGCCCAAGCAGTCTATGACCACATGGATCTTAAGAAAACACTGTTAATTAGGAATAGAAATTCAGATTTACAACACCAAAACATTGAATGTGATGAAAGCAAGTCTAGGCTCAAAGGGACATCTTCCACTTAAAAAGTCTGCAAAGTTTTTTTTCACCTGTTATAGTTGCTATAGTTGGTTACAAGAACTTCCCAAGCTCACTGTAACTGAAAATGTTGGGGGGGGGGGGGGGGGGGGCAGAAAGAGTTCTCTTATGTGTTTGACAGCACTTTGTGCTTAATCGTTTTCCCTGGTTCCCTTGTGTATTCAGTTCCTTTCTTTGTGTGTGAGAATTATTTAGTTGTTGTTTTTTTTTTGTTTTTTTTTAAGGATTAGGAAAAATACTATTTGTAAAACCACAAAAACTGACCAGGAGGTTCAGGGGTTGGTGCATTACTGGAAACATCTTGGAAGTCCTTTTTAGATTTCCTCTTAAAATCCATAAACATTGGAGCAATTTGTTTTCCTAGCACAAATGTTCACCAAAAAAAGGATTTGACAGTCATGCATTCATGTATTTGTGAGAGGCAAATATTAAATCCATGAGAGTGAGTGTCTTGAACTGCCGTGACAAACTTCTCTGCCTGCACTCTTCGCCGTGTTTTGTATAGTATTGGTGAAGACTGAACGTTCATCATCAGTGATTATTGTGCGTTCTCCCCAGGACAGGATGGTGCTGCTCATTGTTGGAAACCTGGTCAACTGGTCCTTGTAAGTAGTAGTGGGGTGTGCGCATGTTTCAGCATTGATTTTTATAGGTGGCTGGAACAGAGGTAGAAATGTAGTGGTCTCCGTGTGGGACTCTTTCAGATTCTTCTGTTGGAGTTCAGCAACCCTAAATTGAAGATGAGTTTCAGGCTTTACGGAGCTGAAACCAGGGGCATGACCCTGTTAGAGCTGAGAAGCTAAAATGGGTCAGGCCTCCTCAATATGTGCTTGGGAGACCTCCAGCAAAACGGAGGTGTTGCAGACTGCAGTGTTGGTGGTTTTGTAGGTGGCACTTATCCATCCCCGCTGTGCATGAGGTAGCCTACCCAAGCTAGCCTGAATCCAGCGAGTATGGCTAAGAACAGCAGTGGAGGCGGTGCAGCGCAGGTTTCAGCGTAGGTAATACAAGGCCCAGGTACATACTTGGCTCGCTAGACCTTACTGTGCAGTCGTCACTGCTCTTGTCACTATGCTAACTGTATTCAAGCTTGCTAGTCCCTGAACTGCTGGTGCTGTGTAGATGCACCCTGAGTTAGAACTCATCCAGCGCCCTGACATGCTGTTAGACCATGTTGCTAGAGGGGCCAGTTTTTGGATGAGATGTAAACTCAAATCCTGGCCTCTTGTTAAAGTTCCCTTGATGCCTTTTCTCAATCAAATTCCTTGTTAAAAACCTAGTTTGGGTGATTTTATTGTGCCTCCTTAAATCCACCCTGCAGAATTCTTCATTTTCTGTCCTGCCTTAATTTCCTCCAACAGCCAGGATCACGCATTTGCCCTGGCCACTCCCCAGGGGTGAAAGTAAGTTAGGCCACTTACTGGTACGAGTGGGGGGTCCCTTGGGCGGAAGGGGTGGGGTTGGGGGTCAGCATCCCCCACCAGCCCTTTCAAGCTGCCTGGCCTGCGCCACCCGGGGCTCCCGTGTTGATTTAAAGGGCGCGGGGCTCTGGACGCTGCTGCCGAGCTGCCAACAGGGGAGGCAAAAGGGGCAGGGACATTAAAGCACTGCTGCAGCAGTGCTTTAATGTGGGCTGGGTATGGGCCGGTGCGGGTTCTTATTGGTGCAACTCCCTTTCACCCCTGCACCAGGGCTAGGACAGGAACAGCTGTTGTAGCTTTGGCATAGCTGTGGATTTTCTTACGTGGAGGGTGCTGCACTGTAAGGCAGCTTTCCACGAATGTTGTGCCTCTCAAGTGGTTTGGAAGAGACATACGCATGGCCAAAGATCTGGCCCTGTCATCACTGAAATGTAGCCACATCTGGCTGCTTAATAGACCACATCCATGGCACAGCTACCCAGGAAAGGGAGTGAAGAAGAATCCAAATTCAACTGAAAAACAAGGGAGGAATTTAAGGTGTCAGAATGGAACTTTTCAGCTGTAATGTAGCTCCTAGCTTATGCTCCTAGTCAATGTCCAGTGTAATTTTAACAGATAGTCTGTGTGCCCGATTGTTTGCGTGGATCAGATCTTCCAAATGGCAGCACGCCACAGGAAGATGTGACTGCGAATGACAAGAAGTTGGCAGGGGCGATGAGGCAGGTGAAGGCCCTGAAACTACTTGAACGCCTTCATTTAAAACTGACTAGAGATTTCAAGCTGACTGGGAAGTGGATCCAAGTGGCAGATATCCCCTGCTGCCCAGTAGGGCCATGGAGGAAGGGGGCCTGCAAGCCAGTAAGAGGGGCAGCAGGGGGTGCTCGAGTCATTTCCTCTCAGACTCTCACCCACCCACTCACAGCTTCTGACTATGGAGCTGGAAAGGCAAAATAGTGGCAAACAAGATGGGAAACCACAGAAGTGAGGGCAGGAGCGTGATATATGGGTTGGCTGCATGGGGGTGGGGCGAGGGTGGGCTAGGACACCTGGGTTCTGTTCTTAGCTCTTCCACCAACTCCCTGTGGCAAATCACTTCCCCCCCCGACCCTGCCTCAGTTTCTCATTTGTAAAATAGGACCTAGAGTATTTACGTGCCGCCACAGAGGACTGTGAGGCCAAACCTGTGTCTGTCAAGTGTTCTGTGATAGGAGGAGCAATGTGTGACTGATGCGTTCTGCAGTCTCCCTCCCCAACATGGGTGAAGGAGTTGGTTAATGTGTCTGTCTCTGTCCCTCCCTTCTCTCAGTGCTGTCTTTGGACTGGTGTATCGGCCAAGGGACTTTGCCTCCTACATGCTGGGGATCTTTATCTGTAACCTACTGCTGTATCTGGCCTTTTACATCATCATGAAGGTAAAGGAGGCAGCTGCTGCTGCCTGTTGTGCTCTTGGGAGTCTGCCCTTATTTTCTATGCCTTCCCGATGGGGGAGCAAAGACCTTTCGTGCAGCAGTTCCTTGTGTCTCCACAATGCCTGCAGCGCAGTGTGAAGCGGGGTCGGCTGCCCAGTGTCTGCTCCCCTCGCTGCCCCTCTGATTGAAGTGTCGACTCCCTCTGGGGACTTGCTGATTCTGCAGCTTGGGGGGGCCTTGGTGCTGGGGCAGAGGGGGGAGTGCACTGGCGATACATGATCAACTTTTTTTTACAGAAACATGGGGCAGCCACATATCAGTTCACTTTACACTATGGGGATTCTAGAGCACCTATCCCCTAGGTCGCACTGTTGATGGGAGCAGGGGGTTCTGGGTAATTTCCACACAAGATGTCCTGCATTGAGGGATGCATTAGGAGGATAGGTTGAGCTGTTATAGCTGCAACACTTGTGATTGCCCTGCCAAGGAGCCATTGCAGGCAGCCCATCCTGGGTGTCTCAAACCGAGCTTGTAAAACTCCTGGACTGGCATCAGCATGAGGATGCAGGGCATTGTATAGCATTGCAAGCCTGCCAGACACTGCTTGTTATGTCTCTTTGCAGAGTGCAGACTGGGCCTTACAGTCTCCCAAAAGGGCAACAAATGAAGCCAGAGCTTTCAGAAATGTGATGAGGCAGATGATTTTCTGATCCAAAATTGAGAATAACAGATGCCCTGTGCTACTGACCACATCCTCCTGTGCTGGGTTAGACCTAGCACTGTGCCCTTTGCTGTGATTGTGTGTGCACAGCGGGATGGTTCCTGGAAAGGACAATATATGTTGCCTCCCTGGGCTGATTTTTCAGGCCTTGTTCCTTTTGATTGTTGCAGCTCCGCAGCTCTGAGAAGCTCCTGCCCATTCCACTGTTCTGCATCGTGGCCACAGCCGTGGTTTGGGCTGCAGCGCTTTACTTTTTCTTCCAGAACCTCAGCAGCTGGGAGGTAAAGGTCACACATTTATCTGTCTGGAGCCCCATCTCTGTCTCCTCTCTTCCTCCATCACTTCTGCTCCCTTTTCCTTCCCCCGTCCATACTTCTGAATATCCCTTCTAATTCTGCAAAAAAAATGCTCTAAGAAAAGGCGTCTGGATCATTAATAGCAGTAAAGGGCAAACTCCTTCAGTGTATTGGAAGGATGGGGACTGTTACAGACGTGAGCCAAAAATAACTGACTCTAGCACAGGAATAGCCAAGCCCATCATGTACCTCACTGTTGAGCCTGTGTGTTCCTTCTTAGGCTCCCATGAATTGAGAGGGTGGTGTGAAAGTGATCCAGAAAGGGCACTGGCTGTTGGTGGAGAGAGAAAATATAGCTGTGCCTTGGTAGGTCTGTAACATGAGATCTTGTAGAAGCTGACAGATCTAGAATTACTCCAGGTGGCTATTTCTTTGGAGGGTGATGTCTTTTCTCCTGCTTCTGTTTGTATGGAGGGGGAAGGGTTTTGTCTTTCTTTCTAGATCCTCCTGTGCTCTGAATGCTCACCATGCAGCATGCATGGCCCCTGCCTGAACACAGTGTTCATACAGAATATTGATTTAAGATTTTGGTCTGAAGGAAGCACAGAGCAGCTGATAAAGAAGTTAGCTTGTATGCAGTGGTGGTGTAGCTGTGTCAGTCCCAGGATATTAGAGAGACAAGATGGGTGAGATAACATCTTGTATTGGACCAACTTCCATTGGTGAGAGAGACGAGCTTTCCAGCTTACACGGAGCTCTTCTTCGGGTCTGGGAAAGGTACTCAGAGCGTCCCAGCTAAATGCAAGATTGAGCAGATAGAATGTGCACAAACGACTTGTGCCAAACTAAGGGACCATTCAAGATGAAGTGGCCCATTAACAACCCTGTAGCTATAAGACAAAAGGGAGTATTAGTGGGTTACTGGTTGTTGCAATGACCCATCAATCGAGTATCTGTATTAAGACTATGGCTGTGTCTACACTATGGACCTTGCAGCAGCACAGCTGTACCACTGTAAGGTCTCCCGGGTAGCCACTCTGTGCCGACGGGAGAACTCTCCTACCAGCATAACTAAACCACCCCCAATGAGTGGCAGTAGCTGTGCTGGTGGGTGAATGTTTCCCACAGACATAGCACTGTCTGCTCTGGTGCTTTTGTCGGTGTAACTTATGTCTGTCAGGGGAGTGTTTTTTTCGCACCTGGCTGATCGAAGTTTTGCTGACAAAAGTGCTAGTGGAGACAAAGCCTATGATTTTTAGTGTCTAACAGAGCTATGAATTTCAGCTCCCAGGCTCATCTTTTGAAAGTGTTGTGCAGGCTTCCTTTGCAGATGAGGACTGAGAGGTCAGACACAGTGTGATCGGTCTGTGAAAAGTGTTCACCTGCAGTTGACAGGGTGTTTTTGTCTTTTACCAAAACTTTTTCAAAAGACGAGCCTGGGAGCTTAAATTCATTCCTCTGCTAGACACCAAAAATCAGAGACTGAATAGAGACTCTTGATTTATGGCATATTACAACAATCCGTAATCCACTAACCCCCTCTTTTTGTCCTCTGATTGCAGAGGTGCTAGAAGGCTAGGTTATCTTGAATAGTCCCTTACAATATGTGCTAACTACTTTTTCTAAACAATCTGTTCCACCCTGCGTTTAGCCCTGACTCTGAGAGTTCCTTCCCCCATTATAGAGTTGTCAACCCTTCAGGATTGTCTGGGAGTCTCCAGGAATTAAAGATTATGTTTAGTTAAAGATTATGTCAAGTGATGAAACCTCCAGGAATACATCCAACCAAAACTGGCAACCCTATTCCCAGACCTGAAGAAGAGCTCTGTGTGACTCAAAAGCTTCCAACATAAGTTGGTCCAGTAAGATATTATTTTACCCAGCTTGTTTCTCCAAAGTTTGTTAGGTTCAGTTTGCCACAAGGAGCTAGAAATGGAGACTTTCTTTAGTGGGTCAAAAAGAACAGGAGTACTTGTGGCACCTTAGAGACTAACAAATTTATTTGAGCATAAGCTTTCGTGGCCTAAAACCCACTTCATCAGATGCATGCAGTGAAAAATACAGTAGGAAAATATATATACGTGTGTGTGTGTGTGTGTGTGTGTGTGTGTGTGTGTGTGTGTATACACACACACACACAGAGAACGTGGAAAAAATGGGTGTTGCCATACCAACTGTAACTAGGGTAATTAATTAAGGAGGGCTGTTATCAGCAGGAAAAAAAACATTTGTAGTGATAATCAGCATGGCCCATTTCCAACAGTTGACAAGAAGGTGTGAGTAACAGTAGGGGGAAAAATTAGAGAGGCTGCACGATGGAGCAGTGAAATCTTTTCTGGTTGGTAACCACAGAGGGCAGAAATTTCTCTGAATGCTTCTAGGTTTGTGCACATCTCTTACCTGCATAATGTTAAAAATCTCACAGATCCAGATCCCTGTGCAGCTGTAGTGCTCTCAGTATTGAGACCGTGATGGTGTTGCCTGCACATGGAAGATCTTGTTGAAGTGGAAAGTCTGAATTGCTGTTTTCAGTGGTGTCGGGGTCAAGGGATAAGGATTGATAAGTGGGAAATCATAGTCACTGTTAGACTTTCTGTGCGACCCATAAGCTAAAGGTGTCTGTAGTCCAGGAGTTGAGGTCTGCAGCAGGGGCAGCACCTGTGCGTGAAGGCAGCAAGCAGAGCTGCCTGCCGGACCTCTGCCTAGGAGCAGCCAGGACAGGTCGCCACTTGTGGGGAGCTGCCCGAGGTGAGTGGCCCCTGGATCTGGCACCCTGCACCCTGGCCTGTACCCCAAGTCCCTGCCGGCCCCGTGCCAATCAGACTATAAACCAGACTTTCAGTGAAGATCATAAATGCTGGTTTACAGAGCTTTCTGGTTGGTGAAGTGCCGGATAAAACAGTGTTTATGTATAAAGGAGAGTCTGAGTGGGAAGGGAAACAGAGGACCAACATCACTGGGCAGGTCAGTGACACAGCTGGGTATCTGAAAGCTGAAAGTGAACAAGCTTGAGAGTAGATCTCAGATGCACATTTTTAACAGTGAGGGTCACTACCATTGGAACAAGTTATCTGGGGTTTTGGTGGACTCTCCGTCTCTGGAAGATAAGTTGTAACTTCCCCAGAATTACTGGGGAAATTCTATGGCCTGTTTTATACCAGGTGTCAGACTAGATGGTCACCACGGTGCTTTCTGCCCTTGGAAGCTATGAATCTGGGAGTAGAACTCATGTCTGCGGACTCCAAGTCCAGTGTTCTACCCCTGTCTGTCTCCTCCTGCTACCTCCTCACTCTCTCTCCTTCACGTTCTCTGCCCACTCACTCTTACTAAACAGACGCTTCTCCCCGGTGCAGCTCTTGGTCTGACATCCCACATGGTGCCAAAGGGTTAGGCCGGGGGAGTTTTGTGAAGTGTTTGGATGGGTGATGCCAGCAACGTGCCATCCAAGTGCCTGTCCTGTCTCTATGTGAGAGAGAGGATATGGGAGCCTGCTCCTCCTCAGCCCTCTGCCCTCTCTCCCTAGGAGACCCCGGCGGAATCCCGAGAGAAGAATCGCCCATGCATCCTGCTGGGCTTCTTTGATGACCATGACGTCTGGCACTTCCTCTCAGCAGCCGCCTTGTTCTTCTCCTTCTTGGTGAGCTTCTCTCTCACTCCATCTCTTGCCCATTCCCCTTCCACTTCTGTCTCCTGCTCATGTTCTTCATCCCTCAGTCTATTCCCCCACTGCTCCCCATCCCCATCTTTCTTCTATTTCAGTCTAGCTGGGGCACATATGTAGCCTGGGCCGTGCTGGTACCTAGCGGTGTTGTGCTACTTCCTGACCCCTGTGCACACAGCCTGCTTTTGGGGAGCATCAACCCCATCCTCGACTTGTCTTTCCACCTGCACTGCTCCCGAGACTGCCCCTGCAAGGGGACGTTCCAACGCCGAGTTCAACAGCCCTGTCTCCTGCTCTGATTGGGTTGGCTCGTTTTCCACCCCGACCCCAATCCATTCTTTTCATGACTTCCTGGCCTGGAGTCCCCTGGAGGATTGTGGCTGATGCAGCCATAATGGGGTGGGGGGGGACATTGCCCTTGTTCTCCCCCCATCTGAGACTCCTTCTTTGTCAGCTGTTGCACTGGCACCCAGGAGGGACCCCAGTGAAGCCCCTAGTATGGAGCTTTAGCCACTCATGGGCTTCCCTAATGCAAAGCGGCAGGTAAGTTGTATTTGCCAGCTGAACTAAACTTGCTACCCTTCCTGACCTTGCTGTGCAATGCCAAGGGCTGTGCTGCCCCTGGGGGTGGGAGAACAAACTGTCCTTGGGCTGGGGGAGGGAGAGAGGTTGAGCCCTTGTCCCCCTGCTGCCTCTCCGTTGCCCCTCCTGAAGTGCCTCGCAGTCAGGGGAAGCAGCCAGTTTTGTTTCCTACCCCGCTGTGCGGTGCCTAGTGCTGCCCTGGTGGCGTTTGATTTCCTGGGGTGTTGGCTTTTCCTATGATTTTAGTGCTGGTGAAAGGTGCTGGGCTCTGTCCTGGGCAGAGAAGCCCTCTAGTCAGCAGCCGCAGAGCAAATGCAGGCTGGGCAGAAGCACAACAAGCTCCCACCACACCGCCTCGCTCCGAGGATCATCTCTGTCAAGGGAAGGGCAGAGTTCAGTCTCCACAGCCCATTTTGGCCCCAGCCTCTCTGCTGAGGCAACTGACGAGGGGCCAGCCAGTGCCCATTCAGATGGTTTTTTTGTGAGGGGGGGGGCACCTGTGTTGCTGCTGGGAAGTGGCCTGAGCTCCCCCATTTCATGCCAAGCACCTGGCAGTTAAAGCTGTGGCATGCACAGGAGCTGTGTGATGATCTCTCCCTCTCGTTTTAGGTTCTGTTAACGCTGGATGATGACCTGGATTCCGTGCGCAGAGACAAGATCCCTGTATTCTGAGCGACAGGAGCTGGGGTGGGGATGGTGTTCTTCATTCTGCTCGGTGGAAGGAGCAGAGCCGGCAGCCAGCATTGTCTGGGGAGAATGAACCTCCTGTTGTACAAACAGCACTGACACCCCAGCCAGGCGGAGAAGGAGGAGCAGATAGATCCCACACCAGCAAATAGGAGGCTTCTGTAATAAATGAGACAAGATCTGAAAGGCAGACAGAGCCCTGCCTGTTCCTCCTCCCTGCCACTCATTGGATCAGATGTGGCCATCCAGCATCCTGGAGTCCAGTGCAAGGCAGATGAGCAATGCTTTGGCTGGAAGTCACGCAGGAGTGAGGGAGCTGTGGCCATGTTCATTAAGGGTAGTGTGTTCCTCTAGGGGTGACTTAAACTGTGTTCACCTTCTCCTGCAACCTCCGCTGCCTTGAGAAAAGACACCCAGCACTCAGTCCTGAGCGGCCCCAGGGAGCAGTCTCTTTCTCTCGCTCACTGCCTGGCACCAACCCCAGCAGTGCAATGGGACATGAGACACAGCAAGCCCCTCAGATGGGGAAGAGCAGCTGACACTAGCTCTTGACTCCTATATCTGCCTTTGTGTTGTATTGCTCTTCCATGAGCATGGTTGTCTGGGGCGATGCAGGTCCCCATCACGCTTGTAGCAGTTCCCTGCACTCCACAGGCCGCTACTGTCTGCATCTGACCACGTCCACAGCCCCCTGCAGCCTGGAGGTGTAAGCTCTCACTCTGTGCCAGCCTGAGGAGCGCCTGCTGGGGCTAAAGGTAGCAAACAGAGGCCAGGCTCAAATCTCTAGCCCCAGCCTTAAGCCTGAGCTACTTCATCCTGCAACTGGAAGAACCTCAGGCCAGGGAAGAGCAATGGGCCCAAGGAACTGTTCCACCTGAAAAAGCAACAGCCCTGGGAGATGGTGCTCCACTGCAGTGGGCTCCTAGTACCCACGTTCTGGCAGCCCCAGATGCCGATGTGTTCGCTCCTCCTTGGCCTCCCTCTCTGTGCTTTTTGGTGGAGGAGGAGTTCATGGTTGGCTCTTGCCTGGAGGCCAGTTCCCTGGTAGCTCCCCTCTTGCATCTGAAATGACATCCTATGACCCTAACACAGCTACTCTGCATTAGAGCTCTCCCTTTGCTGGCCACTCCCTACGTGGGTGTTTAGAAAAGGGAGCTGTGGAATTATAGCCTAGTGCAGTCATGCATCAGGGCCTTGTCCTGTTCGTACTGGTGGCACTTTTGCTATTGACTTCAGTGAGAGCAGGGTCAGGCCCATAGCGAAGAAGCTACTTATGAAGTTGAGTCTCTCAGGGCTTCTGAATTGACAACCAATCATTTGCTCTGGACTGAAAGCTAACAACGAAGGCTCCCACCACAGGAGAGAAATGTCAGTTTAATAAAATTTTGAACCAAACGCTGTTTCCCATCAGCCCTGCTGCAGCCACAAACTAGATTTTGGATTTTTGTTAATGGCTTCGCATATTTATTGTTGCCCGAATTGCCACATCATTTTAAAAAACAAGGACAAAGTGTGAAATGTTGCAGGTGGTGTGGCCCAAAGGTGACTCGTGTTGCTAATTTTGAATTTAAAAATAGTATCAATTACTGAGGCCTCCTGCAACTTTTTTAAAAAGTTGCTATTGGAATATTGTTGAATTGTCAAAAACGGGAGTGTGTGGGGTTGGGGTGTTGAATTCTATGGTAACTATTGCACAGAGGCCCTGGGCTGCTAGCGTTTACTTTGGGGAAAACGTCTATGGTGAAGCTGTGCTCTGAAAAGTGTCTCGCTCCTAGAAGATGTCATATTAATTGGTTGAAATTTGTTAAGACTACAAATGAGGGTTTTTTTCTAATTCTCAGCCCTCTAACTTCAAATGGGCTCTTCTTATCTTGTGCATTAGAACCGCTAAGAAAAGTTGTGCAGACCTAATTCTGCCCTTACCCATACCTGTACAATCACACTGCTGGCAGTGGGCATACTTAAGAGTAGAAACTTGGGTTGAAGGTTTCTCAAGTTGGGTACCCAAACTCAGTGATCCCTCTTGAAAAGTTTGGCCTAATGTTTTGGCTAAACTGTGGGAAAGAAACTGCAACCCCTCAACTGTTTGCCAGTCAGTTTATCTCACTGCTGGCAGAGGTGAACTTGTTGGACTGTGAATAATCCACATCTGTTACAAAAATGTCCCAGCAGCTCTCACCCTCTGTTCTTTGTTTAGAATAAATGACAGTCCATGATCTGCTGCACAATGGAACAAACCTGTGGAGGAGGAGGAGACTAATATGAACAAGGGAGAAACAGGTTCAGGAAGGTCCCTAAAAGGGATTTAAAAAAAATGTTTTTTTGGACAGTAAGCTCCCTTATTACCTGCAGTAAGGGGGAGCTTTTACATGTATAAAGGTCATACAAACAGCCTTAGACGTTGCCCTACCTGTGACCCTCTGGTGCTACCCTAAGCAGTATCTGAACACCTCTCTGCTTTGACTTAATAAGGAACTCGCCAACAGAAATTGGTCCAATAAAAGCTATTACCTCCCCCTCCAATATCGTGGGTGCACCATGGCTACAGCCACCACCTTAGTCAGAGGGGGACCCTGCCCTGGGAGAGCTGGGAGCCATGACAGAGCTGAGTGCATGGGGACACAGGGTGGCCCTGCTGTCAATTAGCATATGCTAGTGAATGCCTTCTCCTAGTCTCGCTGCAACCCCCAGGGGGACAGCCAGCCGCTGAGCACCATGGCAGAGCTCAGGTCTTTCTGATGACAGAGAGCAGCTTCCCTCGGAGGCTCACTTGGCTCAGGTCTCACTGATCCAGCTCAGCTAGGCATAAGCCCTACACTGAGTGTAACTTCAAAACAACTGCTAGGATGAGGAAGATTAGGGCTGTAAGCCCTTTTCCCCACTTCCATCACCCTGCTTCCCCCACTCCAGCTACCGTAGGGCTGTCATCTCACCCTTGCAGTCACAGCTTGTGCTTAGAGAATGGGTAACAAAGGCCTTGCTCTCATGTGTGTCTAAATATATAGTTACAGTGTGGCTCTGGCACAACCACAGGGGGCCAATTGCATTCCCTGCTGGGCACCATGTTACCAGACAGCTAGTGCCAACTTGGAGCAGGGGATGAATAGATGTCAGAACAACAGGTGGATTGACATAGAAAGATTAAAAGTGCTACCCATTCAGTTTGGCTAAATGATAAATCAAGGGAACATGAGCCTGCTGTGCAGATGTGAAGAGTGTAACCACAAAGGAGGCAGAGGCATTACACAGCAGGGTGTGGGAGAGAGCTAGTTTGAAGGAAGGGCATGAAACTAAGGCTACGTCTACACTGCACGATTAATTCGAAGTAGTTTAAACCGATATTACAAAACCGATGTTATAAAATCGGGTTTGCGCATCCACAGTGCAATCACAAAATCGATTGCTTGCGTCCCTGGTCCAAGGCTACCATCGATTTAAGGAGCGGTGCACTGTGGGTAGCTGTT
>NC_133769.1:155927827-156049630 GCF_003597395.2 Chelonoidis abingdonii | reverse complement strand
CCCCCCCCCCCCCCCCAGAGGTAGCAGGGGGATGGACTAGTCTCCAAAGGGACGGGACAGAAGTGCCACTATTTGTGGGTTTTAAATCAAGCTTAGCACTAAGGTTGTAGATGTCCAGTAAAGAACCATCATGTATTGGTACCTGGGGACAACTGAATGGCTACATCCACAAAGGGATTTAGGTGCCTAGTTGTGAAGGTACATTTAAATATGCAAAACACCTGCTCAGTTAATGCCTAAACCTGGAGATGCTTAATGGCCCTAGGCCCATACGCTGCTGCTGGGTATGGTCCCATGCCACCTAAATGGCTGCTGGTGCACATGTGCAAAGCTGCCCAAGGCCTGATGAGGCTAAACTCCTCAGTGCCTCACTCATGCCTAAGCCTCAGTGAGTTTCACACACTAGCCATGCCCCACTCAACTCACCTGCTAGTCCAAGACTAGCAGGTATGGTCAGTGCATGCCCACCCCACACAAAGGCCACTGTTAGGCTGGTGAATATTACATTGTGGCCCAGTGGGGCAGCGGGACATGCTCTTTGGAGACCCACATTCCAGGCCCCTTCTCTGCATCCATGACTAACTCTTGAAACTGTTTCACAATGTATGCAACAGCAGTGCTTGAAAGCCCCACCCCTAGAAGCCACTGGTCAGGACACCCTCCCCTGGGAGGTTCAAGTCCTTGCTCTAAACTAGACCAACTGAGTATTTGACCCCCAGGTTTTCCACCACCTGAGGCTAAGGGTGGCACAGCACCACTATCACCTTGGCTTTCTTTTTTTTTTTTTCTGGCAAGAAAAGGCTGATGTGATTTAGGCACCTAACTCCCAGAGAGGGTTCACAGTTGACAATCCTGAGTGGAGGGAGGTGCCACAGTCCAGCCCAGAATTAGGCATTTAAATCCCTTTAAGGGATGGAGTTTAATTCGTACTCACTTCCTCCTACTAGCTTAAGCAGCACCCGCTCTGCGTGCTGGCTTTTGTGGCTCCCATTCTTGGGCACCTATATTGGCCCCTGCATTGTTGGGCAAATCTGGGCACCTAACTTAGAGCTGTTAAGTCCAGTGGATAGGAGGGTGTCTAGATGTTAGGCTGAGTATTTACACCACCTAAGTCTCCCTTGTCACTCCCATCCTAGGTAATCTACCCAATAGGTGTTTACTACCTGTCAACCCTTTTGGCATCCTCCCCTCTTAAACTATCTGCAGTCCTTTATTTTCTCTGTTGAATTCACACGTAGAATTAAAATACAAACAGAAAGCAGTTGAGAGAAGCTACTTCCCAGTGGTTGCAGGGGGTATTTTATTTCCCCTACTTCTTGCTGGGCTTCTGTTCTTTTGTGTTTATAATCTGTTTGGAGTTTCACAAATGCACAAACAGTAAGATGTGAACAGGCATTACACTTAGGCATTGCATGATAGACCCTCAGTCAAGGAGTGCTAGGGAGGACTGATGTGAGCCAGCTGAGAAGTGCAACGAACTCTATAGGATACAGGCTGGACTCAGTATAGTCCAGAAATGAAACTTACATTATCCATATGTAGAAAAAGCAATCAGATCATCCAGGAGAATGCAGAGAAAAGGCTATGCACAACCACCAATGGAACGGGGAGACACACAAGAACTACAGCCAGCTGAAGACAGTTACCAGCAAGAGACAAGAGTTTATGTAACTAGAAGGGGATGCAATATTCAAAGAAAACTTAATTATCAAGGCTGAATACTAAGGAAAACTTCCTGAGAGCGAGATGCAGAAGAGAGGAAGGGAACAGTCTTCCAGGGGAAGAGGGAAGCCCCATTGCTTGGGACATTTAAAACTAGACTAAGCAAAGCATAAGCATACACATCATAGGAAACAATCCCGCCCTGGCCCTTAGAGTGGGAAATAAACAAGGAGATCCACTGATCTTTCCCATCTCTGATTTGCACGATTTAATGAGGATTCTGTGAGCAGGATTCTACAGTCAGAATGGCAAGCTCTGTTTGCTGTAAACATTCCAATCCAGCTCAGCTAAATTTAGGAACCAAATGTCAATCAAATATACTTTATCTCCAATCAACTGAGGTCCTTTGTGTGCAAGGTGCTTGTAGCAGGCAGATTTTCTCCACAACTTCAGCAACTGTGTTTGCAGCAGCAGCAAGCGAAAGCTGCTCCATCTCATTGCATGCTATTGCTGGAAGGCCTTGAAACCTCAGTCACAAAGGACTACTGCTACTAACAGAAACCAAACAGAAGTGGAAGAGCAGATGAGAAATGTAGTGCCTCATTCTGGTGCTTTCGCACTGGAGAACAGTTGAGAAAATCCATGGGTTTGCTACAAGTGAGCCTATGCAGCTGAAGTGGGGGTTTTTACCCATGAAAGCTTATGCCAAAATAAATCTGTTAGTCTTTAACGTGCCACTGGACTCCTGGTTTTTACAAGTGAGAGTGTCTCTAAAAAAATCACCTCTGGAATTTCCTGAGCTTCAAATGTTTAATTTTTTAAAAAAGTATTAAGAAACAAATTGATTTACAACTTCGTTTTTTCTAGAAACTTGATATACTCTAAACGTCGTCCAAAAAGAACATAGTACACAAACAGTAATTTTAATTTTTTTTAATAAAATACTATAATGTTCATATCTATACAAATAATTATTACAACCATTAAACAAAGTGTTACATTTAACAATAAAAATCTCAGAACTTTTAACAAGATCATGGTTGGGATATTTACACCTGAAAGCAACACATTTGTAAAAAGATGTCAAAATAAACAGAACAAGATCTTATTTACAATTGCAAGATGTTCCTGATCATGTTTATTATACATTTCTGCTCTGGAGTTCCTTTTTCCCTTACAAAATAGTAGTGGGAGTTTCCACTGGGACTATAACCAGGTAATAAACAGCTTGTAGCCGATTGTATACAGCAGAAAATTCTGGACTGAGTATAAATAAAAATATTATGTTATGGAAATCAAGAGCATCTTTGATTACTTTCCTGTGGTGAAATCCGTATTGGCATTCCTTCTCCCTGTGTTTGTGGGGAAATGGGTACAGTACATTATCATTTTAGTCATCCCCATGTTTGTGAGCTATGCAAGAGAATGGCATGACAAAGTTGGAGTCTATATTAAGATTGGGAAAATGGGACAATGTAGTGAGGGATAGCGAAATACCTAAACTTCTCTTATGAAGCATAGTTGTGTGTCCACACGAACACTTAGCCATTAAAGAAGGCCACCCATTTACAGATACAGTGCATTGCAAATGATAACTGTTCTATTATATTTACTCTATCAATGAAAAATGTGGTTATCTGCAAATAAACAAGTAATATATTGCTTTACAAGTTGCACACAAAGTAACTGTCATTACCATGAGTAGAAGGTTTTGTGACACCATGGCCTTGGCTACAATAGGCTCAGCTGTCATGGGTGTTGGGAACTGCAGGAGTGCTAGTGCAGATAGGGTATTGGCAGCAGCTGGCCTTCTGTGTGATGTAGACCTGTTCTGAGCAGCATTAGACAACATGGTGCTTAAAACACTAGCTCTCCTGCCCACGTTATGACCGAGAATGCTGGACCAGGGCTAGAGAGAGTTGGAAATATTACCAGAAAAACTGTGTGGACACAACTAAATTAATAAGGGCCTTTATACCATTTGACATCGAAACAAGCACTAGAACAATTTGGCATAAATTGATCTTACTTCTACACCCTTTCCTCCCAACAGTTTCAAGTCAAAGGAAGATCGATTTAGGACAAACCAGTTCTCCAAAAGGGGAAACGGGGAATAGAGAAAGGAGAATCACAGCTCTCAGTAAGTGTTCAGCTAAATATAGTTATACGGAAGCAAACTACAGAAAAATAGTCTGTTGGCCATATAGCCTCTGGACCTGGGTCAAGAATGGCTCGGAATAAGATTAAAGGACAACAGTAGGTCAGAAATAACAATTTGTGTTCTTTTCTCTGGGTAATCACTGGGTCTCTGGGATGCTGCCAGGCAACTGGCTTTCTGAAATTGCATTACAGTCACCTATCATGGTGGCAGCAGAGCACAGCTTTAAAGTGCAGTAGGAAATTCAGGCGGTACTGCTCACAGAGAATACCAGAGCATTTTGCAGAGATGTGTACTTGCATCTACACTGCAGTTTAGTGATCAAAGCAGAGGAATAGGAGTCGAAAGATTTGTATTCTAATCGGAGTCTGTTACTGCCAGACTGCGATCTTGGGCAAATCACTTCACTTCTTTATGCATGAGGTTTCTCTAGATACTAAAAATGGGGATAAATACTTGCTCATTTTTGTAAGACATTTTGAGACCAACTCTTTTGATGAAAACTGTTAAAGAAGTATTATTACATAGTCTGCTTCAAACTCAACCTGGTCCTACCCTGATTCTTCAAGATTCCTCACAGGATGCATGTTAAAAAGAGACAAACGTTGCACTAAAGTGGATGTGACCCACTCCCTATGTCCTTTAGCTATTGTTTGTTGAACTGACCTAGGAGAAGCTGAAAATTATACACAGTGCTTGCCAGATGTGGCAATACCATCACAGTGCGAAAAGAAGAAATAGTGTGAAGGTTCATAGGCTCCGAATTCTTTATTATTCTTCTTTGCTGTGTAAAATTCAGGTAATTCTGCTTGTATCTTTTCCCTTCAATAATAAAAAAAAGTAACCAAAATATAGCTAGCATCCTCTGACAACAAAATAGTGCTAACTCATAAGGAAGAAAAAATTCTAGTTTCAGAGGTATGGTGGGAGGAGAGGAATTTTTAAATTGATTCTAAAAATACTTTGTCTTTTTAATAGTCAATTGATACATAGTAGAAACAGATGCCAAGTGGCTGTTGATGCCATAGATATTTGATGAGGGGAACATTTGCCTGTAGAAATTTCTATTTATATTTTAACTGAACATGCTGAACTCATGTTGCTATTTAAAAAAAGGTGCTCTCAGTTTGCATAATGCCTCTGAATTTCTGGTCTTTAATGTACACTGAAGATATGTAATAATTATAAAAATAGAGTTCTCTGGTCAGTAGAAGTTATAGAAGCCCTTTTTCCAAATGGACTTGTCCAGAAAATAACATGTTGCAGACTTGCCTTACATCAAAGTCTTCCATTAATCTGAAACCTAAACATAACCATTTCAGTGTCAGAGAAAACAGAAACACTTGTTCCCACTGAAAGTACTTCAGATGTTAAGTCTTTCCTCTTGCCAATCCAAAAATGAACAGAAACACCTGCTGCCAGCTTGCACTGGAAAGAGTTTGTAGAAAGACCACACTTACCAGCAGCGCTAGTCCTTTCTCACTGTCACCTACACAGTCACAGTTTGGCCACATATATATATCTCCATCCAAGTGTCCTGGTCCTGTTATTTTAATCAAACTAACCTTCATTTGCAACAAAAACTGTAAAAAGCTATTTAATTAAATTGAAATCTCCTCTACTGATGAATGATGTTTAGTCCAGCAGAATCAACAAGGTGGGAGAAAAAGGGGGGATTGCTTTCTCTTTTGCATTTCTTCACATTATCAGCTTTAACCAAAACCACCTGACACCTGTGCATCCTGTGACAAACCAGTAGCCTTGGGTGTGAGCAACAAATAACAGAAAAACGTGCCTTAGGGGAGCCTGTGCTTTTAGGCTACTGGAGAAGATACATATATATTTACCTTAAGACAATATATAAAGCTTTAGGGCTTGTCTACACAGGGAAGCTATTGCAAAACAAGATAGGTTGTGAATTTGAAGCACAACAGCTACTCTACAGTAGCTCTCTGTGTGGACGCACACATTCTGCACTGAATTTCTTTTAAGCTAAACTGCCCAAAGGCACTCTTCAGTGCGGAATAAGAGCATATAGGCAAGGAGGTAGTTCAGAATAAGGATAACTACTCCAGGCTATGTCTCCGTGTATATAATCTTCTAGAGGAGTAAGATGAGAAATATCTTTTCATACAATGCCATCTTAGCACAATTAAAAAAAAAAAAGGGAGGGGTAACTTTTTAGTTTGTACTGGTGTCCTAGCCATTATTAAGCACACAGTCACCTGTCAAGACCTAGCACTTGGTTGCCTGTCCCAAAGGATCAGAACTAAGTTATGACCAGCCAATTCCTGTTGATAGATTTACGTTAGGGACAAACTTTCTTCTCGTTTTCACAGGTGTGAGGCCTGAGTAACTCAATGAAGTTACATTGTTGTAAATTTGGAATAAATAAGAGCACAATTTGGCTCTCTGCAATTTGGCTTTTGACTGCTGTTCCTGTGGATAATTAATCAAAGAACAAAAAACCCCAAAAAAACAGAAGAGGACCATGGGGAGGAAAAAGTAGATAGATTGATTTAGTTCTAGACTGCCACCTTAAAGTAGGTGAGATGGGCAGTAAATCCTTAATTCAGGCACTCATAAGGAATATATGTTTTGTAACAATCTAGCTGGTCACTAGGAGGTTGCTTTTAGGAAAACAGGGGCAGAGCCATTTCTCCAGGAAGAAAATGATGTGCCCTTTAAGAGGGAAATCCAGAAAAAGCTGTTTCAGGAGACCAGACAATCTTTCAGGCAAACAGGTCATCACTATGCTCCCATTTAGACTGATTAAGCAGCCAAACATTGACCTCCTTTTCAGAAAAAAGGTGGAGTGCAACAGAATGGCCAAGGGATATTTATCATGGCCCTTTCAGAAGAAGAGGGTCCATTATCAAGCTTTCTAGTTTGTTTTTATGCTACTCTGTTTCTTTTCACAGCAGTCAGCCAATTCTGATCTTACACAAACCATTAATATGCCAACTTTAATGTGATAAATGTCAGCAGGATAAGTTAAAACATCATTTAACTACCCTTAACTATTAGCATAATATGGCATTTTATATACATGGCTTACACTGGAATTTGGTTAGAGTTCAAAAGAAAGTATTATGAACAAGATGGGCAAAAGACAGATGGAATTTCCCCCTTCTGCACTCGCTAAGTAGTTTCTACAAAAGTCACTACAGAGTGGCACTGTGATTACTATCAAGTATAAAGAAGGGTAGCTGTGTTAAGTCTGTATCCACAAAAACAATGAGTCTGATGGCACCTGAAAGACTAACAGATTTATTTGGGCATAAACTTTCGTGAGTAAAAAACCCACTTCTTCAGATGCATAAATATACTGACACACCCTTCTCTTCCTGTGCCAGTATATCCATGCCTGTATCTGTATTTTTCACTCCATGCATCTGAAGAAGTGGGTTTTTTACCCACGAAAGCTTATGCCCAAATAAATCTGTTAGTCTTTAAAGGTGCCACTGGACTCCTTGTTGTTTTTATGATTACATAGGAACTACTGTGTTCTGTAACTGTACTGGAAGATTAAATTCTCTAAAGAACTTAAGTTACTTGATAATTACTTTTGAGCCATGTGCTGCAGGAATGTGTAGTTCCTGCAAAGTTACAGGGTCTTTATGTCACTAATGACACCTGTACTAATACTCAGACTATTGCTGTCATATGAAATGGGGCCAGTCTTTTCTACATTCTTTGTAGGTGGGCAGAGGGTGTGGGGGCGGAATTTAGGTTATTTGTAAAATTACAATGCTATTAGTTAACATCCATTCAGAATATGATACACAATAAATAAAAAGATTGCCCTGCATCCCCTGAGAAAAACACAGGACCTAATTTAACCCTGGTATAACTTCAGTGAAGTCAGAGTTATATGAATGATGAATTTGCCTTACTAATTTCAAACATTCACTTCAACTTTCAGACATCTCATGAAGCAATTGAGACTTTGTAGTGTGGAAACTGCAACCTGAAGCTGTCAGTTCTAGATGAATGCATGGAATGATGAGTGGGAATAAAGCAACAGCTCGTAACTTTTTATTTTTTTTTAATTAATCTCATTTTATGAACTGTGACCCAATCCTCCACTGCTTTGTCTCTTGTGTAGCCACTTACATTTGTGAGTGCAAAATACTACCACATCAGCATGGCTGTGTTTTACACTCACTTTTCACAGGTATAAATGCCTACATAAAATGTCTCAGTTCTCCTGACTTCATGAGGCAGGAGAACTGACTCAATGGCCCAATGGCACTGTTCAACATTATGGAACTTGTTCCATGGCACAAGGCAGCCCTCATTGGACATTACAGTATTTGAAAACTCCCGACAAACAGTGATTAGCTGAACCTCATAAAGCCCTTAGGATGTCCAGTTAGTCGCAAAGCTAAAACTTGTGGCAATTCCTACCCCTATCATTCTGCATAAACCAGTTTCCTCAGGCTGTGGCACTGACTTCTCATAGGTTCTACCTTTCAGTGTAACCTGAAAATGGAACAAAAACATAAATAAACTTTTGCGATTTTTATTTCATTCCTTGTTTCTGACAAACACTGAAACTTGAAGCACCAAATACGTTCAGTTCCCTCAAGATACTTCCCATTTGAATTAGAATGGGATTCCCATTTTGAGACAGAACCATTTCCCTTTACTTTAAAGGCTGAAGCACAGCCATTCATACCAGGACATATATAGTGTTACCAATGAAACCACCCTCAGGACAGATTATAGACACAGAGCCCGATTCTCATATACACTAAGGTCTCCTTACATTCGCGTCCACTTTAAGACTCCTTTACTCTGCCAGAGCAGTGCAAAGAGGCCTACTGTATATGAGAATCAGGTCGTCAGTCTACCAACAAAACTGGCTACATCCATGTGGGCCCACAGCTGAGGCTGAACAAAGAGACTCCTTTTTTC
The DNA here is from genome assembly GCF_003597395.2 of Chelonoidis abingdonii. Taxonomy (NCBI): domain Eukaryota; kingdom Metazoa; phylum Chordata; order Testudines; family Testudinidae; genus Chelonoidis; species Chelonoidis abingdonii. The sequence continues at coordinate 156,040,890 of NC_133769.1, read as the reverse complement.
AAGCACATCCACAAATGAGAATGGGCTAGGCTGTGATGGTTCATAGGCACGATGGGGTGTGGCCTGGCCTACCCCATCTCTCAAGCATTTGGCAGCAGGCACAGGAGGAGGTCATGCTGCAGCTTTCAGGAGCAGGCCTATAGAGCACTAAACAGCTCAGTACACCTAGTGCTGCTTGAAGCATTTTGCCTGCACCTGGTCTGCACAGGAAGGATGCCTCAGAGAAACTCTGGCTGTTACCCCTCATTGTGGCCTGAGCATGATCCTATAGTCTAGGGAGATAGGGATAGGTGGGCTGGTGGAAACAAGAATATGAAAAGTCTGGAGTGATGGTTTTGGATGAATACAAAAAAGACTTCTGCCTTCCTTCAAGATAATTATGTTGCAGTAGTCACTAAATAAACACCACTTTCCTAGGTCCATCCTCATTTTCACTTAATGAAATCGGACCAAACAGTGTACAATTCTTTTGCAAATATTAAAAAAAAAAATCAAAACAAAATCAGTAAACATCTGTCCCTCTCGCCCTCTGCCACAAATCAGAAAGAATTTCCCTATATGCCATGCGTTTAATAATTGACACATTCATCTCTCTCCCCACACACAATCACACTGAGTTAGCTAAAAGGTGCTATTTAAGTGCAAAGTCTTAATATTAAATTAGGCCTTGATCCCGCCATTGACAGCAAGTGGGAAGACTGCTGTGTCCACAGGGAGCCTATTACCTTCAAGGGGATTCCACATAGGCATAGCAGTTTGCTCATTTGCTGTGAATTACAGGAAGGGTCCTTAATCCAAAGAATGGAGGAAAGCAGACACAGATACAAGGACAAGGATTACAAGAAAAAAAAAAAGACTCAAAGAAAGTGCTAAACAAGGTATAGGGAAGATACCTTGAGGTAACTTGTAGCATACAAACAACTGACAGATGACAAAAAACATGATGGCTATGTCTATGTTGATTACACTAAAAGGGGTAATAAATTATATTAAAAAAACTCTATACACAGTTCAGCAGGAGCTGATGCCGTTCCACATACAAATCTGAATAAAATTCTTCTCCACAGAAAGTGACAGCAAATCATGTTTTAAGGGAAACTGAATGTTTTAAAATAACAAATGTTTTACTGCTGCTCAGAAGCTGACCATGGAAACATACACACAGATTTTTATCTGATCAACTCAGCCTTAATTAGAATGTATATCACAAGCTTTAACAGACAAAAAGCCAATGTCTTTATCAACTAGAACTGGCTTGATACCAACTTGACTTAAAGACCAGGCATGTGCGAGGCTCTTTAAGATACTTTACAAAAAAACCCAAATTCTAAACAGTTCACTTTATCTTCTGGACAAGTTAATTAACCAAGAATTAAAATAAAATCTCAAGCACTTATTTCCTCCAGTCTCATCTCCCACAAGGCTAATCTTTTACTTGGTACTTTAGATCCAAGAGCTGAAAGTGTCAGTTATTCTGGAACGATCAGATTTTTGAATGCTGTAAAATCAACATTCAATATTTGCACAGCTCTAGGCGTAGCATTCTTACTGTTACTAATAAGAATTGCTATAGGCACTGGTGCTTAAAAGTTAGCAAGTGGGTGGATATACAGTATGTATATAAATACAGAAGTACCCACATATATACATACTTTTAGACAAACAGTGATGCTATGAATGGTCTCTTCAAGGATCCCTTTTTAATATAAGCATAACCCTTCAGACTAAACGTCAGTCTATCAATTTTCATACAGCTGAACTACAATCATGACCTAGAATATGGCTTATGTTGTGGGCAGGTCGGTTTGAGGATTGCTTGGAAGAATCTGAAGCTGACGTGTTTGCTATTGAAAGCAAAGGCGACATTGCCGAACCATCTGGAGGAAGAGCTGTGGCTATTTCTGGAAACAAAGATGTCAAGTTAAAATTGGATAAGTGTGATGTATTGGTCATGTGCATTGGCGGCATATCTGGGAGAAGAGGAAAACTTGGATGAGCAAAACCAACTGGTCTGGGAGGAGATAAAATGGATCCAAATCGATTGTTTAAACCTCCGCTACTGGGCTTTTCTGTGCTTGGATTAGGAAACATTTGATTGGGAAAGTAAGGGATAGAAATGTCATTGGACAGACTAGGATGGGCAGGAGAATAAGGCGGATAGAAAGATGGCAGTGTATTTTGAGGATCTACTGGGATTAGGGCTGGTGTTCGAGTGGCACTAGGCTGAGTAACCGGTGGAATGAAAGAAGTATTGGCATTTATTGGTGGATTCATACTACCCTCTGGAATAAAAGGGAATCCAAAATTTTGAGACAAAGCATGCTGGTCAGGGGCTGCATTATCATTAGACACTTGAGGGCCATCAGACATAAAACGGACAATGCTGCCTCTTTTTTCTATTGTAGATTGTTGGCGCCCAAGGATCATACTCCCACCGGTAGACAGGGGAAGATGGGGCAAACTAGGGTCAAATACATTTCCGTGTCTTTGATTTCCAGTTCGATTCCTTTCAGGCTGGCGGATTTTAGAACCACTATTATCCTGGAGAGGATGCCTTGATCGCTGAGTAACTGAAGAATTTGGCTGACGAACAGATGGTTGCCCTTGCTCAGCATTCCCATGAGAGATAGCAGAGTGGGGGAGAGCTGGCCGGACAACTCCATGCACGTTACTAGAAACAGGTGTATTCATGTGGCTCTTGCTTCCATGACTGTCAGTCATTCTCATGGGATTGGACTTCTGTACAGAAATATTTGGGCTCGTGTTTCGACCTTGAATATCTCCTGAGGAAGAAGAACTTGAAAAAGGAATATTTAAAGAACTATTCCTAGTATTAATTGTACCCATAGACATGTCACAACTTTCTCTATTCTGACCTTCACCATCTCGTCGAATGTGGACACTCTCTCGTGCTGGGGGACAATTATATTCAATTGTTGAGGATGCACTGCACTGCGTATTCCTCTGATGTTCTGAAATTGATCTTTGGCTTCCACTAACCTGATCTCCAAGATGAGGGGCAAGTAAACTCTGCATAAAACTTTGGTGGCATGTATTTTCATTCTCCCTTGGCGGAAGAGCATTTCCCGTTGGAATACCCCGAACCGGTTGATAGGGCAATCTCTTTTGTCTCTCTATGGGTGGCCCAGTATTTTGACTAATTCGAAAAGCTTGTGATTGCATGCCCCTGAGGGATGATACAGGGTTACCAATTTCACTATTTCTTGAGGCCTGTACATCAAAATTGCCTGTTGGCTGTTGGCTGGCACCATTTGGTTTGAATGTCTGACAATCAGAAAGTCGTTGAACTTCTGAGCCAACCGCATGGTCTACAGATATACGACTCTGCATATTATGAATTACCAAACCTTTATTCCTAGAAACATCAAGGTAACTTCTCATTTCAAGCTGGTCTGGAACCCTAGAGCCTTGAAGGGATATCCCTATTCTCTGTTCTGAATTAGAAGGCGTCTTCCCAATAAGTGCCTCTGCAGAGTAACTAGAAACTCTGTTTCTTTCTTGCCTGTGTGGGGCACAGGTCATATCTGATGGCCTGGTTACAATACTTGGCTGGGACACCATTTGTTGCTCCAAGCCCCTGGCGGTCAGAAGTCTCTGCATCTGATTATGTCCAGACACATGTTCGGATGAAACCCCTGAGCCCTGCTGTCTGTTGCCAACATCCTGTTGCTGATGATGCATAATATCCTGATTTAGATGGCTCTGAGGATGGTTATGATGGTTTCTGCTTGTTGAAGGGTTTTCACAGTTCTTTTCAGGCTGGGAAGCTCCAAAACGCTGCTGCATTTGCTGCTGTATTTGCTGGTGGTGGGGGTGAGGCTGTCCACTTTTTTGCCGAGTTTGATCATTTCCATGATGCTTCTGCTGTAAAGAAAGTTGACTGGCTTGGGTTCCCTGGACAAGGTTTCGTTTCTTTTGCATTTGCACCTCTTGCTGCATTGCCCTTTGTTGGTGGACATTGTGGGATTGAGAATGGACTGAGCTCTCTGCATGAGGAACATGATGCTGTAGCTGATATAAGTGATGCCTCTCTCTTAACTGTCCAGCCTGCTGTTGTTTTAAGTATGGGTGGTTACTGTGAAGATGTGATATGCCTTGAGCAGGTACATGTTGTATAGCTTGCAGATGCTGACCTCCTGCCTGACCTTGCTGCTCTGAAATGGATGGCTGAGAACTGCACTGAACTTCAGTTTGCCTCAAAGCAGAGGTCACAAAGTTGTTGTTGGATGGGAATAATCTGTTAAGACCGTCTGTGTGCCCTTGACTGCTCACTGTCACAACCGGATTGGATGAGTTGGGAGGGATCTGACTAACCAACATTTGAGTTTGGTCAGCAATACTGTCTGGTGTTCGGTTCGTCAATGCCACGCCTTCAAGCCTGACAGGCGTTGTCTGACACTGCTTCTGCCTCTTCGCTGAAGAAAGCAGAAGGTCCTCTTGGACAGCACGTTTAGCAGAGTCTTTGCGACTTTCATGGTTTTGCTGCTTTAAGTGTGGTTCCTGCATCTGTGGAGCCTGCATGGTGTTTGCCCTAATAGCACTCAGTTGATCTTGAGCATATTCAGTCATCATAGCTGATCCTGGAGACTGACTGACATATGAACTAGATGATATGGACCGAATCCCTGTGGCAGGAACAGCTGCTTGCTCTGAAGGCTGGGATAAACCTGAGCAACTTACAAGAGGGTGGATGATGCGACTTTGATGTATGAGATTATTTACACTTAAACTGGTTACATTTGTTGACTGGGAAGTTGAAATCTGTACAGTATTTGATGCTTCCACTCCTACAGAACAGCTTGGTTTTTCCACTGGTCTATCAACATTTGTTTGCACTGGATCCTGAGCATGGAATTTGTATGGTGCTGCTTCCAACGGTCCTACATTAGCTTTAACTGTTTGTGGTTTAAAAAGCTGCTGCTCGCTTTCCAAAGGTGCAACTTCAGAAGACTTAGAGGCAACATCCCTTAAGTTAACTTGTATTCCTCCTCCACTTTTTTCAAGGTTCTCTTGGTCAAAAATAGCTCTTGCTGCAAGAGCTACAATGTCAGTTTGCTCTGAAAAAGTGCAGCTGTTACATGTATTTGTTGATGTGCTGCTGGTAACATCTTCCCTAGATGTGTCTGGCAACATGGATGCAACTGAGAAGCCACGACTACTCCCAGAGCTAGTTGACATTGGAGAGTCCGCCTGCCTGCTAGCAATAAGAGAACCACTGACAACCTCTTGATCGGAAATGCAGGAATGATGTTGCATGAGAGCGTCACCGTCAGTGTTCATTAACAAAAGTTCCTGCTTCTCAGGCAAATCAATGTTTGATTTTATTGTTTTAGAGTTTTCTGGGGGGAAATCAGAATGTTCCACCTGAAGCGAAAAGGAGGGTTTTAGCATCGCTGTTCTTTCTTTAGTAAGGTCAGACAGCATTTTGGTTAGACCTTGTCCCTCTAACAAGTCTGTGGTTTGCATCACAATTGATGACACTTGCCCAACACTGCAGGTCTCTGAAATGCTTTCTGCCTCAGAAGCATGGTTTGTCGTTACACTGTTTTGTGGTGCAGATGCCCCAGAAACCTGAGAAATTGTCACGTGTGGTTCAGTAGCAGAGGACATTGAGATGCTGGTGGTAACACACGGTTTGGAAGATTCTGGCAACACAGAGTCAGGTAATGGGTTATTCTGAGATGTCTGCAGAAGAGCAGTGGAATCTTTGGAACTTGATGGAACTAGTACAAACTGTTCTGACATCACAGATTCTAGCGATGATGAACTATGTATCTCTGTTGAACTCAGCTCTGGTAAGCTCACCATCTGTTCAGAACTCAGAGTCTCTTTGGATTGACAGTCAGAAATGCTTACATCAGTGGGTGCTGCCATGCTGTTTGCTTGTGATACAGCTAAGGCTTGTGATACTACAGGCATGTTTTCAAGCAGTCCTTCACTATTTGAATGCTCTGCTGTAGCTTCCACATTAGTGCAATCAAGATTCCCTGCATCTCTGCAAGGAGTCACTGGACATGATGCTTTGCTGTTGGCTGCCAAATGTTTTTTAGTACTTGTCTTTTTGTTTGTCCTTTTTGATTTTATGTTTGATGGCAAACCAGCAGAAGCTTTTTTTGGAGAAGTGTTTATAGAATTAGAAGCATTGGATAACACTGTTGAACTTTCAGTAGCTATGGAAGATGCTGCAGAAGTTGGCAATGAAACACAGTTAATTGGGGCAATCTGGGTGCTGGCAGTTGTTGGATTAGTAGGCTGACTAAGGGACAGCTGTAAACAGCTTTGCCCAGCCATTTGTGATATGCTCTGATTGAGGTTAGCTAAAGCACCAAATGTATTGAGGGCAACATTGGTATTCGGATCTTCGCTAGTGGTAGGTTGAATAATTTGCATAGGGGCTTGATTTGAAGCTCCAGATGAGGACATCATAGGTTGCAATGCAAACAGCTGTCCATTTAAAGAAATAGTCTGAGGCTGTTGTTGATTTGACATTGTAACTGAAAAAGTTTGTGTAGCGCTAGAAGATGGTAAAGAAGGTGGTCTTGGTAATATATGGACAAGATGTTTCCCTCCAAAAGTTTGTGGAGCAGAGGTATTTTGCACAGAGTTGTTAGAGCTTGCTATTGGACTGGCTCCACTCACAGGAACTCTGAGAGAACCAGGGGGTTGAGCAGAGAGGAGAGGAAGAGAATTCTGATTAGCTGCTTGTATAATTACAATTTGTTGACTAACAGTTTGGCTGGGGACTTCAGCTCTCACCACTGGGGGACATGGCGTGGTGTTAGGAGGCTGCAGAATTATGACATTCTGATTAGCAGGTACCGCAGTAACAGCTGACCCAATTGTCTGAGCCATTTGAATTACCTGCATAGCTGAATTCAATGGAAAGATGTTTCCAGCAGGCTGTGTTTTAACCTGTGGCTGAGTGATTAATGGCTGCATAGGTACAGATGGGCAAGAGGGCAAGGTAACAACAATTTGTTCAGCTGCCTGCCCATCTCCAGGCACAGAAGTATTCAAACTGATGCTTGGAGCTAAATGTCTGTTCTGGGTGGAAGATATGGTACCAGCACTATTAACTGGCTCATTTAACAATGCCGTCATAACACTGGATGGTGTCTGGGTTAGTGGCTGAACAGTGTTTCCTGCTAGCTGCAAAGTAGTCCATGTGGTTTGTGTGATTCCAGCTGAAGGGATCCGTGTAAGGCTACTCATGTTTTTCAAATCAGAAGTGCCAACACCTGAAGAGCCTGAAAAAGACCAACAGTTGTCTAATGGACCAGCAGGCAGTGTGCTTATTGCTGTTACAGCCTTAACGGTTTCTATTGCAGAAGTCACAGGCATCCCAGCACTACTTAGTGAGTCTGTACTTTTGAGGATGTTTACTGAAGAGAGGCTATCCACAACGGAGAGTTTCACAGATGGGGTACAAGTGATATCAGTTGCTGAAACGACAAAACTGTCTTGAAATTCATTTCTAGGACCCTGTATGCTTGAAGGGGTCACGTTCACCTGTTGAACTTGAGAGGCCTCTACGGTGGTGTTAGAAGGAATGCTGATGCCATGCATGATAGTTTTTTTCATTAACTTGGTGCATTCTTGTCCATTTTTAATTATGGGGACATTTTCATCATTCTGTGGTGTGCTACTTGAGGAACACTGTAATTCTTGTTCTGTCCCAGACTGAGAAGCATTCTGTGAGCTTGCAGTAGCAGAGGTAAGCATGTCCTGCTCATTCTCTGAGGTGGAAAGCTCAAGAATATTCTCAGCAGGAACTGGTTGATTGGACGCCAATGGAGAAACTGTGGTCTGAGACCATGGCTTGTTTTCTGTGGGGTAAACACCAGAGATGGTCACAGGAGTCACTAAATTGCAAGTTCTCTGAACTGGTACAACATTGGCTGTTTGTTTTTGTAAGATATGACCAACATTAAAAGTTATTCCCTGGACAGATGCCCCCTGGTTATTTCCACCAGGTTGACTCCCATTCGAATAGACGATGATGTTCTTTTGAACCTGATCGCTAGGAATAACAACAGAGACCTTTGCACTTTTGAGATTCCCTTTCCAGTGAATTGTGGGATCATCGTACAGGCAAATGTCATTTGCTTTCAGTAGTTCTATGTATCGCCCATTTTCCTTCTGGAGTTCATCCAACTGTTTCCGGAGCTTTTTTATCTCTTCAGCTGCAAAACAGTGAGAATACAACTTTACAGTGGTGTCATTACAAATGCTGGAAAACATTATTGTCATCATGTGATTTGGGAAATAGACTCTAAGTGTCACTGTAATAAATTGTCAATATGACATGTTGTCTCTAAAACCCATACTTATAAGGGCTTCTAAGTACGGCCAAGTCTCTCCTACGGTATGGCATCCTACCATTAGTAATGTCACACCAGAGCACTCAGTCACTGTAATAGACAGATATATTTGTTTTTCCAACAAGGCCATCTGTTAGTGGACTAAATCATACTGGAAGTTTAGGACACTTGATGAAATTCTGTAACAAATGAAAAAAGCATTGGCACATTAATTTGTCTTTTCTCTTGTGGCCAAACACCTGTACTGCATTTATATTGGTAACTTCATTGGTATTCTCTTGGCTTTCCAGTTTATTTTTACATTTTATTAAATCCTCTGTAATATTTACACAGAAATGGGCAAGAAAATATTTTTGCAATGGACCTAGGGAAAGGTGTGATATCTAAAATTAATTTTAATTCATTTTTAAAACTGACTATATTTCAAGTTGAAATTGTCCCTATAGTTTGTGCTTTTAAAGGGCTAAACAGAATCACAGACCACAATAAATTACAGTAAAAGAATGGCTCAATGGTATCTGTTACTGTTTTATAGTGCTTACTTTTAATAAGGTTGCTCTCGAAAGCAAAATATTTTAACATGATTTTTGGGGGGCGGGTCCCAAAAAACATGCTATCAACTTTCAAGATACTTGAGAGTAAAGAGGCAGCAGCCCCAGAGTAGCCCCCACAACCCATGTTTGTAATTAGATCACTTAATTCTGAAATTTGTGGGAGGTTTTTCCATAGATTCCAAGGCCAGAAGGGACCATTGTGATCATATAGTCTGATCTCTTGTATAAAACAGGCCATAGAAAATCCCCCAAAATTTTCCTAGAGCATACTTTTTAGAAAAATATCCAATCTTGATTTAAATATTTCCAGTGACGGAGAATCCATGACAACCCTTGGTAAATTGTTCCAACAGTTAACTATACTCACTATTAATAATTTACATCTTATTTCCCTTCTGAATTTGTCTAGCTTCAGCTTCCAGCCATTGGATCATATTATAAAACTTTCTCTACTAGACTGAGGAGCCCATTTTCAAATATTTGTTCCCTAGGTAGATGCTTATAGCCTGTAAATGAAGTCATCCCTTAACCTTTTTGTTAAACTAAACAGACTGAGCTTTTTGTGTATCACTGTAAGGCAGGTTTCCTAATCCTTTAATCACTTCCGTGGCTCTTCTAGGAACCCTTTCCAATTTATCAAGATCCTTCCTGAACTGAGGACACCAGAACTGGACACAGAATTCCAGCAGCCAAAGAGCCAAATAACTTCTCTACTTTTACTCAATATTCCCCTACTTATCCACCCAAGAATCGTATTAGGTCTTTTGGCCACTGCGTTGCATTGGGAGCACATGTTCAGCTGATTATCCACCATGACCTCCCATATCTCTGTCACAGTCAATGCTTCTCAGGATAGAATCCCCATCCTGTAAGTATGGCCTACATTCTTTCTTCCTAGATGTATTCTTTACATCTAGCCATAATAAAATGGACATTATTTACTTGTGTCCAGCTCAACAAGCGATCCAGATTGCTCTGTATCAGTGACCTGTCCTCTTCACTATTTATCACTCCTCTAGGTTTTGTGTCATCTGCAAACTTTATCAATTATGATTTTATGTTTTCTTCCAGGACATTGATAAAAATCTTCAACAGCATAGGAGCAGGAACTGATCCCTGCAGGACCTGACTAGAAACACACCTGTTCAATGATAATTCCCCATTCACTGTCACATTTTGAGACCTTTCACTTAGCCAGCTTTTAATCAATTTAACGTGTGCCATGTTAATTTCATAGCTTTCTAGTTTTTAATCAAAATGTCATGCAGTACCAAGTCAAGTGCCTTACAGAAGTCTAAGTATGTTACATCAGTACTATTACCTTAATCAACCAAACTTGTAATCTTATGAAAAAAAGATACCAAGTTAATTTTGCAGGACACATTTTTCATAAATCCATGTTGATTGGCATTAGTTACATTACTCCCCTTTAATTCTTGATTAATCAAGTCCCATATCAGCTGTTCCATTATTTTGCCTGAGATCAATGTCAGACTGACAGACCTATGATTACCCAGGTCATCCCAGTTACCCATTTTAAAAAGACTGGCAAAATAGTAGCTTTCTCTGGCCTAATTACTCTGGTCTATTAAATTACAGGTAACAGATGTGAGGGCAGTCAAATTAAAACAACTCAAAGTGGAATCTGTAGAAATAATTGCATTAAGTTTAAACTTATCAATGACAATATACCATGATGGGGATGCTTCAATTTGCTATAGTTAAATGCAAGAATATGCCACAGGGCATATGCCTCAACTTCCTTGTTTTCAAGTTACCTTAAGCAACCATTTATCCTCTCCAACCCTATAAACTCTTGGGATTCCCCAGTTTGTTGATCCAGCTGAAGTAAAGAACTGCTGTTTCATTACTAGTCTCACTAGCCAAGCAGGACAGGAATGAAATGCATAATGAATTCATTAATGCTCCAGGGATGAAGCTGCTGCCTTGCAGCAGTGAGAAAGAACACGGGATGGGAACAATGGTGATGTCATGTCACTATGCCACATCCTCACTGGATTAGTAAGGAGAGGAGAGTATTAATACACTGTTGTGGGAAAAACCAGTGCACCCAGTGCCACATTACCACAATGGAAGAGAAAGGGAAATTCAAGAACCTTCACAACATTTCATACTTACCTTGTTCATTGTTCCCTCCATTCAACAGGAGTTCATCATTTTGCCTTTTCATTTCTGTTATATATTTAAAGGCCTGATCCAGGATCATGTTCTTACTCTACAAAAGAATGTGTGTATGATTAGGGAAAAAGATCTAATCAATTAAACTTTTAAAATCAAAAGCAGACCTATTAGTGACATAACTTTTCAAACCTGGGATTTCAACTGGAATGTTCATTTGGGGGGGGAGGAATAGCTCAGTGGTTTGAGCATTGGCCTGTTAAACCTATGGTTGTGAGTTCAATCCTTGAGGGGGCCACTTAGGGTTCTCAGGCAAAATCAGTACTTGGTCCTGCTAGTGAAGGCAGGGGGCTGGACTCAATGACCCTTCAGGGTCCCATCCAGTTCTAGGAGATAGGTATATCTCCATTATTTATTTATTTATTTTACTTTTAATTGTCTGACATTTTTAATTATTTCCTATGTATTTTCCTTCCAAAAAGATTGGTTACTTTCTTCACAGTATGTGTGGTTCTTTGGGATGCTCTGTCCACATGGCGTCCACTTCTGTTGACATGCAACCCATTCCTGAAATAAAATTCTTTTTGGTTAGCAATGACCACTGGGGCCATGGCTGCGCCATCAATGTCCTTGTACCCCTCCACTCCAGGGAATAAAGAGCAGAGTGGGCCCAACTGTTCCTCAGTTTCTTTGATGATACTGAATCCTACAGCTATAGGAGTCTGTAGAAGAAGGGAAGGAGGGTGGGTCATGGAATCCAAGTGAACAACACATCTTGTAAGGTAAAGTAACTGTTTTTAGAGTGATTGTCCAGATGGATGGCAGTTCTGGTGGCTTGCAAGCAGTGATCTCATAGTTAGAAGGTGGGTGCTTGGAGTCCTATTTAAATAAGGATTTCAGGACAGTTCTGTCAAAGTGGGCATCTGATTTTGAAGTCTCAACAAAGGAATAATATTGGATAAAAGTAAGGACTGATCCCCATGTAGCCACCCTGCACATTTCTGAAATACAGGTGCTTCTCTGAGAAGCAGCAGAAGCTGTCTAAACCCTGGTGGACAGATCCCTAAATGATATAATATAGTTAGATACCCACTTAGACAACTTTTCAGTGATAACGGCCTGACCTTTAACCCTATCTCCGAAGGCTACAAAGAGCATGGGGAAGCTCCTGAAGGATCTTCTACTATGTCCAGGTACTATGAAAGAGCCCTGACCACAACAAAGAATTTGCAGGTTTGGTTTCTCCCTGTTTGAGTGAGGCACAGGAAAAAAAGGTGGGAGGTGAATCAACTGATTTAAATGAAAATCTGAAACAACACTGGGCAGAAACTTGGGGTGAGGCCTAAGAGTCACCACGTCTTTATGGAACATTGAGTAATGTGGACCAGTCGGAAGAGTCTGAATTTTCCCTATCCTACAAGCTGACATTATGGTTACTAAAAAGGCAAACTTCATAGACAGAGGGTAAAAAGAGCAGGTTGTTAGGGACTCAAAAGGGGGGGCCCCTTTAAGCCTATTAACACTATGTTGAGGTCCCAGGAAGGGGAGGGCTGAAGGAAACATATGAATGAAATCCTTGAAGAATCAAACAACTGTAGTGTGGGATAATATGGTATGACCCTGAATTGGACGATGGTGTGCAGGTATTGCTAAAAGCACTCTTATGGAGCTGACAGATAGTTTTGAATGTTCTAGTGCTAGCAGATAGCTCAGAATAGCAGAAACAGGGGCTTTCATGTGAGTCAGAAGACATTGTCCTGCCCAAATAGAAAACTGCTTCCATACCAAAATGCTATATACCAAAGTGCCCTGGATTTCAGCTAAACAGCTTCTTCTGCAGGCAGTTAATCAGACAGCACACAGGCTGTCAGATGTAATCATGCTGGATCTGGGCATAAAATCTGACCTCCATTTTGCAAAACAAGTTAGATAGACTAGGCAATATGATCAGAGGCTATGTTGACATGTTCACCAGATCTGAGTACCAGACCTGTCTGGGTCAAGTTGGGCTGAATCTTGTCTGAGTTTTCTCAGAACACTTGGTATTAATGGGACTGAAGGGTAGGAATACATGAACGCTGGAGCCCATGAGAGGACAAAGGAACCCAACTGGGAGCCTAGGCTCGAACTCTCTCTAGAACAGAATGCATGGCATTTCTTGTTCTGGTCAGTGGCAAACAGATCTATTTTTGGGCACCCCCGTCTGTGAAAGATGCTCGGTAGAACTGAGTCTTTGTCAGTCTACTCGAAGTTGGCTGTGAATTCTCTGCTGATCTGATCTGCTAGAGCATTTTGCAAGCCTGGAAGATGCAGAGCCTCTGACGTGATTTGATAATGAATGCACTAGCCACAGTGACAGATGGTTTCTTGGCAGAGTGGTCATGACCATGCTCTTCCCTTGTCTGTTGACATAATGCATGGCTGTGGTGTTGTCTGTCATCACCTAGAATGTAGATCCCTGTAACAAGAGCAGAAATGCTATTCATGCTAGACATACTGCTCTGAGTTTCAGGACATTTATGATAAGATGAGCTTGCACGGAGGAACGGGGGAGGGGTGGGGGGAACACACACGACACAACACCCAGAGGCTTTATGTCTGAAGTTAGTCCAGATGAGCTCCTCATCCCAGTAAGCATCCATCACCAGTATCTTGGTAGGCAGAGGTGCAGAAAAGAGTACTCCATTGCACCCGTGAAGCACACCTTTCCACCAGTCCAATGAGGAGAGGACTTCTCATGGGAACTTCACAGCCATGTGGTGCCTGCTGGATAAATAGCTGCTGGATAGTCTGGTATGCTGTGTGACATTGATGCAGGAGGCCATGTGACCCAGGATTCTAAGGCATGCTCTTGCAGACATCTCTGGGTGAGCCTGCAGATGACTGAGGAGACCCATTGTGGTCTGGAACCTCTCCTGCATGAGATAGCTGACTTCAGAAGTAACACAGCTCCTATGAATTATATGTTTTAGATCAGTAAAAGTGTGAATTTTTCTTTGTTAATCTTGAGCCCCAGTGTGGTAAAAATCCCTAAGATCATACAAATCAAGTTGGTCAACTTCTGAGATGATTTTACCTGGATCAGTCATCCATGTCATCTTATGTGGCGTGCAATGACCTTTACATACTTGGTGAATACACTCAGTGTGGTGGAGAAACCAAAGGGCAGGACCCTGTATTAATAGAGAATCCCACACTTTGAATTTGAGGTTTGAACTTGATGGACATTATTGCCCAGGAAGGGGTGGGACTTTAGAGGAATCTGACTAGAGGGCTGGGCCTGAATGCAGGAGACCACTAGAAAAAAGCCACTGGGGTGCTCTGGGATGATAAGGCTGCTACAAAAGGATAAGTTCAAGGTTACCACCCTGAACCTGCAGTGAGAATGAATCTGATGAGATGTCTCAAGTCTAAAATGCCTGTCTCTCTTTTCTTTGGGTCTAAACAATAATGAGAGTAGAACCTCTGATCTCTGAATCTGAAGGGCACCTCTTCCAGAAGGGAGAGCAACTCCTGTTTTAACAGTATCTCATGAGAAGGGTCCCTGAAAAGGAAGGGTGAAGGAGAATGGAGGCTAGGAAGGGACTGGATTTGGACAGAAAACCCCGTTTATAATTTCCAAGAATCTGCAGGCCTGAAGTGATCCAACCACCCCTTCTCCCTGTCCCCTGACTGCCCCCCCCGCCACCCCATCCAACCCCTCCCTCTCATTCCTGACTGCCCTCCCAGGACTCCTGCCCCTTCCAACCACCCTTTCTCCCTGTCCCCTGACCGCCCCCTCCAATCCCCCCTCTCATTCCTTACTACCCCCGCCCCGAAATACCTGCCCCATCCAACCACCCCTTCTCCCTGTCCCCTGACTGCCCCTGGAAACTTTGCCCCTGACTGCCCCCTTGCCACCTCATCCAACCCCTCCTCTCATTCCTGACTGCCCCCCCGGGGACGCCTGCCCCATCCAACCACCCCTTCTCCCTGACTGATCCATCCAACCCTCCCTCTCATTCCTGACTGCCCCTCCTGGGATTGCTGCCCCCATTCAACTCCCCTGTTCCCTGCCCTCTGACCGTCCCGTCCTCTATCCACACCCCTGCCCCCTGACCTCCACCCCACATTCCCCTGCCCTCTATCCAGCACCTCCCCCACCCCCTTAATATGCTGCCTGGAGCACTAGTGGCTGGCGGTGCTACAGCCACGCTGCCCAGAACACCAGGACAGGCAGCCGTGCCACCCAGCTGGAGCCAGCCATGCCACTGTGCAGCACAGACACCGGGTCAGGCTGGGCTCTGCAGCTGCGCTGCCCCAGGAGCTCGCAGCCCCGCTGCCCAGAGCATTGCGCCGGCAGCAGAGTGAGCTGAGGCTGCGGGGGAGAGGGAACAGCAGGGGAAGGGCCAATGGCTAGCCTCCCAGAACAGGAGCTCAGGGGCTGGGCAGGAGGGTCCCATGGGCCGGATGTGGCTCGTGGGCTGTAGTTTGCCCACCTCTGATCTATATCATTTCATATCTCACACAAGCACTTTTCCCCTTACCTAGATCTCTTTGCTTCCCTTCACTATTATTATTTAACAAAATAAACTACTTCATGACCATTTAAATAAAAGACTAAAAAATAAAAATATATAGAACTGTATTTGCATCATGTAGCAGGACACTGAGCGAAGACATGAAAGGGGCAGGCACGGGAGAATGTCTTTCATGTGTCAAACCCAGACCACTCCTTCAGAGTGATACTGAATTCGCTTTCAGCTGGGAGATTCATGTTTCAAAGGACTGCATTCAAATTGTCCTGTAATTTCCAAGGGCATTTCCATCACAATAAATTTGTAAATAAGATTTTCATCCAGATTTTCTCATTGTGCCTCCTGTATAAAACCTGAAGCAAGATGTATCCCTGTGTATTTACAGCTGTTAAGAACCAGGAACAAATGAACACCATTTGGGAAACAGCTGTGCACATTTAAATGTCCACTTACTTGCTTAAGTGCTGGGGAACATGGAATGAGCTCTCCAATTCGGTTTATCCCAGCATTGATCTTCTTCTTTCGATGTCTCTCCACTAGGTAAAAAATAAAACGCATTGTCACTGGGATACTCAGACCAACACACCGACTGTACACCTGCCACCAACATGTGCACTCATAAATGTATTACTTTATGCTTATCACAACCCTTACAATGGAGTTCAGCACCAAGAACTAAAGGTTCTGAAAAACAAAAAACAAAAAACACCTTAACTGTTGAGTTCTCAGACAATGGAGTTTGAGGGCTGTGACAGAGAAGGGGATATTTTAAAAGGTGAGGATCATCAGGAACACTCAGTGAAAGCAGTGACATATATAACACTTCATATTTTTATAATGCTTTTCAGCTGAGAGTTTCAAAGGTTGAATAAGCATCTTGAAGTTGAGTAGTAATCATTATTTCCATTTCACAGATGGGCAAATTAATCGGCACAAAGACACACAAAGAACTAGTTGCAGAGTGGGGAATGAAACCCTGGTCTCCCACTCCAGTTCTCAGTCCCCAAACAAGAAATAGCTCTGATCTTCTGAGGCTGAAGCACCAATTCTATATGCTGTTGAGTGCAATAGAACATAGAGAACATAGTTCAGGCTTTGGGCATGTGTATCATCTTCCAGGACAGCAGTTATGGTTACAGCAGGGTCTAGCTATGGGTGGCAGTGAAGGACTCACCAAGAAAATATTTTATGAAAATGTTTCTACTTTATGACTCTTTTGGGAGAAGAGAAGAAAAGCCTGAATTAGTTTTAGTCCTCTTGTGGCGTGGTTAGTCTCCATGCAACACTTTAAATCATAACAACTGTGGTTAAGAATTCACTAAGTGCAGCTATGCAAGCTCACAAAGCTTTTGAGCTTGATCTTTTCAAAGCTTGTTAGCCTCTTCCCCCTCCCAGTGCAATCAGATGCCTTCAGATGATGTTCATCCACATGGTAGCATGGTTGAGCAGCTGCTTTTGCGGCTGATTCCTGAGATGTTTTGGTCTGTTACTCAGATCAAAGTTGACAATTGGCATACAGCTTTTTTCCAAAGAGAGAGAGCGAGTTGCTGACATGACATGTTCCACAATTCTTTCAACTGGCAAATCACCAACCAGAATCCACTCAGATTACCCAAGTGGCAGGCCAGCATGCCTTCATCATGGCAGGAATCAACATCTGCTTACATTTCTTGTAACAGGCCACCTTACAGTGGAGGTGGGGGAGAAGAACAGGAATATGTATGTAGGCAGGTTTAGCTACAGCTATGCATATTTACTACAAATGGAACAATATATTAGTTCTACCATATCCATTTAAGATGAGTGAATTCATAATTTTTTAAAAATTGCATTTACAGTTTCAGCATATCAGTAACTACTGACACAAGCCCATAGAGCATATTTACAATTTGTATTACAGTAGTGGCTAAAGGTCTCCAGTCTTGGGACCAATTATGCTAAAAAAATATCCTGTTCTAACATAGAATAAGAGAAAGCCCCTTCCCTGAACAGCTTACAATCTAATCAGAGCAGACAAAGGGTGGGAGAAAAAATATTATTATTATTCATATTTTACAGATGGGGAACTGAGGCACAGGGAGTCATAGGCACTAGTTCAGCAAGGTACTTAAGCATGCGCCTAAGTTTAAACACGAGTATTTCCATAAGGTACCTTGCTGAACTGGGATCTACGTGACTTGCCCAAGGTCACCCAGCACATATGAGGCAGAGCTAAGCCCTGATCTCCTGAGTCCCAGTCCAATATCTTAACAACAAAAGACTATCTTTCTTTATAAACAGTGAATGCAAAAAAGGAGATCCTCAAAGAGATAAAAGACCTATAAATGAACAGATTACTATAGATCAAAACAAATAGATTGATTTTCCATAGTATAATTTCTTATTCAGAAAGCAGATATTGCAGGCATATATTCTAGAAGCTATTTAATTATAATATAATATTAACGGTGTAGCTTATTGTGACCCCCCTTCCCCGGTATACAACATGAAACTGTGGGACCACTGTGACCCCTTAACTCTCCAGCCTGGGCTGTCTCTCACATGCTTTGCTACTGACAAGCAGCAAACCCCTCCAGGTGCTGTGGTCACTCAAACAACAACATGCAGGAACACACCCAGCTAAGTTGCATGAATGCTCTCTAAGCCACTCAAGAAATATACATGGGGAGACAATGGCAAATCCCCCCAGCTCAAGACAGAGACCATCGGAAGGCACCGCTGGGGTGAGTCTGCACACTTACACCCCCTCACCTGGCATATTAACCTTTCTCAATAAACAGATGATAGTAAAGATCACTGTAAGTGTGAAGGATTTTGCTGAAAGAATTGCAAGATAGTCCTTATTTGGGATACAGGACAGCTTGATATTTTTAAGTAGGAGATTAACCTCTTTAACATATTTTTTGACACAAAATTACTTAGGTCCTTCCACTCCAAGTCTTCAGGGATATTCAGAACATGCATAGCAGATATTGGTAAAAATTTTCTAGGACTGAAACTTTCCTATGAAACAATATATTGTCTAGTCTAGTCGGCACATCAACAAGGATCCTTTGGTGTTCTTTTATTTAGTCTTCACGTCTATTTTTTTGACATTTATTAATATTCTTTTCAGATGATTACCCTTCTCTCTCTCTCTGTCATACATTACAGATGATTGGTGAAATCCTGGCATCATTGCAGTCAATGGAAAAACACCCAGTGACTTAGAGAGGCCATGATTTTATTCAATAAATCTAATTTTAAACTCAAAATAATCAAATAGGGCATCTAAACCTTGGAGCCCAGGAAAAATATTTATAACCCTAAACTCAGAAGTAGCAATGGAAACTAAAGACTTGTACCAAGTACTTTTTCAGTCAATTCAATACTTCGTACACTGAAGAAGATAAGGCTGACCATCGGGGGGCACTGGGAGGCAAGGACGGGGGGGGGGTATTTGGAGCTATGGTCTCAATTTCAGCCTACCTGATCACAAAAGAATTCCTCAACCTAATTTTTTTTGCTTGTGTTTGTAAACAAATAAACTCTCTTTTCAAGGCACAGGAAAAAATAATAGAAGATGGGGGATCTTGAAATCAATGGGAATTAGGCACCTAGGCATTTCTGAAAATACCGGTCAGAACAAATGTGCATCTTTAGGCATCAAAATACCTTTCACATCTGGCCCAAGTGGTCTGAGTCATCCCAGACTTAGGGCTTGTCTACACTACAAAATTAAGTTGACTTTATCTAATTCAACCTCGAGCCCCCGAATTAATGAAGTTGATTGTGCATGGCCACACCATGCTCAGTCTCGATAGAGTGCGTCCTCACTAGCAGCATCTGTATCAATGCACAAAGCAAGGCATTGTGGGTAGCTATTCCAAAGTGCAACTTGCCGCGGGGTGTTTTGGGAAGTTTGTGCAATGGCAAAACATTGTCACAGGGGAGAATCGGAACATTGCATCAACATCCCATGATGCACTGTGCTCCCTCCCTCACCTCAACAGCAAACACTGTAAAGCCAGTGGTTTTCGTGTCTTAAAACTGCTGTGCACATGCCATAACCCCAGAAGCCTGGAGCTTGCTCAGCTGTGCACTCTTGCTGTGAGCACCTCAAACATCTTGCGCCTTCTCCTGCAGCATTTCCAGAGCCAAAGTACGGTCTGCTGCGTGGAACATAGCAATGTCCTGCAAGCAGCCCTGCTGCAAGCCGTTGAAAAAAAACAATCCACCGTTCCCGATGGCAGTCACAGAGCAGCTGCACTGTTGAGCAACGTTTCTGGTCCTGTGAAACAAGCACTGACTGGTGGGACCGCATTGTTTTGCAGGTATGGGATGATGAGCAGTGGCTGCAGAATTTTTGAATGAGGAAGGCCACCTTCCAGGAACTTTGTACTGAGTTTTCCCTTGCCCCGCAGTTCAGCAACATAAAAATGAGAGCTGCTCTGACAGTGGAGAAATGAGTGCCAATCACTATTTGGATGCTTGCAATGCCAGACAGTTACTGATCAGTGGAGAATCAATTTGGAGTAGGTAAATCAACCATGGGAGCTGCTGTGCTCCAAGTGTGCAGAGCCATTAATCGATTTCTGTTATGAAGGATAATAAATCTGGGAAATGTGCACGACATAGTGGACTGTTTTGCCGTGATGGGTTCCCTAACTGCAGTGGGGTGATAGATGGCATGCATATCCCCATCTTGGCACCAGACCACCTTGCCAAAGAGGACATAAACCGAAAGCATGTTGCAAGTGCTGGTGGATCACAGGGGGCATTTCACAGACATCAACATAGGATGGTTGGGAAAGGTTCGTGATGCGTGCATCTTTAGGAACTCGGGTCTGTTAAAAGAGTTGCAATCCGGGACTTCCTTTCCAGACCACAAAATTAACATTGACAACGTTGAGGTGCCTAGCATTATCCTGGGGGACCCAGTCTACCCCTTGCTCCCATGGCTCATGAAGCCATACACCAGCCATCAGAACAGCAGTAAGGAATGGTTCAACTATAGGCTCTGCAAGTGCAGAATGGTGGTTGAATGTGCCTTTGGTTGCTTGAAAGAGCACTGGAGAAGTCTACTAACAAGGTTGGGCCTTAGTGAGGAGAACATCCTCATGGTTATAGCTGCCTGCTGCGTGCTCCATATTTGTGCAAAAAGGGAGAAAATTTTCTGCAGGGGTGGGCAGTTGAGGCAGATCACATGGCAGCCATTTTTGAGCAGCCAGACACCAGGGCAATGAGAAGAGCATAGCAAGGGGTGTTGTGTATCTGCAAGACTTTGAAAAGCTGTTTCAATAATGAGACACAGTAATGTGAGCTGCTTATCTGCATTGTGCTTTCCCAAACCTTCACCTGGCTTGTATCACTGTCACTGTAAAGCCAATCCCCGATTCTACTCAATAAAGAACTTCTGTTCCTCGAATCCATTTCTTTTATTTAACAAACGTTAAGTGAAGAGGGAGAGCAGAAAGAAAAGGTAAACTTGGGAGAAAAGGGGCTGTAAAGTTGGAATAGGAGAAACAATTTCAGACCATCAAAAGTCTCTGAATGGGCCCCTTCTGTTCCTTGTGCCCTTCCCCATGAAGTTAAAGGAAAGGGATGATGGACTTTTTGCCCATGTCTCATGGAATGCTTGGGGGAGGGTCATTCTGTGCCAGGCGATGCTGGCTGTCCACCAGGGTCCGCAGAGGGACTCTACCCTTCAGCTTCTGTTCCTGCAGTTCAACCAGATACCTCAACATGTTTGCTTGGTCCCTCATAATCCAAAGCATCTCATTCTGCACCTTACATACCCGCTCATTGGAAGCTTTCTTGCTCTGCATGTCAGTGTTTAACTTCTTGGACAGTGAAATCCTCCATGCTCTCAGCACTGCATCAGTTGTCCCAGAGGCATTTATTATCTCTGTGAACATATCCTCTTGCGTTCTCTCTCCTCCTCCTAATCAGCGAAAGTATACTTTCAGGTATTGATGACCCACTAAAGGACACATTTCCAGCTGTCAGTCAAGGGGAAAAAAAAATAAAGGAGACATCGTCCATGAATAAAATGTTTCCACAGCAAGGCCAGTTTAATAAAAAATTCTTTATTACACTAGGTGCAAGGCATAACCATCAGAATCCATAACCGTTTACTGTGCTGTTTTGCTGCTTTCTTAGCGGCTCCCATCGGGCTGGCAGGGGGCCCCCACTCTGGTGTATATATACCCCTGCCTGCCCAGCCCTCCCTCAGTTCCTTCTTGCTGGAGACTCCAACAGAGGGGAAGGAGGGTGGGAAGTGTAATGGATGTGAACAACACATCTCGAAGAACAGTTACAAAAAGGTAGGTAACCGTTTTTTCTTCGAGTGATTGTTCACCTCCATTACACATTAGGTAACTCACAAGCTTACCATAGGAGGAGGATAGGAATCAAGGAAGAATTGATAGAAGCACAGCCCTGTCGACTCCGTATGCTCTCTGGCCTGCTGATGGACTGCGTAGTGGGCTGTGAATGTGTGCACCGACGACCAGGTGGCTGCTTTACAGATCTCCTGGAGCGGAACCTGCGCCAGGAAAGTCATTGAGGACACTTGAGCCCTAGTCGAGTGAGCCGTGATCATTGGGGCTGGCACTTTGGTGAGCTCATAGCATGCATGGATGCAAACCACGATCCACGACGAAGTCCATTGTGCTGAGATAGGGAGGCCCTTCATTCTCTCCGCAATGGCGACGAACAACTGTGTCGACTTGCGGAAAGGCCTCGTTCATTCCAGGTAGAACGTGAGGGCCCTACGGAAATCTAGGGTATGCAGGCTGCAGTGACTAAGGTCCGTGCGTGGTTTAGTAAACAAATGACCTGACTTGTGTAATTGTGAGACCACTTTAGGGAGGAATTTAGGGTGTGGCCTCAGCTGCACCTTATCCTTATTAAAAAAACTGTATATGGGGGCTCCGAAGTGAGGGCTCTCAGCTCTGACACCCTCCTAGCTGACATAATGGCCACCAAAAATCCCACCTTCCATGAGAGGTGCGTGGGAGAGCAAGAGGCTAGGGGTTCAAAAGGTGGTCCCATGAGCTTAGTTAAGACCAGGTTAAGGTTCCATGGGGGAACCCGTGGGCGCGAGTAGGGAAACATCCTCTCCAGCCCCTTGAGAAATCAGACTACTGTGGGGTTGGAAAACAAGGAATTTCCAGACTCCCCAGGGTGGAATGCTGACATGGCGGCCAGATGTACTTTGACTGAGGAGGAGGTGGCGAGACCCTGATGTTTGAGGTGCAGTAGGTATTCTAGTATGGATGGGACGGAGGCCTGAAGAGGCTGTATGAGCTTAGGTTCACACCAGTGGGAGAACCTCTTCCATTTGGCGAGGTATGCCGCCCTTGTGGAAGGTTTTCTGCTACCGAGAATTTGTTGGATCTGGGGCGGGGGGGGGAAAACCTACTCTCCACAGCGTTTAGCCACAGAGATTCCACGCCGTGAGATGTAGAGACTATAGGTTCGGGTGGAGCAGGAGACCTCTGTCCTGCATGATGAGATCTCAGTGTTAAGGCAGAGCAATTGGGGCAGCCAGTGACAGTTCTAGCAGGGTCATAAACCAATGCTGGCGTGGCCAAGCTGGTGTGATGAGAATCATCAATGCTTTGTCCCTGCGGACCTTGAGCAGGACTCTGTGGATGAGTACGAGTGGTAGGAAGGCATACTTCAGGCTCCCGCCCCACGGAATCGCAAAGCCATCTGCCACCGAGCCTGGGTTGCAGTTCTGGAAGGAACAAAACCGAGGGCATTGGCTGTTGTCCTTGGTGGCAAAGAGATCTGTTTGGGGAAATCCCCACCTGCGGAAGATTGATCTCAGGACGTCTGTTCTTAACGTCCATTCGTGCACTTCATACGATCTGCTGATGTGGTCCGCCAGCTTGTTTTGTACCCCCAGAAGGTATGACATCACTAGTTGGACTGAGTGGGCTATACAAAAGTCCCAGAGAAGAAGCGCCTCGCGGCAGAGGGGAGAGGAACGGGCATCACCCTGCTTGTTTATGCAGAACGTGGCGGTAGTGTTGTCCGTCAGAACTGTCATGCTGTGGCCCTCTATGGTAGCGTGAAAGGTCTGGCAGGTGAACCACTCTTAGCTCTTTTACGTTGATGTGGAGCGACATTTCCTCCCTGGACCACAACCCCTGCGTTTGCAGGTCCCCCAACTGTGCTCCCCATTCTAGGTCTGATGCGTCTGTTACCAGCGTAAAGGTGGGTTGTGGTGTAGTGAAGGGGACCCCTTCGCAAACTACCTGCTGATCGAGCCACCAGTGGAGGGAGTCTGAGACTCGAGCCGGGATTGTCACTAGAAGGTCCAAGGAGTCTCTGCTGGGGCGATATGTTGCATCGATCTGAGTCTCAGTCGGGCATGTTTGACTACATGCTGCCATGTGCCCCAGAAGCTGCATGCAGCATCTGACTGTTGTTGCGGGGAACCGTTGCGTACAGATTACAGTTCACTGGCTAGGAACCTGGGAACCGGTAGGCTTGCTCATGCCTGTACCAAGTCCAGGACTTCCCCATGAAGTCCCGTCTTTGCATAGGTATCAATGAGGACTTGGGCAGATTGACTAGGAGACCTAGCTTGTGGAACAAGTCTAGTGCCATCGTCACGTCGGAACGGACCTCATCCTCAGATCGGCCCGCAAGAAGCCAATCGTCCAAGTACAGATACACCCGCGTTCTCTTTTTTCAAAGAAATGCTGCCACCACTGACATGCATTTCGTGAACACCCGTTGGGCCGTTGCCAGGCCGAAGGGTAGGACCGTAAACTGGTAATGGTGCTGGTTTATGGTGAACCGCAGGAACCGCCGGTGAGCGGGGTGAACGGCGATGTAAAAGTACGCATCTTTCATATCAAGGGCAGCGTACCAATCCCCCAGATCCAGGGATGGGATAATAGAGCCAAGTGAGACCATGAGGAAGTGGACCTTGACTAGCAATTTGTTGAGTCCAGGTAGATCCAGAATGGGTCAAAGACTCCCCTTTGTCTTTGGGATAAGGAAGTATCTGGAGTAGAACCCTTTCCCTCTGAGGTCTGGAGGGACCTCCTCCACCACTCCTGCCCTGAGAAGGGCCTGAACCTCCTGCATCAGGAGTTGCCTGTGAGAGGGGTCCCTGAAGAGGGACAGGGATGGGGGGTGGGAGAAAGAGGGCGAGGAAAACTGAAGCGTGTATCCCACCTTCACCGTGCACAGGACCCAACGGTCAGATATTAAACTCAGTCGTGAGCTGGAACCAGTCTGCATCAGTTCGCAGTAACCAGTTGTTAAATTCAGAACCCTTTTAGAACTGGTTATCCAGCGTGGGACAATTAGTTCTAAAAGGGCTTTTAAATTTAACAACTGGTAAAGCTCCAGCTCCCAGCCCTGGTCCCAGCTCACCTCTGCTTCCTCAGCTCCTCCCCTGAACACACTGCCTCCCTTCTCCTCCCCCTCCCCTGCTTTCCACGAATCAGATGTTCATGCAGGAAGCCTGGGAGGGTTCAGAAACAAGTGGCAGCTTCGCAAGGTAAGCTAGGGTGGGGGCGGGCACGAGGAGGGCTCCAGGGAGGCGTGGTGCAGCCCAGGATAATCCTGCTCCAGCTGGCGGCTCCAGCCCAGCGCCCCAGCCCCGGCCGCTAAGTGTGCTGTTTCGCCTACACTTATTACCTCTGCCCCTTCTGCAGTAAGGTTCCTGCCTGGGGTGAGGATGGTACTGTCTTTGTTGTGAAGGTTGGGGTTTAAAAGGTTCTCTCTGTGTCGCCGGGGTGTGCATCCCCAGCAACTTGAGGGTCGCCTGGGAGTCTTTAAGGCTATGCAGCTTGGAGTCCGTTTGGTCTGAGAACAAGCCGGGCCTTTCGAATGAGAGGTCCTGGAGGGTGTTTTGGACCTCTGGTGGAAGGCCTGAAGCCTGCAGCCACGCCGAGCGTCTCATCACCACTCCCAGCGTCTCATCACCACTCCCGACGCTATTGTCCTAGCAGCTGCATCCACCAAATTAAGTGAGGCCTGCAGGGAGTTTTGGCTACCGCCTTCCCTTCGTACATGATGGCTGTGAACTCAGGCTGTGAGCACTGGGGCAAGGAGTCCTTAAACTTGGAGACTGCCGCCCATGAATTAAAATTGTGTCTGTTTGGAATCGTCTGCTGATTTGCAATCTTCAAATGGAGGCCTCCAGACGCATAGATCTTTCTTCCAAACAAGTCCAACCGCTTCGCCTCCTTGGCCTTACTGGCCGGGGCTTGTTGTAAATGCCATTCCCGTTCACTGACTGCAGATACGAGCACCAAACAGAGTGGCAGGTGACAGAAGAGGAAGTCAAACCCCCTGGAAGGAGCAAAGTACTTCCTCTCTACGTCCTTTGCTGTTGGCACACTGGAGGCTGGCGTTTGCCATACTGTCTTATAATTGGACTGTATCGTTTTTATGAGCAGGACCGCGATTCTGGAGGGGCCTTCAGGGCTTAGGATGTCCACCATGGGATCCTCCTGCTCTACCATCTACTCCGCCTGCAAGCCCAAATTTTGGGCTTCCTTGCAGAGCAGCTCTTGGTGTGCCCTGTGATCAATTGGGGGAGGCTCTGAAACTACTGTACCCACAACAGCTTCATCCGGCGAGGATGAAGAAGTTAAGGCCTTTTGCGCTTCATCCTCTAGCCCTTCCTGTGACTCTTCACAGGCTAGGGGCTCCTCTGGGGTCTGCCCAAACGAGCGTGCTTGAGATGGCACCGGGCTCAGGGTCGTCCCAGCCCTTTTGCGCTCCGATGCATCTGGCGGTCTGGAAACTGTGGCCTCCTTGTGAGAGGAGGGGCGCCCATGCGGGGAGCAGGACTGATGTCCTGAAAAATTGGACCTGGAGGTTCTGGAGGGGGGGCCCTTGTTGCTGGTGGTAGGCCCATGGTGTCCAGAAGGGCCACTGCCCTGGCGGGCCCCAGTGCGGGTACCATGAGGCTTGGTGCTCTCTGCTGGCTGGTGCCCTGCGGGCATAGGTAGAGTGGGCCAGGTCCACCTTGGAATCCACGGACGGTGACCTCGAGAGTCATGGCAGTGCCGAGGAACGGTGCTGGTCAGGAACTGGGAAGAGGTCTCACATGGACCGGGATCGGGAGTGATGCTTTGCCGACTGAGATTGATACCGGTACCCTGGAGACCGGGAACGACGGCCAGTGGTCGGGCCCAACCTTCAAATGTCCCGGTGTCTGCTTGGAGAAGGAGCCAGGGAATGCTGGGGTGGCAGGGCTGGTGCCGAGCGCGGGCTGGGACCAGACGCCTCTGAGACCTGCTGGGTCAGAGGCAGCTGGGAGTCTACTGAGGCAGAGCTCGACTGGCACCGACGCTGGGAGCGGTGCCGGGATGGTGACCTCGGTGGGTGCACCATTGCCATCCAGAGGCAAACTGGCAGTCTCGGTGCTGGAGGCTTCTCCTTGGTCGGGAGAGGCTTGCTGCGGACAATTCAACAAGGTCCTCTGTGACCTCAAACGTGTCTGGTGTGGAGGGTTGTTCTGGGAGCTCCTCCAGCCCTTCCTCCTCACTCAGGGCGCTTACCCTGGGCTCGATGGGCCTTTTGGTGCCGGAGCCACCGGTACCAGGGTCTTTCCTGGGGCAGCATTGCCCTTTTGCACACTCAAGTCCTTCATGGGCGCTGCTCTCTTATGTGAGGAGCGCCCTCAGGCCTTGGGTTGGCCGTTCGACCAGGTCGGTGAAGTTGACTGAGGCTGTTCGTGTTGTCTTGGTGCTGTAGGCTTAAGATGCCCCACCGGTGCTGGATCACGAACAGATGCCGGGTCACTCCACACCGAGGCCGCCGGAGCCATGAGATGGTCCGAAGTTGAGGGCTGTAACGCAGCCTCCATGAGCAGATGCTTAAGTGGAAAGTCTTTCCTTTTTAGTTCTTGTCTTGAAGGCCTTACAGATTTTGCAGCGCTCTGTCTGATGCAATTCCCCCAGACAACAGAGACACGAGTCGTGGGGTTTGCTAATTGGCATAGGCTTGCGGCACGTGGCACAAGCCTTGAAGCCTTGGGCGTGTGGCATGCTCCATTGCCCAGGGCCAGGGCCGGAATTTATCCAAAACCTAGAACAAAGGAAGCTTAACTATCTACTAAAATAGTGCTAACTACTAACAACTAACACTGATAACTGCTAACAATGCTAAGGGACACTCTCAGTCGAGAGATAGGAGTTGTTCCAATGCCGCCACGGATGGTAAGAAGGAACTGAGGACCGGTCAGGCCGGCAAGGGTATATATGCACCAGAGTGAGGCGACGTCTGGTGGGGGCCCCCTGCTGGCCAGACGGGAACTGTTAAGGGGAAAAGTTTCCAAAGTCCGTGAAAGCGGCGCACGCACACCTAATGTATAATGGACGTGAACAATCACTCGAAGAAGAAATAAGACTGCCCTGCCCAGAAACTTTCTGCAAAGGATTGAAGAGTACCTCCATGAAAGTTTCCTAGAGATATTCATGGAGGATTCCTGGGCTATCCCAGTCCACATCAACAGTCTTTTCCAGGGGCCACTCTCTGCATAGCTGGAGTGGCCTCTTGTAAGCAGAGAACCACAGCACCTCATTTTTTCTTCACAGTAAACATGCAATACCACCGAATGTGTGTGCCTGCTAAAGTTTAACTGGACTTTCATTTTAAATGTATACTCAACAGAGGTGCCTTCCCCGGCATCATGGTTGGCCACTGACCTGCCCTGAGACCCACAGGGCTCCAGGGTTAAAAATATTTCCTGGCTCAAAGGGAGAATGGATCCACCGCTTATCTCTCTCCCATTATCCCCCTCCTCTTCTTCCTCCTCCACCATATAATCCTCCTTGTTGTCCTTAGACACACACACCTGTGAGGAGTCCACATTGCTTGTGGGAGTACTCATAGGGTAACCCCCAAGAATTGCATGCAGCTGGTTGTAGAACCAGCATGTGTGGGGTTCAGCACCAGAGTGACTGTTCACCTCCCTTGTCTTCTGGTATGCCTCGCAAAGTTCTTTTATTTTCACATGGCACTGCTGTGTCCCCCTTGTGTAGCCTTTCTCCCCTATTCCACAAGCGATCTTTGCATAGACGTCAGTGTTTCTTCTGCTGGACCTGAGCTCTGCCTGCACAGACTCTTCTCCCCACACAGCGATGAGATCCACCACCTCCTGTGCAGACCAGGCTGGGCACATTCTCAATGCTGATCAAACAGGAAATGGGAATTCAAAAGTTCCTGGGGCTTTAGCAGGGGAGGAGCTGTTTCCTGTGTACCTGGCTCCAGTGCAGCTGAGTTGAGAATGATGTCCATAGTGGTCACAGATGAGCATTGTGGGACACCACCTGGAGGCCAATTAAGTCAAATTACACAATGCTGCGTATGCACTACCTCGCAGTTGGCCCATGAAAATTGAACTAAGTGCTACACCTCTCAAAGAGGTGGATTACAGAAGTCGACATCAGAGGTGACTGAGGTTGATGTAAAGGACCCTGTAGTGTAGACGCATACGTTAACAGCTGGACTTAAGGTGGCTTCCTTCGATCTAACTCTGTAGTGTAGACCAGGCCTCACACACTGTGAGTCACATTACTATCTGTGCCAAGTGAGGGCAAAGTGGATTTGCTCAGGTGCAGGGTAGTAAGAATTCATGCCCCATGACTGGAAAACTTGAGCCCAATAGGTGAAAGTTTTGAAAAAATAAGAGCAACTGAAATCAGGGCCTTAGAATGGCAACATTTTGACATTCTTAAGTATATATTTCACTAATTATAATACTATATTGCAGAAAGTTTATTTGTTAACACTTGGCTAATCTTCTAGCATTCTACATCTTAATAATACTCTGAATTACTATAACACCTTTCTTCTCAGGAGCTGAAAGCTCCCTGCAAACATTAAATTTCACCACTTTTCTGTAATATGGGGAAACCAAGGCACAGAAGTGGAGAGACTTGCCCATGGGCACCATAGTAGGACAGTGCCAGAGCTGAAAATAGAAACCAAGACCCCTAATTCCTGTAATTCTGCTCTAAGCACTGAACAACTTTCTTAAGGTTTAGGAATGCCACTAGTTACCACTATTGATTCTGACTGCTTGGAGGCAGAACTGGATCAGAACGCTTAGGATAAACTAGTCCAAACATAGAAGGGACTGTTAGGGTCATCTAGTCTAACCCCCTTCCAAGACGCAGGATTTGTTGTATTTAAACTATCCAAGACAGATGAATATCCAGTCTCCTTTTGAAAACTTTCAGTGAAGGAGCTTCCACAACTCCCTAGGTAGCCTGTTCCATTGTCCTACCATTCTTACAGTTAGGAAGTTTTTTCCTGAGATTTAATTTAAATCTGTTTTGCTGTAGTTTGAACACATTGCCTCCTGTCCTGCCCTTTGTAGCAAGGGAGAAACTTTTCTTCACCTTTTTTATGAAAGTCTTTCAAGTATTTAAGACCACAATCATGTCCCCCTCTTAATCTCCTCTTTTCCAAACTAAACAGACCCAGTTCCTTCAGCCTTTGCTCATATGGCTTGTGTTCCATCCCTTTGGTCATCTTTGTTGCTGGCCAGTTTCTCTA
Source organism: Chelonoidis abingdonii (assembly GCF_003597395.2). NCBI lineage: Eukaryota > Metazoa > Chordata > Testudines > Testudinidae > Chelonoidis > Chelonoidis abingdonii. The sequence goes on along the minus strand of NC_133769.1, from coordinate 156,010,815 downwards.
CATCCTCTCTATACATTGTTGACCAAAATTGGACACAGTACTCCAGCTGAGGCCTAACCAGTGCTGAATAGAGTGATTAGTATCACCTCCCATGACTTGCATAACATGCCTATTAATGAAATCTAAAATTACATTTGATTTTTTCTGCAACAGTATCGCATTGCTGACTCATACTGAGGTTGTGATCCACCACAACTCCCAGATTCTTGGCAGCACGGCTGCTGCCAAGCCAGTTATCCCCCATTCTGTATTTGTACATTTGTTTTTTCTTCCCCAAGTGTAACACCTTATTTACATTTGTCTTTGTTGAATTTCATTTTGTTTTCAATAGCCCCGTTTTCCAATTTATCAAGATCCACTGGAATTTTATCTCTAGCCTTCGAAGTGTTGGCATACCCCTTAACCTCCAGCTTTGTGTCATCTGCAACTTTGAGCAATATGCTCTCTATTCCTACACCCAGATCATCAATAAAGATATTAAACAGCACTGGACGCAGAATAGTTCCCTGTGGAATCCCACTTGAGACCACCTTCCAATCTGACATCTTTCCATTAATAATTACTCTTTTGTTTGTGGTTGTTAACCAATTTTGTATCCACTTAATGATAGTTCCACCAAGCCCACATTTCTCCACCTTACCTATCAGAATGTCATGTGGGACTGTGTCAAAAGCCTTGCTGAAGTCCAGGTATATTATGTCCACTGCACTCCCCCTATCCACCAAACCAGTTCCTCTGTCAAAGAAGGAAATAAAGCTGGTTTGGAATGATTTGTTCTTAGTAAATCCATGCTGGCTGCTAGTGATCACCCCTTTGTCCTCCAGGTATTCACAAATTGAATGTTTTATACATTGCTCTAGTAGCTTCCCAGGTATCGAAGTCAGGCTGACTAGTCTATAGTTCCCCAGCTCCTACTTTCCCCCCCTTTTTAAAGATGGGCATTATGTTAGCCTTTCTCCAGACTTTTGGGAGCTCTCCTGTCATCCATCAGTTTACAAATATTATTGCCAGTGGCTGTGAAATCTCTTCAGCTAATTCCTTCAGATACCATGAGGTGTATAGCATCCGGCACTACTGATGTGAATTCATTCAAATTGGTCAGAAGACCTCTGATGTCTTCTTTACTTATCCCATCTGCATCCCTTCTCCTTTATCATCTATGGTAACTTCCCTAGGCATCCAACCACATTACTTTTGTGAAAAGACTAAAGCAAAATAGGCATTGAGCAGCTTGCTTTCCTATCATCTTCTATTACTGGCTCATGTTCTCAATTGAGCAGTGGATCCACACCATCCTTGACCTTTCTTTTTTGTCTGACCTATTTGAAGAACCTCCTCTTGTTATCTCAAACATTCCTTGCCAGCTGTAATTTTGCCTTGGTTTTGCTGATGCATGCTTGTGCATGTATCTACATGCTTGTGCTATTCCCATGTATATTTCCTTGGTAACATACCCCTCTTTCCATTTTCTGTATAGAATCATAGGACTGGAAGGGACCTTGAGAGGTCTTCTAGTCCAGTCCCCAGCATTCAAGGCAGGACTAAATATTATCTAGACAATCCCTGACAGATGTTTGTATAATCTGCTCTTAAAAATCTCCAATGACGGAGTTTCACAACCTCCCTAGGCAATTTATTCCGGTGCTTAACTACCCTGACAGTTAGAAAATTTTTCCTAATGTCCACCCTAAACCATCCTGGCTGCAATTTAAGCCCATTGCTTCTTATCCTATCTTCAGAGGCTAAAGAGAACAAATTTTTCTCCCTCCTCCTTGTAACAATCTTTTATGTACTTGAAAACTGCTATGTCCCCCCTCGGGTCTCTTCTCCAGACTTGGAAAAAAACAAACAAACAAACATTTTTTTCCATCTTCCCTTATAAGTCATGTTTCCTAGGTCTTTAATCATTTTTGTTTCTCTTTACTGGACTTTCTCCAATTTGTCCACATTTTTCCTGAAATGTGGGGCCCCAAACAAGACAGAATACTCTAGCTGAGGCCTAATCAGTGCAGAGTAGAGCAGAAAAATTATTTCTTGTCTTGCTTACCAATACTCCTACTAATACAATCCAGAATGAAGTTTGCTTTTTTTGCAACAGTGTTACACTGTTGACTCATATTTAGCTTGTGATCCACTATGATCCCTTTCTGCAGTACTTCTTTCTAGGTAGCTATTTCCCATTTTGTATGCATGCAACTGATTGGTCTTTCCTAACTGGAGTACTTTGCATTTGTTCTTATTGAATTTCATCCTATTTACTTGAGGCCACTTCTCCAGTTTGCCCAGATCATTTTGAATTTTAATCCTATACTCCAAAGCACTCGCATCCCATCCTAGCTTGGTATCGTCCACAAACTTGTTAAGTGTACTCTCTCTGCCATTATCTAAATCATTGATGAAGATATTGAACAGAACCGGACCCAGAACTGATCCCTGCAGAACCTCACAATATGCCCTTCGACCTTTACTGTGATCCACTGATAACTACTCTCTGGGAATGGTTTTCCAACTAGTTATGCCCCCACATTTATAGTAACTCCATTTAGGTTGTTAAACTAGGCAAATACAAGAAGGTCATGCGAAACAGTATCAAAAGCTTTACCAAGATCAAGATTTACCACATCTACCACTTTCCCCCCATCCACAAGGCTTGTTACCCATCAAAGAATGCTATCATGTTAGTTTGACATGATTTATTGCTGATAAATCCATGCTGACTATTACTTATCACCTTATCATCTTCAATGTATGTATCTGGTTGGTTTTTAGATAGCTTAAAAGCTCCTTGTACAGCCACATTGGCCTCCTGTGGTTCTTCTTATCTTTCCTCAGCATTGGAATAGCTTGCTGTTGACTCTCCAGTACTGTATTATGTCTTTTAGGAACTGCCAGCCCCCTTTGACTCCTTTATTCCTAATTGGCCTTTCCATGGGACCATGCCTACTATTTCTCTGAGTTGGTTGAAATCCACCTTTCTGAATGTAACCTGACCCTCCCTGTCCTACGGCTGTGAGTTCCCAAACACTGCTTAAGCTGGGAACCAACAGAGAGGAAAGGGTATATGTTAGGAGACGGAGAAAATCTCCACAAAGCCCAGATTGGTTCTACGCAGGATTTCTGGACTGGTGATGTTCAACGGAATGCAATGGAAGTTTATGCTGTGGCATAATCCCATCTCAAAATATTTAACCCAAGGCCTCTAAAAGTTAAAATGCATTCTATGTGTTAGATGCCTGCCCCTGATTTCCATATACTTTACATATTTATTCCCAAAAATATACTCACACAAAACCAATATCTGCTTTTGCTTATATCTTCCTTTGTAGCTGAATAGAAATTGTTGATTCACTGAGTTTATTAGCAATGAAATGAAAAGAAAGGTGTCCACAGAGGTGTTTGGGAGGAACAAGGAACATGAGAGAAGGGTCATAATCAGAGGTTCTCTCCTGTTTATCCAAGATATTACTTCTATTATTCTATATGTTTTCCATAGTCTAAGCAAACTAAAGGATGGTTACGGCTGTCCATGAAGCAGCCCTGCTTCAGGTGTTCCATGTGAGGCTCTGGAGTCTTTTCATGTAATAGATCCATTCATTGGAGTGTTTCTCCATTCCAAATGCACCAATCCTTGTATGCTTTCAAGCAGATTGGAGTAAGGGCAGGTCTTCACTACCTGCCAGATCGGTGGTTAGTGATTGATCTATCGGGGATCGATTTATTGCATTTAGTGTAGACATGATAAATCGACTCCCGATCGATCTGCCGTCGACTCCGGAACCCCACCACTACCGAGAGGCCGAAGCGGAGTCGACGGGGGTGCAGTGGCAGTCAACCCCGTACTGTAAGGACATGAGGTGAGTTGATCTAAGATATGTCAACTTCAGTAATGCTATTCTCGTAGCTGAAGTTGCGTATTTTAGATCGATCCACCCCCTAGTGTAGATCAGGGCTGAGGAACTCAAAGAACTGTGCAGCTCAACTCTGAACAGTAAAACACTGTAGTTCCTACCTGCATTGTGCGTCTCCCGGTTTTTCTTTCTGTAATACAAGACAGCAAAAGAAATTATGTGAAATAAAAGAGAAAACCTCCACATGAACAATTGTTTCTTTTATGTTTTAAGGCAATTTCATTGTTATGGTTTAAAAATACATTTAATACAAAATTCTGCTTTCTTGGCAAGAAAGAATATAGGGAAGAGAGAAATAAAAACATACTAAAGTAGTTCTTGGTATAGGAATATATTATATTAATGATTTCTGAGAAAAAATCATGACTGTTCAGACTAAATGGATTAGAGTACAATACTACATGTGCGTTCTGTGTGTAATTTTATACATATATAAGGGCAGGGATGGTTTCTTCCTGTGTGTTTGTACAGCACCTATCACAATGGCCCCCCGATGCTCACTGGAGTCTTAAGGCACTATCATGATATAAATAAAAACTAAACAGATTTCCAACCAGTGGGAAAGCTCATCTCATGAAAATGTGCTCTGTTTAGTGCAGCTAATTTTTTTTACATACAGCCATGCTAGAGACAAGTATTTTGTTGTTCCCAGAGCTTAATGGAAAAGGCAGAAAAGGAACAAATTACTATTTTACAGTAAGTGCAGTCCTTTATGATATTTGTCCACATGGTTCCCACTCTAGGTGCACATGTGCCTTACGTGCACAAGACTGGATTCTTTTGGCCAGCAATGTCTGTAAGGGCCATGCCTGAACACTGCATGTCCTCTTGCCCCCTACCCAAGGGCACAAAGGGCAGAGTGGGTCCAGCCACCATTCAGTTTCTTCACCAGGATTAAAGGACTCCACATTAACAGGAAAGGAGGTTCATGGGATCAGCGTGCCTGAGCACTTGCTGTGTGCAGCCTGGAGGTAGTAGATGCTTCTTTTTCATGGAGAGTTTCAGATTCAGACACACAGTTCATTGATCACTCCAATAAAAATAATTTCAAACAATCATCTTGGACTTTCTAAGGGTGTTTTGAAAAAGGCCTGCATATTGAAACTTGTCTGGAAGGCAAATAAAACATTTAATATTCCCATCATTTAAGGGAATAGCTTCCTCATAAGCAAGACAGGCTTGTCAACCTGCTAGAAAAATACAGAAAAATTAACATTGGACTAATACTAAAGGTAACAAAGAGCTATAGGGTAGCAATTGGACACTGTCCTGTCCTGTCTTGCTGTCATAAGCAGTAAGAAGGAACTTAGTTGCAGTTGAGACTCACTCTGTTCTGTATGCCCTCGATTAGAGGCATAAAGCCATGCAGGGAGCATGCACTGCCCCAGACACTTGCCGGCCAAAAGATTCCAATCTTGCATGCACAGGTGCATGTGCGCCTTGAGTGGGAGCCATGTGGACAAATACTTGAAGAAGCACAGCTGCTTGTGAGACAAGGAGGGAAGAAATGCAATGGATCTCAACACTCACTTTTATTCAGCAGCAGTCTGTGGCCTAGCTTAAAGTAGGCCAAGGCCTCAATTCAGGAAAGCACTTAAGCATGTGTTCAAACACCCTTCCCGAATAAGGACTCCTTCTTGAATCAAAGACCTAACACAAGAAAAACTTTTCCCATATCCTTTGCCACCAAATAAATAAGTTTTCTGTTGGGAGAGTGAAAATGATTGCTTAATTGCAGATCTTACTCAAATCTCATTGTTGAGATGATACCATCAGCTAATCCAGTGCCTGCTCCTGGTCCCACTGAAATCAGCAGGAGGACAACACAAGACCTGATCCTCAAGGGTGCTCTCTTTCAGGTGACACATAAACTGATGACCTGGTGAAATTCCATCCTGGGAATTACATTCTCAAGCCTGCCAAATGTTATATCTTGTGTGACACTCACACATTTAGCAGAACTGTCATGTCTTCTCCCACAGCTGATAGAATGCTATGCACTTGAGAAACTCATATACCCTTCCCCAGCCCCCACCCAAAACCTTGTAGCCTATGGAATGTGCACTTAATCTTTCCCCCAAGTCCTCTCCACTACTTTTTTCTTGATCACTGGGGACAACACCACCACCCTGCTTGTCATGGACTCCCATAATCTGGGTGTCATCTTCAACTTGGAACTCTCTCTAGGTCCTTACATGCAGGCTATGTTTAAGTCTTGCAGATTCTTTCTGCATAACATTTCTATTCATCCACACAGCTAAAACTCTCATCCAGGCTCTCATCTCAGTTACTGCAATATTCTTCTCTCTGACTTTGACAAATGCAGTCTTGCCCTGCTCATATCTATTAGAATACTGCTGCAAAGACACTTTTCCTAACCCATTGCTTTGACCATGTCACTCCTCTCTTTGCGTCTCTTCTCTATTGTGTCAAAGATAAGCTATTTGTCTTTACTTTCAAGTCTCTTCTCTACCTATTGCCACTCCACCTATCATCTCTCATTCAAATATCAAAAAGGACGATGCCTGTCTTCATTGCCTGCTTGTTAAACAAGTACTCTCCTGCTTTCTCCAATGCTGTGCCTCGGGCTTGGGAGGAGCTCCCTGAAACATCTGCAAAACTAAGACAATATTCTCCTTAAAACATTCCTTTTCCATGATGCCTACAAAAAACTTGACAACAATTAGGCTGCTGGTACACTGTCTCATTGTACTCCCCTATCAGTCTGCCTCCAGCCATCCGTTCTTTCTTGTATTATACTTAGATTGTAAGCTCATTGGGGCAGAAACTGTCTTGTTTTCTGTGTTTGTATAGTGCTTAGCACAATGGGATCATGGTATGTGTCTGGGGCTCATAGGTGCTATGATAATATAAGTAAATAATAATGTAACACCAGGAAACTACAATCTCTAGCCCCTCCTTTCTACAGTGGCTGCTCTTTATATTTCTATGCATTTCAAAACCTAAATTATGAACCACAAGGCAAAGCAATTGTCTTTCACCCATTTCATGGATAAGATAGCAGAGAGGTTGTTCATGGTAATTTCAGCCACAGCAGGGAATGAACCCAGGCAACTAATACGTTGGGCCTGAATCTGATTTGTTTTGACACAATGCCTTTCTGAATGACTGTGCCAAATTACGTGCTTCAATATGCTGCCTCTACCACATCCTGACCACATTCTGCTTCCAAGAGCCAGGAACAGAACGCATGAATACCCAGCATTATAGCACTGTCTCATGTGGAAGAGGCTTGTGTTATGGATCTGAGGGTCCTGGGTTCAAAGTCTACTCTTAGGGAAAAAATAGTGTATAGTTATGCGATTAAAGACTGGGGGTAATATTTTCAAAAGCATCCACATGACTTAGGTGCCCTAAATACTATTGACTTTTAATGGACTTAAGCACATTTGAAAATTTTATCTTGTATCCTAAAGCATCATAATTGAAGTGATACAGCTAACCCGAATTCTGGAATTTCCTAGCTTTTCTATGCTGACTTTGCAACCTTAATTTTACCTTCTACCATAATTTTAAATGTTTTATATATATACACAGTCATATATATAATACACACGCCTCTCAAGCTAGTGTGAGGAACCTAGAATAATCATAATTGTTGAAATGACAGAGGTGAATGTGGATAATGCATTAATAGTTATTTTATTACTGTATTATTATTTGTATTTTTGTTAATGGAAGCTGTCCCTTCAAGAACAACAGTGTGTTTGATGTAGACAAAGCAGTATGTGGGAGATTTTGCCTGTGTCCCCAGAGTGGGAGACCGTGCATGTGCAAGCTCCAAAGAGATCAGAATTTGATTTAATAAACTTCTCTCTCCAAAAAATAAGCCTCATTCTTGAAGGTTAGCACTTACTGGGGGACTGGATACCTCAGTGTATTGCTAAGGACCTACAGAACCTTTTGACAGTTTGAAACCAGTCTAGCTTAGCAGTAATTTAAAAGTTGTTTCCATCTAACAGATATTTAGTGGCCCCCTATGTGAGTCTGATGGGTCTTAACTCCACATCAAAAACCCACCATCACATATGGCGGTAAATGGCAGGCCTAGACTAGAAACCAAGAATTGTATGGGCCACAGAGACTGAATTACCCCTATTATCTCTAGAGGAAGCTACCGCTAGACCAGAATTGGGGCATACTTAGCAGGGCAGTATATGTGAGAAAGAGAAGGTCACTCACCCTGTGCAGAAACTGAGGTTCTTTGAACTGTGTCCCCTGATGGCTGCTCCACTGTAGGTGCAGCAGTGCCTCCTATGCCTGAGATTGGAGATCTTTGGTAGCAGTACCCATTGGACCACATATGCGTTTCTGCCTATCTTGTGCCACAAACGGAATCAACATATAGTGCTGTGCAGTCCAACTGCTCTCAGTTCCTTCTTGACTGCAGAGCTTATCTTTCAGCTCCAAAGCAGAGGGGAGGAGGGCAGGTAGTGGAGCACGCTTAGGGACACACATCTCAAAAGAACATCAATTACTGCACTGGGTGAGTAACTTTCTCTTTTTCTTCTTCTTCTGATGTCCCTATGGGTGCTCCACTATAACTGACTGTAAAGCAGTGCCCCTAGTTGGAAGCCTCGGGCTTCAGAGCGGCGTTTAGTGCAGATGATAGGACAATGTGTCCTAGCAGGGCAGCTGATGCTGAGTTGTAATTGCGCAGTGATGGCTAAAAGTGTCTGTGGAGGCCCAGGTGGCCGCTTTGCAAATGTCAATAATTAGGATATTGTTGAGAAAGGCAATCGAGTTGGAAAGAGAGTGGGTAGAAAGTGTTCAAGTTCCAGAAAGAGACTGTTGATTGTGTAGTTGGTTGAAAAAGTGTATACATTGGGAAATTTGCTTGGAAAGGCATTGTTTGGATATGGCCTTTCTATCTTTCGACCATTGATAGGAAATAAGCATGGCTATTGTGTGAAAGATTTAGTTCTATCCAGGTGAAAAGCTAATGCTTACCTGACATCCAAGGTGTTGCTATGTGATTTGGCAAAACACAGGGAAAGTGGACAGGTTGATTTAAATGGAGGAGGTTGCTACCTTGGGTAAGAATTTTGGATGTAGACATAAGGTGACCTTGTCTTTATAAAAAACTGTGTAGTGGGTGTATGTCCTGAGAGCGCCAATTTCTCCTACCTGTCGAGCCGATCTGATGGTGATGAGAAATGCTGTTTTCATGGATAAATGAATATAAGAGCATGTTGCCATGGGCTCGAACAGTGGTCTGGTGAGGCAGCACTAAATGAGGCCAGGGTCCCAAACTGGGGTGTGAACTCATATGTGAGGGTAAAAATTTTGGAGATCTTTCAAGAATCTCTTCATGAGTGGGTGGGTGAAGACAGAGTGGCTGTCTATATTGGGATGGAATGCTGTGATGGAGGCTGTGTGTACACAAATGGAACTTGTGGATAACCCCTGATTTTTTTTTAAGATCCAAAATATAGTCCAGAATGAGTAAAAGAATATTCATCGCCATGACATGATTGGTGGTGCACTAGGATCAGAACCTCATCCATTTTTGGAGGTAAGTGCGTCGAGTTGTGTCATGTGTGCTATTCAAGCGGACCTCTTTTACTGCCTCTGAACAGGTCTCCTCTGAATCTTGAAACCATGGAGGACTCATGCCTTCAGATATAGGGAATGTGGATTGGGATGGAGGATCTGACCCACATCCTGTGAGAGGAGGCACAGAGTAATCAGAGGACATACCTCCTTCGCATGATGGTGAGTATACCAAATTGGACATAGCCATGTTGGAGCTATAAGGATGACTTGGGCTCAGTCCCCTTATATCTTATGAAGCACTCTGAACAAGAGGAGAATGGTTGGGATGGCGTAGCGTAGCACGGCATCCCACGTAATGAGGAACGCATCTCACAGGTACCTGAGGGTGCAGGCCTGCTCTTGAGAAGAATTGAGGGCATTTGATATTCTTCTGCATGGCAAAGAGATCTGTGGTTGGGAATCCCCAGCGGCTGAATATGTAGTGTAGGGTTTTTGTATTTAGCTCCCATTTGTCATCTTGGGAGAATCTCCTCCTCAATGAGTCTGCCAAGGTGTTCTGATATCCAGGGAAGTATGCAGCTGAAATGCTGATGTTGTGTAGGATACATCATTTCCATAATTTCAGGGCTTGCGAACACAGGGAGTTGGACCTTGCTCCACCTTGTCTGGTGATGTAGAACATGCAGGCGATATTGTCCATCATATCTCATATAGTGTTATGTCTGATCAGTGGTAGAAAATGCCAGCAGCCATTGTGGACCACCTGTTGCTCTAGAAGACTGATGTGCAGGATGATTCCACTAGGGACCACCTGCCCTGCACTATATGGGTGAGAAGGTGTGCTCCCCCACCGATTAGGGAGCCATCAGTTGTTAGTATCAGGGATGGTGCTGGTTGAACGAAAGGAACCCTGACACAGATGTTTTTGGATTGTGTCCACCAGAGTAGTGAGCCATTGACCTTGAAACGCATGGATAGGAATTTGTGAAGACTGTGCCTGTGAGGTACATAGACAGTGCGTAGTCACACCTGGAGACAGCACACATGCAACCTGGCGTGCTTTACCACAAATGTGGCTGCTACCATGTAGCCGAGCAGCTGGAGACATGTCCTGGCAGAGATCTGTGGACAGGTTCTCATTGTGGACACAAGGTCAACTACTCCTGAAAATCTGTTAGCTGGAGGAAAGCTCTGGCCAGTATCACATCCAAGTGTGCCCCAATAAACTCCAGGTGTTGTATACGTGACATCATCAATTTTTGTATGTTTATATGGAGGTAGAGATTTGAGAGAAGGTTTGTTGTCTGCTCTATGGCATGAACTGAGTTGAGTTCAGATGAAGCCTTAAGGAGACAGTCATCTAAGTATGGGAATATGACAATGCCTTGTTTGCATAGGTAGGTTAGCACTTCTGCAAGGACTCTGAAGACAACTCAGGGGGCTGTAAAAAGTTCAAAGTGAAGTACCCTGTACTATTCATGATTGGTCCCCATGATGAATCTGAGGAACCATCTGGTGATGTGAAAGGAAGAGAACCAGTCCCCCTGTTTCAGGGCTGGGATAATGACGGATAGCGTAATCATCTTGAACTGTTGCAGTTTGATGAATTTGTTGAGATTTCATAGGTCTAGGATTGGTCTCCGCTTGCTGGACTTCTTTTGGATCAGAAAATGATGGGAATAAAAACCCTTTCCTCTGTGTTGGGATGGGACTGATTCTATGGCTCCCATTTGCAGGTGGTTTATTTCTTCTCATGGAAGGTGTTCATGACAAGGGTCCCCAACGAGTGACGGAGAAGGGTGTGGGCAGGTGAGATAGATAGGAATGGGATGCAGTATTCTTTGCTGATGATGTCTAGGACCCATTTGTCCAAAGGGAAAGAGCTTCCCAGTTGGGAAGGGCAGGAAGTGGGAAAGACTAATTCTAATCTAAATACTAATAGGGAGGGAAGAACAAGGGAGATTTTTTTTGGGGGGGGGGGGGAAGGGGACAATTAAAGGAAACTACTAATTACTAAGCTAAACAGGTAAGGATACTATCTAAAGACTCAAAGGACAGAAAGGCTCTGCTCCAGATTCTATCCCAGACCAAAGGCAGTTGAGAAAGAACTGAGAGTGGTTGGACCACACAGAGCTATATATAGATCCTGCTCACCATGCAAGATGGGGAGGAGCACATGTGAGGTCCAACAGACAATGCTGCCAAAGATCTCCAACCCCAGGTGCAGGGGGTGCTGCTGCACTTACAGTGGAGTATCCATAGACACATCACTCAAAGAAGATTTTGTCTGTCTGCTGCCCTGTAGATAATCAGAGGACTTCACTTAGGTTGCCAAGGTATGTTTTCCTTGGACAGATGGTCTAGCAGAACAGCAGAGGCTCTATAGAGTTTTCGGCTAGACAACATGTGCCAATCAATTGGCCACACATACTTACCGGTGCTGTTTCTTCATAGGAGTCTCATTCTCGGTCATCTCTGGCATGGTTTCAGAGAGAAGGGCCTGAAGAGGAATGGGCAAAAGAATTAGCAAAAATACTGACCTCCCCAGAACTGTATTAGCACAAGAAAGTGTCAGCTCAGTCTTTAAGATTTCAACTATAAGGGTACATCTATACTACCTGCCGGATTGGCGAGTAGTGTTCGATGTATTGGGGATCGATTTATCGCATCTCGTCTGGACGCGATAAATCGATCCGCTAATCAACGCCCGTACTCTGCCTTGGCAGAATGCGTAAGCACAGTCGACAGGGGCGCTGCAGCAGTCGACTCGCCGCCGTGAGGATGGCCAGGTAAGTCGAACTAAGATACTTCGACTTCAGCTATGCAAATAGCGTAGCTGAAGTTGCGCATCTTAGTTAGAACCACCCCTGCTAAGTGTAGCCCAAGCCTAAGTGCAAGATCTATTTGAATGACCCAAGAAGTCCAGCACCTTGATTTGGCACATCTTTAGGCAAGAGCAAATCAAAAGAGTAAGTGTGGTCCCTGTAGTGCACTGTTGCTATATGTGTTGAACAAATTTCCATTCCCTGAGGAGTGTGGCTTTAAAAAAAAAAAACAAAAAAACCCAGAACCAACTACAAAAATTACACCACTTGGTTGTTGGGTGGAAGGTGTTGAATTCTTCATGAGATACTCACAGAAGATATGATGAAACTGGACAGTCTTTCATTCTAATATGTCTACAGTTCCCAGTTTTGAATAAAGTGAATAATAATTGCTGAGCAAAGTAACAAACTAGATTGAGAATATTTTATTAAATAAAAAGTATATCAGTGGCAATGTGGTTTTTCTTGTCAGCTCTTGTTTTTGTACAGATGATATATAAAAGCACTTTTATCAATGTTTCTTGGTTTAGTCTACTGACTAAGTGCCGGACTCCTTTTGAGCATTACTGTGGCAACTATTCAGAGCTGAGCCCTAGTATAATTAGACAAAAAAAACAAACAAACCCTACATCAGTATACAGTTAAGGTTGCTACAAATAGTATACCATGTTCTCAAAAACATCAAAGTCAGTAAAAACAAAGTTAAAATATGACTACATTTCCCAATGCACAACATGACTTTACATATAACCATTCCAAAGAGTGAATACAACCTGTGCAGTTTGTACTAAGACCATTAAAAATGTTAAGGCGACATGATAGTATGGTTACATGAATTTGAAGATGAAGTTATGCTAATGATGGCTATTTTATTTATATACATTATGTACAACCCTAAATCTTTCCTCTCCATAATGGCGCACATATATATATGTGTGCGTGTGCGCACATGCCATTATGGAGAAAAAAGATTTTAGAGCAGGGGTCGGCAACCTTTAAGAAATGTTGTGCCAAGTCTTCGTTTATTCACTTTAATTTAAGGTTTTGTGTGCTAGTAATACATTTTAACGTTTTTTAGAAGGTCTCTCTCTATAAGTCTACATATTATATAAACTAGTGTTGTATTGTAAAAGAAACAAGGTTTTCAAAATGTTTAAACAGCTTCATTTAAAATTAAATTAAAATGTTGATCTTACGCCACCAGTTCGCTTAGCCCGCTGCAGCAGCATGCCATTAAAAATTGGCTCGCATGCTGTCTTTGGCACGCGTGCTATAGGTTGCCGACCCGTTTTAGAGATTGTACATAATGTGGAATGTGCTGTAGATGACAGCAGGAAGATTATTCCTTACAGATTTTTTTGTAACATTCTTTATCCTAAAAATTTAAATATGTTTTATGTAGGTTACGGTGTTTGTATGGAGGGATGTTTCCAGTGACCTGTAAATGAAGTGGAGATGTCAAAAAGTATTCAAAACTACATTATCAATTAATATTGACATTAATTAAAATAATTCTTAGCTATCAGTTAGCTTCCAGTACCTAGACTCTATTTACATTTAATTCAATTCTAAAAAAACAGGCTAGGGGACTTCCCCAGACCTCTGGTCACCCACTTTTCTATGCACAAACTAGAACCAATATAACCATTTGTAGTTAAGTCAATTTTTTATTGACATAAATCGAAATTTGCGACTCAATTTGAAATAAGGGCGTCTACATGTAGACTTGCACCAAAATAACCAAAAGGTGTGGCTTACAACCAGTTTAGCTATTTTGATTACAGGTTCTGCAAAAACAAGCCCTTAGTTAGCTTGAAGGATCACTATGAAGAAATGTAATACACACATACCAACATACAGGAAAACAGTACTCTGCTCCATATAGTGAGAGAGTTGTGTGATGAACATTTGTGGATTCAACAGCAGTAAATCTTCTACGTCTCCTTCAAAAGAACCAACACAAACCCAACTGTCTACTCACAGAATCACAGCTGCAGAATCAGTCATGATCAGTCAGTTTCATTATCTGAATAGGACTTTTCAAAATTCCTTGACTATGAAAAAAATTACTGTGCAAGGAATCTAGGTGACCTGGGTGTTAAAAACAACCAAATACAATAATGGGCCCGACCATGTTTCCCCTTGATATACACTGTTGAAGGTGGGATCAACCATCTTCACAGCATTGCTCCCCCTGAACCAGATGAAGTGCAGACCCCTGAATTCTCTACACAGTTCAGGGGTCTGCACTTGGGGAAGGGCAGAGTATCGGCAGGAGGAGTGAATAGGTTGTAATGTGAAAACATTTAAATTAATTTAAACTTCTGAAGTTTCCATGTCTCAATCAACATATGGTTAGAGCATGGAAACTCATAAAGTGAAACAAACTAGATATCAAAGTGAAACACCAAACAGGTATGTACTGACGAAGTAGAAGGACATGCAAAAATGTCAACTGAAAAAATACTGAAAAGTCAACTAAATTTATTTAAATCATTTCACTTAAAATAAGAAAAACAACCTTTTAACTGTCTTTTTATCTTGTCATTTTCCTAGTAGGTGAGAAAAATCCCTTACCTGCTGCATGATGGCCCCAAATGAGCAAGATACTTAAGCAGATGAACAGTCCCTCTGCTTCAGAATTTGGCACATGCTTAAATACCTTGCTGACCTCTATCCCTATATTTGGTTACTTTACACTCTTTTGTTGGGCTTCATCCCCTTTTTTATATTAGTCAAAAAAGCGGCCTCTAAAGGAGAAAGGAGCATGCTACAAAAGGGTATTTGAGATGGATTTAGAAAGCAATGTGTGAAGCCCAGAACACGGTATCTCATATTATCAACTGGGTATGGTATCCAGTAGACCTTTGGGTTGTGCTAACATCCTTTCACCCACCAACCTGTAGCTGGAATTCTTCACATGAATTCTCAGACTCCTCCAGCTTCACCTCACATCAGTTTCTGATCCAGACACATCAGGTTCCACTGGCAGACTTCTTAGGTTTAACTTTTTTTGTTACTATACAGGAGGAAAGAAAAAAAAAAAGTTATATTAAATTTGGACACCAGGCAACGTTTGAAGTTTCTGTAACTTGACCCTGATGATACTGATGTTACAAGTAAGAAGATTGCATACAGTCTAAAAGTCAGCCATCTAAAGAGCGCCAAAGTTTAGAACTGTATATGTGAGAGAATTGAGGGTAGGCATACAGATGCACTGTAAAAAAAAAAAAAAAAAAAAAAAAAATCTGAAATGGTTTTTTTTTTTACCCACGGAAGCTTATGCCCAAATAAATCTGTTAGTCTTTAAGGTGCCACTGGACTCCTCGTTGTTTTTGTGGATACAGACTAACAGGGCTACCGCTCTGATACAGAGGCACTGTATTTACTGCACACAGAAATTAAGTTCAGACTCTAAGCCTCTTATGTCCTAAATAGATGACTCACAAGAGACCTATACTTATCAAGACCACAAGAAAAATATATTCTAGCTCTGAAAGTTGTACATCTCTACACCCCTTCCCTGAGCATGAGATGGATACAGGGAATATCACCAGCCTGTGGAGGAAAGAAAAAAAACAACCTGAGATCATGTCTAGTTGGAGATACTTAAGATCCAATTCTGCAAAATTCCATACACCTTCAACTCCTCAGTCAAACTTGATGCTGCTCAGAGCTTCATAAAATTGCATCCTTAATCACCTCTAAATTAAGTTTCCACAGTGTCACCATATCCCAATTGGTATTATACATTAGCCAACTCCAGCCCATCTAAAATACAGCCATCAAATGACTTTCCTATCCCAAATATCTGAGCATGTCACGCCCTCTTTGAATACCTCCTCTAGCTTCCCCTTCTCCATTGATCATATGATTTCTTCTTGTCATCAAGATTCTTCTTGAGAACATTCTGCCCATAATTTGAGAAGAATCCACCCAGCTTTAAAATTCGTCTACAGAAGTTGAAAAATGTTTTAATTATATAAGCACTTGTGGCTGGCCCATGTCAGATGACTCTGGCTTGCATGGCTTGGACTGCTGAGCTATAAAACTGCAGTGTAGACAATTGGGCTCAGGCTGAAGCCAAGGCTCGGCTCCAAGATCCGATAGCCTAGGCTCTAGCCCAAGCCTGAACGTCTACAAAGCAATTTTATAGCCCTGCAGTCCAAGACCTGTGAGCCCAAGTAGGCTGACATGAGCTAGCTGCAGATGGTTTATTGCAGCGTAGACACAGAGTAAGAGTTTGGAAGTCTGAGGGTATTTCCTTAATATTAATGTTTTTTCTAAGGCCTGGTCTACACTACAAATTTAGGTCGGCACAAGCCAGGTTAACTCAATCTAATAACGTATATGTCTACACTACCGAGTCCCTTCCGCCAACCTAAGTGGCTGTAAAGTCGACTTCTGTACTCCACCTCCATGAGAGGTGTAGCACTTGATTTGACATCCATGGGTTGACATGAGGACAGTGTAAACACTGCATTGTGTAATATGAATGAATTGATCTCCAGGAGATGTCTCACAGTGCTCCACTGTGACCGCTCTGGAGAGCACTTTCAACTCCACTGCACATTAGCAAGGTACACAGAAGGCGGACAATCATTTTGGTTCTGCCCCACAAACATGACACTTTATGAGGCGCTGCATGCAATTCTCAGTGGTGATGACACCACTACCCCAAAACGCTCCATGGATACCAGTGTCCTCAAGCAACAACGAGGACATTGTTCATGAGGAAGAGGAGAAGGAGGAGGAGAATGTGAGGCAGGCAAAGGGAGCATCCTTTCTTCCTGACAGCCAAGAACCGTTTTAACCCTTGAGTCCATCCCTTCACAGGACCAGCTGGCAGCGGAGCATGATGCAGGGGAAAGCATTTCTGCTGAGTCCACATTTCCCATCATGCTTTTATTACATGCTATTATTTTTTTATGTTTAATCAGAACAAAAAAGTATGTGTCATGGGCATCAGTGGCCACTCCAGCTACGCAGAGGGTGCTCACTGAAAAAGACTGTTTATGTGCATGGGAATGACCCTGGAATCCTCCATGGAGAACTCTAGGAAGCTTTCATGAAGGTACTCTGCAACCCTTTGCAGAACGTTTCTTGGAAGGGCTGCCTTATTTCATCCACCATGGTGGGGACACTCTCCCACACCACTCCAGTATTAACTCAGCTGGCATCATTGCAGCACACAGCATTGCAGCATAAGGACCAGGTCTGTACATGCTTGAGCATCTGCTCCCCTGTTGCCTCTGTTACCCTTAGGAGAGTGATATCGCATAGGATTACCTATGGGAAATGGGGGAAGTTTTGAATGCTAGCCCTTAAACTGCAAACAATTCAACAAGCAATCCGTCCTGTTTGACGAAATCCAGGTCACACAACCACGCTTTCCCAAAAATGCGTGGTTGGAAGAGAACACCGTGCATCGCAAGCTGCATTGGAAAAAAAAAAAAAAAAAAAAAGAGGAGGATGGGCGGGGGTGGCAGCTTCCTCTTTGTCTCCCTCCCCCCCAAACTCAGTGCCGCTTTTGTCAAAAACAAACTATTTGGGGGAGGCTTTACACTGGTGCCTGTCCTCAAGGACCATCCATGTTGCTAGGGGCAAGGAAGCTTTTCTAAAGTTCGAACCTGTGATCCCAAGGATGTCTTCACAAAATCTCTTGGCACAAGACCTCTTGGCCATGCCTCATGGCCTTACTCACCATCTGGAGCAGTAAACCGTCTCTTGCAACAGCCAGCAGTTGTGATTATGTTGTGGCTTGCAGTGAGGTGTACTGAGGAGTGTTTTGTTTTTTTAAATAAAAAGTATTAACCTTGCCAGAAACACTGTCAATGCTACCCTTGTGCTCTGTATTCCTTGCAGCTGAAACCTTGTCCGTCGGCACATCCTCCACACTGGGACAGGGACTTTCCCAGATTAGAAGGCAGAAAAATGAGACTCAGGAGGATATGTTCAATGAGTTAATGTACACAAGAGTGACAAGACAGAGCTCAGAGCATAGAGGATCACACTGTCTGAGAAAATGGACATGGGCATGAACAGGGAGGACAGGAGAGCATGCAGGGAACAAGAGCATGCCATGCAGGAAGAGATGTTGTGTATTGCGAAGGAGCAATCAGACATGTTGAGGCATCTGGTTGAGGTTCAGGAAAGGCAGTTAGAATCCCTCTGCAGCCTATGCTGAACCTGCTGCCGCCATCATCGCCCAGTTCTACATCCTCCTCCCCCAAACATCCCATGGGGGAGGGGGAATTCGGTATCCCTTGCACTTAACACCAGGGAAGGGTACAAGGACCAGAAGGCACCCATTCCCACACCTTTGATTGTTATTGCAGTGCATCTGTAAGCAAGTTTTCCTTGTTTCTCCCCCCCCAGTTTTATCAGCCCTTTTGCTCCCGGTTATCTTACTTTTCTTTGCTGTGTCTCTGTGTTTGTGTGCATAATAAAACTTCATGGATTGAGGAGGAAAGGCTCTTTAGTTGCTCAATACACAGTGTTGGGGGGTGGAGTTTACAGGGGAGAAATGCACTGGAGGGGACAGTTTGGTAAGGTACAACACTGATAAGCAATGAGCCATACTCAGCAATGAGCCAGAGTAAACCCGTTTTCAAAGCCTCACAGAGACGCAGATCCCCTCGATGCGCTCTTCTTACTGCCCTGGAGTCAGTCTGGCAGCCAATTCTGAGCAGCCAATCTTGCCTCAACCCCCTCCCTCCCACCAGAAACTTTTCTCCCTTTGTTTCACAGATATTATGGAGCACAAAGCAGGCAGCAATAACAATGGGGTATCGCTTTCATTGACGTCTAACCTAATAAGCAAACAACACCAGTGACCTTTTAAACGTCCAAAGGCACATTTCACCACCATTCTGCACTTGCTCAGCCTATGGCTGAACCAGTCCTTACTGCTGTTCAGGCTGCCTGTGTACGGCTTCATGAGCCATGGGAGCAAGGGGTAAGCTGGATCTCCGAGGATCACAATTGGCATTTCAACATCACCAATGGTTATTTTGCAGCCTGGAAAGAAAGTCCCTGCTTGTAACTCTCTGCACAGACCTGTTTCCCTAAGGATGCGCACGTCATGCACCTTTTCCCAACCATCTCACGTTGATGTCGGTGAAACAGCGCTGGTGATCCACCAGTGCTTGCAACACCATTGAGAAGTACTCCTTTTGGTTTTTATACTCTTTGGCAAGGTGGTCTGGTGCTACAATAGGGATGTGTGTTCTATCGACCCACTGCCGTTAGGGAACCCCATCATGGCAAAACCATCCACTATGTCCTGCACGTTGCCCAGGAGTCACTACTCTTCTTAGCAGAAGTCTGTTGATGGCCCTATAAACTTGGATCATAACAGATCCTGTGGGAGATTTACCCACTCCAAATTGATGGCCCACTGACCAGTAGTAGTGTGGCATGGGAAGCCTCCACAGAGCTATTGCTACTTGCTTCTCCACTGTCAGAGCAGCTCTCATTTTAGTATTGCTGCACTTCAGGGCTGGGGAAAGCTCTTCACACAGTTCCTGGAGAGTGGCCTTACGCACTTGAAAATTCTGCAGCCACTGTTCATCATCCCATAGTTGCGTAATGACACGGTCCCACCAATCAATGCTTGCTTCCAAGGCCCAAAAACGGCACTCATCCATGTCAAGGTGATGCATGACTGTCGCCAGCAACTCTGATTTGTTCTGCTCTAGGTCTTCCACCAGGGCTGCTTGCGTGGCATCACATTGTTCCATGCAGCGGCTCCTGTATTAGCTGTGTAAATAGTGCAGGATTAGGCACAAGGTGTTTGTAATGCTCACAACAACAGTGTACAGCTGAGTGGGGTCCATGCTTATTATGATATGGCGTCTGCATGGGTAACCCAGGATTACGAAAAAAGGCATGAAAAAGGCTTGGTTTGTTTGATGCTGATTTCAAGGAGGGAGGGCGGGAGGGAGGTAAGTGCATCACGGGAGGCTAACGCCATTTCCCATAACCATTTGTGCCAACATTTTGGTCCCATAAGACATTGCAATCCCAACCCAAAATTCCATTCCGTTATGTGCACTGTGGGATGGCTACCCACAGTGCAGTGCTCCATGCGTCAATACAATCTCTGCTAGTGAGGATGCACTCTGCCGACACAATGAGCGTAGTGTGGACACGTATGATTGACTTGCTTAAATCGGAGGCTCGATGTCGACTTACATGAAGTCGACTTAACTTTGTAGTGTAGACATGGCCTAAGTTTTGCATTCCCTACTTTGGTACTGTCTATTCCCATGACTATTTCTTGAGAGAACTTAATCTCTCTCAGCACAATTACATTTTAAAAATATTTAAATACTTTCTATCAAGAATTCTGTGGTTGGGTCCATATTAAAGGGATAGTATCACAGCCTGCTATTAAGGTTGCCCCACACTTCCAAATGTAAGACCATGTTTTCAGTTGCTTACAATAGTGGTTCTCAAAAATGGTCTGCTGCTTGTTATTTAAAGCCCCTGTGGGGCCGGGCCGGTTTGTTTACCTGCTGTGTCTGCAAGTTTGGCTGATCGCGGCTCCCACTGGCCACAGTTCGCCGCTCTAGGCCAATGGGGGCTGCGGGAAGGGCAGCCAGCACATCCCTCGGCCTGTGCTGCTTCCCACAGCCCCCATTGGCCTGGAGCAGCAAACCGCGGCCAGTGGGAGCCGTGATCAGCCAAACTTGCAGATGCAGCAGGTAAACAAACCGGCCCGGCCCGCCAGGAGCTTTCCCTGAACAAGTGGCAAACTGGCTTTGAGAATCACTGGCTTAAGAATCACTTTGAAAAGCCTAAACGGTCTGGGCTGAAATTTTCCATGCCAGCTCTCTGCCTCTGGAAATTTTTCAGGCAAAATGGTTTAGCCATGTCAGAGAACAAGGCTAGGAAAAATAGTTATTGTTTTGTTGTTAAAGAAATATGAGAGACTTTTTTTTGAACAGCTCCAGCACCCCATGCTTTGAAGCAGGGACTTGAAATTTCACATGGTCTTGGCTTTGGCCTTTGTGTCAGAGATGTCATCTTCAAAAATCTGTACATATCTAGCCAAGTTATGAGCTTTTGAAAAATGGCAGCTCACACGTGCTCATTAGAGACTTCTATTTTAACTTTTAAAAACTCTGAAGAGTCCATCCTCACTGTGCATGCTCGATCCCCTCACAGCTTCTGTGCTTGGTCACATGGTGCCTGTGCCATCTCCGCAGAGTGAGTGATCATTCCAGCCAAAGCCTACAGGGGCTCAGAAGAACTTTCCGTGTAATGCCTGCTCCAGGCCAGGGTGGAGCAAGCACTGGAACTGAAAGCAGGGAGCATGTATATCCTATGCTCTCAATGACCCATCCCCTCCCCCAATCCCAGCTGGCAGCTAGGCTGCCTGAAGGAGGAAGCCATCAGATTTGAACACATAAGGGAGGGAAAGAAGTAGATTGAGATAAGGAGTCTGATGAGCGAGGGACCGGAGTGGTGGTGGGTGAAATGTACCACCCCCATCATTATCTCTTTTCGTCTTGTCTGTCAGATAAGTTATTCAGGGTATCGACATCTTAAATTCTACTGGAAGGATGGGGCACTGTTGTGCAAGAATGTTAGTAGATGCTATCAACCATTTCTTTCATCTTTAGAGGATTACCTGACGGAAGTTGCTTGGACGACTAACCAGATGCCAGAGGATCCATGTATCCCCCGTTTTCCTCTTCATGTTTAGATTGTCACCAAAATAAACAGAGTTCTACCAACTGATATGTATAACATTCCCCTAAATTTTGGAATTGATTGGATGTGGTGTTCAAAAGTCTTCTGTTGCATCCAAAACAGAAAAATACTATCAAGTTGTACACAGAGTTTTGGAAGCCTGGCCAATGATTAAAAGTATGTGTATGTTTATATTCCTTATTCTCCAATTTAAATCTCCCTGTACTCCTCCATAACCAAATTTCTTCTGAGTGTACCATAGAATTATCTATTTAAGGTGAGAGTTTTTAAAGGCTTGCAAGAATTAAGCACAGGGTTGTCAATTTTGGTTGAACGTATTCCTGGAGGTATCACCACATGACAATCTTTAATCAGATTAATCTTTAATTCCTGGAAATTCCAGAACAATTCTAGAGGGTTGGCAACCCTAAACAAGCAACATTCCTGACACCCTCCACCCCCTCAATATTTCCAAGTGTTTTTATTTGTAGCACACAGAAAAAATAAAAGACACAAGGCAGCCAGTTAACACGTGTAGCACATCATCTTCCTAAACAATTCATATGAAGTTCATTCCAGATTTTGACTTCCTCCTGGAATTTTTGCAGAACAGGGAAGTTAATCTTATAAAGTGTGTCTACTGTGTCAGTGATACATAACTAAGTGTTTTATTTTTGTAGAGGCCAATGAGAAATGAGAGCAAGTTATGATTTTCACTATAGTTTCTTTCTTCACATTGATAGACAAAAACATTGTGTTTTGCCTCATATCTTAAAACCTAAGACATGACTAAAGCTAGCAAGTCCCTGGAGAGGTACAAGTACTGAAGATAAGGGTTATGTAAGATATAATAAAATGCCATCTGCACAGAAGATGTTTTTCTTCTATGGTTTTAGTTTTGGGTCCTGTAACATTTGTAGTAAGTCCAGACAGCTGTTTTGTAACTAGAGCAAATAAAAATAGTGAACTTGGACATTCTCGTTTTGCTCCTCTTTTAAGGGATTCACTTACTAGAATACTAGCTTTCTGAGTTTAGTATAAGGCATTCACTTGTTTTGTAAAACTGGACATTTTGTGCAAATCAAGCTATTAAAAATGGTCACTCAACTCAGCTCAAGGTCTTCTCTGCATCAACAGATAAAAAGAACAAATTCCTGTTTCTTCAACCGATTGAAGGGATGCAATTGAACATACATCACAGGCTGGCTTTATAGCCATCCAGTCCTGGGGTCTTCTAAAGCTTTAAGGTGTTCATTCATAGCACTTTAAATCTTGGCTCTAGATATGGGGTTTTCTAATTTAATTGAATAATCTTCTGCTAAAAATGACAGAGGTGGTTTTTAGGGGATATGGTGTGGGAGGTAAATATTAATTTTGCCAACACTGTAGGATTGTGACATATAAAAATGGGATAGAAGTCCTCAAAAAGATGATTTAACTATCTAAAAATCTCTCATCCCCCCCCCCTCCTGTTTTGACAAATTACCTTCTTATGAGCTCTCCTTCTCAGACAAAAATCCAGAATGTTATTAGTTGTCTCACCCTATCATAAAAAGGTTATTTTAGCTAACTTTATTTGATACTATCTTTTCACTCAGTAGTATAATAAATTACCGCTTTAAATTTTATACATGCTCTGTACTGCTTTTGGATTTAGCATATCTTTGTGAAGAGCTTCCAATTTTGCAAAATAATTATTTCCATTTGTTTTTTCTTTAAAATTATTAGCTATATCAAACAACCTTCCTCAGATTACTGCTTAAGCTGTTTCACAAGGAGCAGCATCACTTGTATCTTCCACCTAATTCATTTTTATATGTTTGAGTGTATCTTTTTTTAAACATTGTGATGATTCTAGTTCTATAACAGAATATCATTTTTATTTGTATCATTGTAATGGCTAGGAGCCCTACTCATGGACCAGGACTCTCACTGTACTAAGTACTGTACAAAGAAAAGAAAAAAAAAAACCCACTATCATTCAATGTCCAGTGCTTGCCTTATTTTTCCTCCTTTACATTCTGTAAAATACCCCAAACAGGGGCATGATTTGTTACAATAATACTGCTGATACCAACTTCACAAATCTTATATAGATTACCTTACCTTTTCACAGTCCTGGAATGGTTCAGTTTCAGAGAATGAGCACTGATTACGCAAACAAAAAAGAGTCAAGTTCTCTCTCCCCAAGATGTAGCTCTCTCTACATACTCACTAACTACATTATAGTGATTGCTTTTGAGTCTTCTATTAACATGTTCCCCAAAGCCAATGTACTTTTTTCTTTTTTTTTTTAAAATCAGACTAACTAAAATCCACTATTGTAAATGAAATGCTTTTGAAATGCAAGGCAAGATTCAGCTATATGTTAACTATGTTGCATTTTTTAAATTGGGTTTACATAGATTTATAAAGGGAAATGTCTAGATCATCAACAGTTGCCTAAGGTATGTTTCTATACTCACTATTAGATAAGACCTGCATTACTTGAACTGGTAAGGAAAGGAGCCCCTTTTGGTATTTTCCCCTCTTATAAAAGAGAATACACAGATTTCCAGTCTCACCTTTTTTCAGCCCAGTTTACGGTCCTCTAGGAAGATGAGGTTCTTGTATACTTGCAGTATCTGGATGCAATTTTTTTTTTTTTTTTTTTTTAAAAGATAGCTGGGTATCTCTTTTTCCCTACCCCTTTCCTGGATTATTAGATAGATTAACATTCAATTAGACTATTGCATAAATCCTGTTTATCTGCATTATGTGGTAAAATCTAGAAGAGGTAAATTTTTTCCTTATTTCCCAAAACCTTTAAGAGGAAAAAACCTCCATCAACATGATTTAACAACATTTTAAATGGGCATGCCTACACTTAAACCAACTACCTATACCAATGGGATGGGTTCTCTGGTGAAGGCAGATAACCCACCTGCCTGAGAGCTGGTAGCTAGGTCAATGAAAGAACTCTTCCATCAACCTGGCACTATCTACACCAGAGGTTAGGTTGGCATAGGGATTTTTCACACACCCCGAGAAACATAGCTATGCCAATACAAGTAGAGTAGCCCTTAGATATTGATACAATTAGATACTGAACAATCACTTTTTCCCCTTCTCAAAAAACAGTTGCCTTATTTAAATAATGTTTAAAAATATTGTAACAAATAAATGTACACACTTGTAGTAGCTAGATGCTGTATAAAAATATTTTAAAGTAAGAAAATAAAGGAGACACTGATGCTTTTCAGAGCTCATTTGTGATCTTCTTATCTAGCCTCTGTTAATGAAGAGCACACATTCATTGCTTAAATCCATCTTGATTTTCCATAAGCTGCAGAAATGTCATTATTAAAGAGTTTAAACTGATTCCAACACAAGGCATGATACCATATCTTTTTGTCTGAAAAGTTTCTCCTTTTGTAATTAAAGTTTTCTTCCCTGGCTAATTTTAAGATTTTGGAAGGATGGAGAATTTTATTGTTGCTCTTGGTGGTTTGATCATGTGATTTCAAGAAGGCGCTGTAGTGGATTCATTCATCTTTTTTTAAAAAAAAAGAAACCCCACCCAACAATATCATATTTGCTTAAATTACGAAAAAGCAACTTCATTCCTTCCTCTTCTTCATGGAGACCCACTGTTCTTACAAGAGCTCTTGTTTTTATCCTCCAAGCTACCCAAATTTTCTTAGATCCTAGCAATTTCAGTTGAGTTTTACAGATTTAAGCTTGGAGTGAAGCTTTTCCTCTTTCAGTGTTCAATCTCTGAAAAACTTGTGGAAACCACCCATACTACCTATAATATCTACATTTTAATGAAGAGAAGTCATTTTGTTCAGTAGGAAATATATTGCCTTTCAGAATTTTGTGTTTTGCGGAATTTGTTTTTCCACACATGGACCTCTCTGCTCAGAAAGACAAGGAGGGGTCAATTCCCCATCACAGCTGTCTAGTCAATCTTAAGGAAAAATAAAGGTAAATTCCTGATTTTTAATCACTTCCCTGAGTTACAAATATGGCAAATTTTAAGATCTGATGACCCAGTGAACCCTAGTAATGCATTCTTAGTCCCATTTAGGAGAGCTATAAGCCCTCTGCTACCTTGGGTGACAGTTTGTGTCACAGCCTCCAGGATCATCAATTGAATGACAGGGATAGGTAAAAACTCTGGCTAGGAAAAAAAGTTGTGAAAGATTGCTCCTCCTCCTCTCACTTTTATAACAGATGATTAACAGCATCTCTAACTGCAGGCTAATGGAAAAAATATATAGCTGGGAGAATCCCCTTCCTCCCCTCCAAAGAACTGAAAAAAAATCTTCCTTATTTACATAGCTTTTAAAAATAATTTTGCAATACATTAAGTCAGTCAACCAAGCTGAGAATAACTATCATAAAATGACTATTTTTGAAGTGACAGATTCCGAGGCCACAAGGGGCCATTGTGATTATATAGTCTGACCTCCTGTATAACACACAGGCCATTGGACTTCCCCAAAAGAATTCCTAGAGTAGATCTTTAGAAAAAACATCTAATCTTGTTTTAAAAATTGTCAGTGATGGAGAATCTACCACTATCATTGGTAAATTGTTCCAAAAAAAATTTGAAGATACATAACAAAGGACACCTACCAAAAGTTGTCTGAGCAATGCAACACCAACATTAAGCAAGGTGGAAAATCCAGACTTCAATCTAGACATGGCATAAAATTTTCAAAAGCATTTAAGTGACTTAGGTGCCCAAGTTAATTTTTGTCTAATTCTGCATATATGTTAGGCCTTGTTCACACTGCAATATTTTAAACAATTCAATGGGAAGTTAGATGGTTTTCAGTACTTATATGATTTTCATCAGCAAACAACAAAGCAGAAGTCTGTAGAGAGTAAGCTCACAAGATCTGCAATTTGCACCTGTGCATAGCTGAGGGAACTGGTAAATGGCTAGGTCATCAGTGGTCTTCTCTAGGATGGCTTTTCACTGTTGTGTATGAAATGAGTGTGATGGTTCCAGTTGCGTCTGGAGTAGTCAGATGCTCCCATCACTAATGGGGATTGTTTAAAAATTGAGTGTGTGGTTTGTTTGTTTTTTTTGCTTATTCATGATGGATAATGTGATAGATTAACTTTCACTGTCTCTTATTGGATCATCATTAACACCAAATCTCTAATTATAGAATTTTCCAGATTACATACTGCATGAATTTTGAGAAAGACCCTTTTCAGTCCTCTTTATACACAATTAGGAAATAAAAAAATGCAGGGACAGGATAACTGTTTTAGAATAATGAAAAATCAGCATCCTTGGTAACAGCAGCTAAGGTGCCAAGCATGGACAAGGTTCCTTAGTATTCACAGTCAATATTTATCTGACTCTCTAGAGAGGATCATTCCATGAAAGGTTTAGGTGAGGATTTCCTAACTTTTTAAAGCTTATGCTTCCCTTCAGAAAATGAAACCCAATTAATCCTCCACCTTCAACTCCAGCATGTGTTAAATGCCTACTCACAATTAAAATTATAAAATATTTTAAAATATGTCCTTATTTTTATTTTAAGGAATGATAATTAGAAGTTAGGAAAGGTCTGAAATTCTTGTTGGAAAAGTTATTTTATTATTTAACACTGAAATAGAACACACTTTCAAGTTTACAATAGCAGCAAAAACTAAAAAAAAAAAAAAAAAAATCACTAGCACGTAGCAACATTTAGATAGGTAATGTGTTAAGCAACCCTCTTGTGAAGCTTCAATCCAGGTTGTTGCATGTGTTCAGCAAATGGCAATAAGGAATTGTCTCCTCACCACAGCTGCTAGGCATGCACCAAAATGATGGATATTACTTGGTAAATTGTTTGAATCTTCATAATATGATATTCTCTCCTTTTCTTACAAGCTTTGATCAACTGTGAAATACCATCCTTGGCTTCTGAGTTTGCACTCACCGAAATAAATGGTGGAGTTGACACTTCAGAGCTATTATTTCAGACTCTGCAAACTCAGAGACCTAGTCTACAAAACTGTTTTGTACCAGAGACGTGTCTATCTTGGTTACACACTGATCACATTTGGAAGGTTCTCTTCCCAGCTGCAACAGCTGGACACTTAGATCTGTTTTTCCTTTAAGTTTTGCTGGCATAGTTATGTCAGTGAAAAAGCCACACTGCTAACAAACAAAGCTATGCCGCTAAAATTCCTAGCGTAGAGGCAGTTATTCTGGCAAAAAAAGGGTCCTTTGGAAGAATAGCTTATTTAGTTTAGAGAACTGTCAAATAAAGATATACAGAAAAAAGAATTCTTGTGAGAATTTAACTTCCAATTTTAAAGGATGCCTTTTTGCTCCACCATTTACCATGTTGACACTTTTTTGGTCCTCTTACTTTTTAAAAAAAATTTATTTAGGGATTACATTTAGTTTGAGTTTCTATTACGGTATTTTACATAGCCTCCATGCAGCTTGCACACATTTCACCCTTGTGACTATTTCTTTTAAATTTCTGTTTAACTAGCTTCTTCACAAGAGAGTTGCCTCTTCCCTTGTGGGTTCCAGGACAGGCTGCTCCAAGAAACAGTTATTTACAGTGTATATAAAGTTTATTTCCAAATCCATTACTCAAGCAAAGTCACTGAGAATAATTGAATTCACCCATTACCACCATGTTTTCTGCCTTTGTGAAACACTCAGGAAGATTAGAAAGGCTACAATTACCAGCATGTTGACAGTCAGGTAGTTGGTAGCATATTCTTATTACTATTACACTTATTGTTCAAGCATGGAATTTCTATTGCTAGAGACTATGGTATAGTTTGATTTAAGATTTTTATTTTGACTCTATGCTTTCTTTCACCTATACTGCCACTCTCCCACTAGCACTTCTACCCAGGACATGAGTAAGGCTACTTTTCTAAACAGCACAAAAGGTTTAATGCTTTACACACACACTCCAACTCTTTCTATCTGCTGGAAATAGAGGCACACTCTTGATAGTCCACAGCATGAGACAAGTTATATTCTGTGCCAAGGAGTCTGATATATGTACTGATGATCAGTTTCTCAGGACCCAAAATCAGGTCGCTGTTTAATATATTAAAGAAGAACTGCACCAAGATATTTTTATAGTGATTTGCTGCAATCACTGGCTGGAAACAAAGCAAGAATGGTGTAGGGTATCCACATAAGAGATGAACTAACCCAGAAGCTAAGTCAGATATCTTATTTTAAATAAGGTGTGCTAATCTTCTCTCTTCTGAAATAAAAAGACTTTCTTGGACAATAACTTAGATGCTGGAGTTTTGTGAGGGCTGTAACTGGCCCTTCCACTTGTTTGCTTAAAACCATGTTTCTGAAGGTTTTCAAGGAATAGCTGCTGGGCCCTGATAAATGATAAAGGTCATCCCAATGAGAGTAGACATGTATCCCTTTCACTTGAAAGGAGGAATGATGTGGCATTTGCGAACACCACGTGGAACTGCAGAGTCCAAAATGGGAGTAACTCCACTGGAAATGCTGCTTCTTGTAGCAGAAGCTAAAGTATCTCTAAGTGACTCTATAGCCATATCTTCACTAGATCTCTAGAAGGTTTATTTTCACATTCTGAAGTTTTCAGAAGATAATACTGTAATGATAGATTTTTGTATTTTCATCTGAATACCAATCTCCTTATGGACTTGAGACCCAAGATCTAAAATAGGATTGCATGATAAAGTTTCTCTTTGTGAATCCATAGAATCTTGTGCCCTGTCCAAAACAGACGATTCTCCACAGAACTGGTTGCATCACTGCAGCATGTAGAAGACAGACTATTGCACTCTTCATCTTCTGATGCTATCAAGGGTCTTGCTGATGTGTTGGTTTATTTTAATATACTTTTGCGAAAGGATAAACTTGTACCTGGGACAATGAGAGTTATATCGAACTAACTTCCCTGATTATCTCAAGCACCCATTTTCCAAAGTAGTTTACTCTCAGATGAGGGCTCATGCTGAAGCACCTCCTCCAGAGGGACAGGGAAATCTGTCCAGACTTGGAATGAAAACACACACCCATTTTGGGCTTGGATGGCTTGCCAGAGAATCCCAGCAAGAGGATGCCTTTGCTGTCGTTCCTGAATGTGTAGTCTCTAGGTTAGAACCTGGAGAAGACATGGCTTCAAGTGAAGCACCTCCTGAGATAAGGTAGTTTGAAGATTCTCTTGCTGAAAGGAAGGAGGAAATTCCCACCTTGTCTAAATCCTCAAGCTTCAGCAACTGCTCTACGTCTATGCTCTCCAAAAAGCTTATCCTTCCAAATTTTTAGTTACCAGTTTAACCTGCAATTCCAATTTCTTCAAGTGGCGCCATAGTTGCTTGAAGGACACACCTTTGTAGTTTTGAAAGTACAGCAAATCAAAGATGAAGCTTTTGTCCTGAAAAAGCTGCAAGGGAACTAAGTTTAGAGTCAATTTTACATAGGGTTTTTAGGGCACAATCCCAGATGACCTCCTAGTTGAGCACATACCTTCACAATGGGAAAATGAAGCCAAAACTTTAAAAGCTGAGGCTGCCGTATCCAAGTTTAGCTTAAGTGATGATCTTATTCTCCTGACTGTGGGTCTGGCTAGAATGGCTCCTGAGCAAGACTACGTCCTTTACTAAGGAGATTACAGTAGGCTTAAGGTTAAGTAGAGTAAGGAAGACCATTTAGTTCCTTGGTACAAGAAGATCTTGATAAGAAATTCTCACTGCACCTTAATCATACCCTTCCAAAAACATAAGTACCTGCTATAAAGTTAGGCCCACATTTGTACTTGGTTCTGGGAGGTTTAGTTGAGAGTCTGAGATACTGTATCTCAGAGTCCCAGTATTAGAGATTTCTCCTACTTTTTAGATAGGGTTGCCAACTTCCTAATAGCACAAAACCAAACACGCCCGCCCTGCCCCTTCCCAGATGCCCTGCCCACACCCCACCCTTTCTCCAAGGTCCCACTTCCTGCTCACTCCATCCCACCTCCCTCTGTCGCTCACTCTCCTCAACTCAATTTCACCAGGCTGGGGTGCCACCGACTAGCCTTTTAATGGCCTGGTTGGCAATGCTGACCAGAGCTACCAGGGTCCATTTTTTGACCAGGAGTTCCGGCGAAAACCAGACACGTGGCAACCCTATCTTTGAGGATCTAGAGGGGAGACTTTTTTCATAAGAGTGTTTAAAACTTTGTGCTGTCCCTTAAAAGCCAATTGTGAGCAATATCTTTCTAAGGGGCTCAGCGCATGGACTAATGAGACAGCTTGTGAGGGAAAAATGCAGTACAAGGGAGATTGAAAAGACAGTCTGCAGGGATGTAACTTGCATGTTTCCTTAAGGAAGACAGTAGCCACTTTGTGACCTCCTATGGGAACCTCAGAGGCTAGATGGGAAGAGGAGGTAGGTTAATCTCACATGGAAAGGGAATCTAAAACAAACAATCACTTTATCCTAACTCCCTGCTGCTGGGTGCAGGCTGAGTGTTGACAGAGCACACACAAGCGAGCCAGAGCTATTGGAGATAGATGACTCATTGGTATCAGAAAGGTCACGGGACCCAGCACCTTCCATAGCCGCTGAGGTCTTGCAGGTAAACTATCTGTGAGAAGAGGAGATGTTTGCAGTCTTCTCAGCCATCTCCACACAGACCTTGCTTACGTGCTGGCTGGGAGCAGAAATTTCTTCCTCCTTCTTGCTATGCAGTTGATCTTTCCTCCCCAGCAGATTTAGGAGGTTTTCCTACATACACTACAAGCAGTGGGAATAGCAGTCCCATGCCTAAGGTGAGGCAGAGGTCTTGAAAAAAAAGTTAATCTTAGTTCCATGCTACTGATTCTGGCCTAGTCTCAGTGAAAGGAGCTTCCATGAGACCCACTCAGCTGTCTCAGCATGGACCTTACCAACATGTGGCCAGGAGCTGGAGTTGCTGCAGCCTGCTGTCTCTGCCATTTTTTTCATTTGAAGGTTCTGTTCTCTAAATCCTCCTCAAAAAGCCATTTAAAAAAACAAAAAAAAGTTTAGTCGTTTTGAGAAAAAAACCTCAAAGCCAATGAAGAAACTTGAGATTATTAGTTAAACAAAAACAAAAAAAGAAAGCTCTGCACAGGCTGTCATGTGTGCTGCCTGGAGGCAGAGAACTCTGCAAAGTTGTTCCTGGGGGGCAGTCCTAAGCCCAGATTCAGAACAAAGATCTGGTCTGCCTCCAGCTGCCATGGAGGACTTCCCACTATGAAGACTGTCTGACTTGGAGAGGACTGAGAATGCAGAAATCTCTGTATATACCCAAAACCACGTGAAAGAAGAGGAGGAGGAGGAGATCTACTCCAACACTGTGCTGCACACTAACTTTTTCTAGTTGATTAATCCCAATGAATTCTAATACTGAAAAGTACCAGACTGACAGGCCTGGGACCTGAAGCTTTAGCTACATAACAGGGACAGAATGGGGAAGGCATCACCACCACAAACAATGTAGTTAGCTGATATAAGTCAGTCACCTCAACGAGGGTGAGAGTTGTAGACAAGAGTAGCTCTTTGTGGCCAGAATGTGATCCCTAGTTTTAGCTATTTAATACAGTGCGAGGGAGCAGAGAAGCTGCCATCTGGCACAGCGGGGGTTAAAGAAAACCTTTGGGTTCAGCTAGGCCCCCTTCCATCCTGCTATACCTGCAGCCAATGCCAGGCCTGGAGAGGGGAGAAAAAGAAGGGAGCCTGGCTCAGTTGGGGTCTGAATGGCAAGGAGGCAGAAGCTCTCAGCCAGCCTGCCCAAAAGGATGGATCAGCGAACTGCCAGCCAGCACAGCCACTTGAGGTAAGTAAAGCTTCCTCTGCCAAGGGCAGTCTGCAAATAAGCCAAACTGTGGGGCAACTGGACGAGCAGGGCCAAGCCCCAAACTAAAGAGACTTGTAGGAAGTAGCCCAGGGAAACTGGTCTTGACCCCCTGCCAGGAGGGAGACCTATCTTCCCTATTTAGGGGTTGAACTACACAGGGCCTTGGGCTGGAACCCAGTGGAGAGGGAGGACCCATGTCCCCATACTTCCCCCTCTGGCCTTGCAGACCACAAGATCAGCGATTGAGCCACTAGGCCACAGAAAATCCTGTCACATAGTTTTCCACAAAAACAACTGCTTAATTTTATAGCTTTACTCAAAGCCCTATCAGCTGCAGTTTATGCCACCACAAGCTGCTTTGATGGATTTCCTATACAGTACTCTCTTCTCTCACACTCCTCACTTCAAGGAGCCAAACTTATTTGCAAGCACCAGTAAACTAACCAAAACATAACATACATGAAAGCGTCACTAGTGAACACCATAAGAGTTTTGACTTGGTCATGAAAGGAGGGGTTTCTGGGATAAAGATAAGGAGGAGTAGTCTGCTTGCTACCAGGGAATTGGTGAAGAGTAACTAAGGAAAACTAAGGTTCTAATTTAAGTCAGAGATAGTGGCACTGGTGGGCTTCCATTGTGGCAGCCAACACTGATGCCTGATCATCCATCTGCTGCTTTGTCCATCTCTTCTCCTTCTCCACAATCAGCATTCAAAAGTCTTGCTCCATGGAAGAAATAATTCTCCCTCCTCACTCATCAGTTGATGAAGATTGTTCTGACCACTTCCTCTCAGCTTTTTGCCCCTCAAATCATTGACAGCAACAGTTTCCTGGAAACAGGAGGGCAGATGCTGCTCACTGTAAGCTGGTCTGAGGTGGACCAAGCAACCTATTACTAACTGGCTCCTGTCTGTGGGTGTAGGAAGATTAATATATCCTACTGTCATAAACAGATAGTAGGAGTTAATAGAACAGAAGTACTTTATATCTCTTTTGACTGTAAAGGGTTAACAAGTTCAGTAAGCCTAGCTGTCACGTGACCAAGACCAATCAGGGACACAGCATACTTTGCAAATCTTGGAGGGGAGGAAGGCATTCTGTGTGTGCCTGTAGAATTTGGTATGTTGTTCTCATGCTTGCCTTGACAGTGACCAAACGTGCAACCAGGTTTCTCAGTCAACACAGGCTCCTTATAGTTCAGAACAGTGACGTAAGTAGATAAGCGGCGAGTTGGCTTTTTTTTCTTTATTTGGCAAATGTCATTTGGCTGGAAGGAGTTTCATATTTGATTTCTAAAAGCGATTTTAATTTGTACTTGTAATACTGTCAGCACGAGAGAGGTATTCCCCAGTGTCTATACTGAACCTGTACTATCATCTTAAATTTACAAAGATATATTTTTCTGTTTTTCCTCCTTAATTAAAAATGTTTCTGTTTAACGAAAACCTGACTTGTCGATTTTTTTTTTTTTATTTTATTTCTGGTGTGAGCCCAGGGGACGGGGTATGAGGATTCACCAGGGAATTGGGTGGGAGAAGAGGGGGGGAACTGCGGGGAGAGAAGAGGTCTAACTTCTCTCTCTGTTGTTTAGTATTGAACTGGTCTCTCTCCAGGGAGAGTTTTGGGAGGGGGAGAGAGCAGGACGGGGAGGTGCATTTTCCTCTCTGTTCTGTGATTCAAGGAGTTTGAATCACAGTAATCTTCCAGGTAACCAGGGAGGGACTGGGAGGAGACACAGTGGGGGCAAGGGTTTACTTTCCTTGTATTAGATCCAGAGGTCTGGGTCTTTGGGGGTTTCCCAGACAAGGTTTTGGGGGGTACCAGAGTGGTACCCAGCACTGAATTCTGTTGGTGGCAGCGCTACAAGGTTCCTAAAGTGGTATTGGAGCTTAGAGGAATTCACGGTACCCAACTTTTTGACACTAAGGTTCAAGTGGGAATTATAGCATGAACCTACATAGAAAAGCATTAAGACTGTCCAAGTTGCCAAATGAACACTATAACCATACTAGTAAATACCAGCAGTTATGGCTGTATGGCACCAATACTGTACATCAGCATGCGTGACAATACTCACAGATTAGACAGAGTGACCATCATACCATCTGGTCTGACCCTGCTGCAACAATTGCTCTGGGGGAATTCTTTGCACACTAAGGTCCCATTGAGACCCTCTTACATGACCCCGCATAGCTGCACCTAGACCATCAAAACCAAGCCCTGTCCCCCAGAACCAGACCTCCAGCTGAGCCCGCACCTTTACACCGGAAACCCCTGCCAGAGTCCTATTGCCCCTGCACTGAACACCACATCCTCAACAAGCCCTTCATGTGCATTCAGATCCCCACACTGAGCTGCTGCCTAGATTCTCTCCATAGATCCATCTCATTCACTTGTCATAACGATAGTTAAGGGTTAATGTCTCTTTACTGTAAACGGAGTTAAACAAGCTAGTGCCTGCGCTGACCACCTGACCAGAGGACCAATGGGGCGGACAAGATACTTTCAAAATCTTAGTGGAGGGATGTCTGTTTTGTGCCTGTTTGCTTTTGTCGTTCGCTCTTGGGGGCTAAGCAGCGGACAGACATCACCCAGGGTTTCCAATCTTTCTGAAACAGTCTCTGTTCAAAATAGTACGTACTAGCTAGAAAAGGCGCGATTGTCTTATGCTGTTTTCTGCTAACTTGCAAATAGTGTATTTTGCTGAAGAGTTTTCTCTGTTTGCTGTAACTTGAATTTCAGGCTAGGGGGAGGGAGTCCTCTAGTCTATACATCGCACTGAATGACCCTGTAATACATTTTCCCATCCTAATTTTATCAGAAGATAAATTTTTTTACTTTTTTTCTCTTTAATTAAAAAGCTTTTCTTTTTTAACGAACCTGATTGATTTTCCCCCCTTGTCTAAGGCTACGTCTACACTACAGGATAAATCAATTAGCTTAAAACTGATTTTTAATAAAAACAGATATTCATACAAGTCGATGTGCGCGTCCACACTAGGCACATTAATTCGCGTGGTGTGCGTCCATCGGTCCGAGGTAGCGTCGATTTCTGGAGGCAGTGCACTGTGGGTAAGCTACTCGTAAAATAATGAGGCCATAACCGTCGATTTTGCGTCCACCACTAAACCTAATCCAATACTAGTATTATCGATTTAGTGTTATTTCCTCTCGTTTTGTAGGAGTACAGAAATCGATTTAAAGAGCCCTTTAAATCGATATAAAGAGCAGTGTAGTGTGGACGAGTGCAGCGTTAAATCGATTTAACGCTGTTAAAATCGGTTTAACAGCATAGTGTAGACCAGGTCTAAGACCCAAGGGGTTTAGGTCTGAACTCACCAGGGGATTGGTGGGGGGAAAGGAGGTGGGGGGGAAGGTTAATTCCTCTCTGTTTTAAGATCCAAGGAGTTTGAATCAGTGTAGCCTCTCAAGGTAACCCAGGGAGGGGAAAGGAGGGGAAATGGTTTATTTCTCCTTGTTTTAAGACCCAAGGGGTTTGGGTCTTGGGTTCCCCAGGGAAGGTTTTGGGGGACAGAGAGTGTACCAGACACTGGGATTTCTAGTTGGTGGCAGCGCTATCAGATCTAAGCTAGTAATTAAGCTTAGAAGGGTACATGCAGGTCCCCACATTTGTACTCTAAATTTCAAAGTGGGAAAAATACCTTGACAACCTGGATCCCCCCCAACACTGAGCCCCTCCAAACTTGGATCCTGCTTGGTTGAGCCTGCCTGCCCCACACCTGGTGCAGGGGGGCAGGGTCCCAGGGTGTTTCAGGGGCAGGCCCAGGCCTTGTGTTGTGCCGGGGGCAGGTGCAGC
The DNA here is from genome assembly GCF_003597395.2 of Chelonoidis abingdonii. Classification (NCBI taxonomy): domain Eukaryota; kingdom Metazoa; phylum Chordata; order Testudines; family Testudinidae; genus Chelonoidis; species Chelonoidis abingdonii. Next base: position 155,974,236 of record NC_133769.1, on the reverse strand, counting down.
CTCACCACTGAGTCTGTGTCCTGGGAGCTGCAGGGTGATGTCCCACCTTTGAACAGCCAGTGGCCTGTGCTCCCAACTGCCATGCTGGAGCCTTTGCATTTATTTGTTGGCAAATAAAACCTGCAGAATTTTAAAATATTGTGTGTAAAATTTTTAGTTTTTTGGCACAGAATGCCCTCAAGAGTAGCACACTGAAGGCCAAAGAACCTCAACCATTCACTCATCTTGTAGGCCCATAATCTTCTTCTGAGTTACTGAAGTCCTCAAAGCTTGATTTAAAAAACTTCAAGTTACTGAAAATTCACCATTTAACTCTAGTTCAAACCAGCAAGTGATCTGTGATTCATGCTGCAGAGGAAGGCAAACCTGTCTTGGTCTCTGCCAATCTGACCTGGGTGGAAATTCCTTCCCAACCCCAAATACTGTGATCAGTTAGATCCTGAACACATAGGTGAGACCCACCAGTGAGACACCTGGGAAAGAATTCTCTGAAGTAACTTAGAGCCTTACTCATCTAGTGTCCCATATCCAGTCGTTGGCGATATAAGCTAATAGTAGTCATGGATAGGCCATCTCATTGTAAGCAACCTCATACCATCCAAAAACTTATCAAGCTCAGTCTTAAAACGATTCAAGTTTTTTGCCCCCAGTACACCCCTTGGAAGGCTGTTCCACAACTTCACTTCTCTAATGGTTAGAAACCTTCATCTAATTACAAGCCTAAAAACTTACTGATGGCCAGTTTATATCTCATTTGCTCTTGTACTAATATTGGCTCTTAAACACCAGGGAAGTAGAGAGGAGCTATTTATTCCTCTGCTATAACGGCTGCTCACTATAAAAAAAATCTCCCAAGCCTTCATTCCGTTAGGCTAAACAAGCCAAGGTCCTTAAGTCTCCTCTCGTAAGATAGGTTCTCCATTCTTCTGAGCATACTAGTAGCTCTTCTATGCCCTTGTTCCAGTTTGAATTCATCTTCTTTAAAACAAGGGAGGCCAGAATTGCATTCCAGTGTTGCAGATGAGGGCTCACCAGTGCCTTATATAAGGGTAATAACACTTCCCTATCTCTACTGCAAATACTTCACCTGACAGGATTCCATTAGCTTTTTTTTTTTTTTTCTCTTTTATTTTACAAGCTAACATGCTGGCAGCGTCAGGCATCCTGTGATCAACCAAAATAGACCAGTCTTCGTCTCCTCCCTTGTCACTTCCAATGTATATCCCGGCTTTTACTAGCAATTTTTATGTTAGTCTAAGTGCATGAACCTAGAAACTGATACTTCTATTGCAACCATTTCTATCTTCAAGGGACGTCCATACTTTCTTTGGAATGATAATGACACGTCTCCTTGTAATTGGCATACTGCCCTCCCAATATTGCGTCATCTTTGTTCAATTTTATATTGCAAGCACACTCCTGTGTGTGTGTCAGGTCATTTAGGAAAAAAAAAACAAGGAACCCAGACAGCAAGACTTTGGTCAGACTGATCCTTGCGGTACTCATTAGTAACCCTTCACTTTCCAGGCCTGAGGTTCTTCTTTCATCAGTCATTGCTTTAGTTGGGTTAGCTTATCCATATGTAACTAGCTCCGTTACCACCTTTTTAACTCTATACAGGTTGAACTCTCCAATCCCAGCACCTCAGACCTGACTGTTGCCGAAACGAAGATTTGGCATATCATGGGGAGGTCAATGCAGAGTGCACGATCTGCGGTAGGAACGTGAGGAAGGGGACAGTCGCACACACCCAGGTTTTCACGCAGCATGCCTCGTGCACCTAAGTGTGGTCATTCTACTTCCATTAATATTTGTTCTCTATATAGCATTAGCCACCCTGTCACTGCCCCCATGCTCCTCATTACCCTTATTAAAAATAGAGGCAAAGTAGTCATTTAGGTGTTGGACCATACCTAGATTACCTCTAATCTCTACCATGTCCTGAGTACTTAGCAGTCCCGCTTCTTTCCTTGTTTACTTTTTTATTTATATGGCTAAAGAATCTCTTACTAGTGGTTTTAATTTCCTCTGCAAGGTCCAGTGCTGTTTGGCTTTTGGCTGGTCTCACTTTTTTCCCCTACACTTGCAGGCCTCCAGCTGGTAGTTTTCCTGGCTGATCCATCCCTTCATCTATTTCTTCTTGGCTTTCTGCTTTCTCTTAATAATCTGTCTGAGATGCTTGTTCATCTAGTTTGATCATCCTACATGATCATGCACTATTATTTCCACATCATCCCTCTCTGATTCAGTGTGCATAGTTCTCATTCACTGAGGCAGCAGAGAGACATTTAACTTAATAGATCAGAAGTGAAGGGGACAGCTATACATAATTTCTAGACCATTGTAAACAGACACATATAAAGGAGCAGAGTTATACATGTATGTGCCACCTGAATTTGGCAATTACTTACTTTTCAGTGTTTAAGATTTTTTTTTCCTCTCAAACATTTTTCTGCATGGAATTTCCAAAGATTTTATTTCTTCAAAACAAAACACAAACAACTTTCACTCCTCGGTGAGTTTTTCCAGGCACTATCTGAAGACCATACAAATGTGTACCTAGTTGTGTAGCGAAGAGGCAAGGGAAGTATGTGTAAGAGTGTAGTAACCAGTACACAGTTAGGCAGAGACAGAGCTCCATTGACTACAGATGTTTATTACAGCACTTTTCTGCTTACTTTTTTCCCCCCTCAACATATTGCAAAACTGTGAGGTAGAGCTCTACTTCATTCACTGTGCAACTGTGCTGCATTGTCCCCTATAAAGAGGATTCAGTCATGCATGTGCAGTGTGGTCCTCTCTCCTAGTTCATTAGGAAACAGTTCAGAGTATTAAATGCACTACAAATTTCAAGCCAGTTTCCTCTCCTCCCCCTCCAACACTGAAAGACATCTCTACCAAAATTTCTCCCATTGCCTTTAGAGCTCACTCTGTTTAAATTTAAAAAAGTGTTTAGATTAATAATAATAAATAATAAAAAAATCCCCTTGAGGCAGAGGAGAGTGCTGGAAAATTTCAACTCAAAGTGAAAGTTTCACAAAATTATGAGGAAAAATAACTGCCATCTCCAATGAGTGGCTCTTCAACATATGTTGTCAATATATACTCCATTATTGGTGTGTATTGCCTGTGCCCTGACTGTCCTAGTGCCTCCAACCAAAGGCATAAAGGGCAGGGCAATCCCACCTGGGTCTCTTTTTTTGCTAGTACAGAATCCAGGTGTCAGACTACATAATGGCGGGGTGGAAAGGCAGGTCATGAACTACATACAGACATCACATTTCAAAGAAATACATTTACTGTAAGGTATGTAACCGTTTCTTACTCTTTGAGTTCTTGTCCACATACGTTCTGCTACTGGTGATTCACCTACATTACAAGAGGTGGGCGCAGCAAGTCTAACCAATGATTGTAGGACAGCCCTACCAAAATTAGCATCATATCTTGTTACTTCCACTATGGAGTAGTGCTGAGTAGGTGTGTGCTTTGAACCCTTGGTAGCCGCCATCCATGTTTCTCGTACTGAAACATTTCTCAAAGAAGCTGCTTGTGCTTTTATACAATGAGCTATCACTTATTGGGAGGGGGGTGTTTATGTTGGCTCATTCATAGCACAGGCTGATGCAAGTAGAAAGACAATTAGAGAGTCTGCTGAAATGGCTTGACTTTTCACCTTGTTCCCATAATCTATGAACAATCTGGGAAATGCTCTAAGGCTGCATCTATACTACATACCACTGGTAGCAGTCTGTGTGTAGCTACACACCACAGTAAAATGTTTCTCCTAGTTGCTTCCCCCCTGCCAGAACCTTTTCCTGTGGCAGGAAAAGGCTCCAGAAGTGGGCAGGGAGAGGAACACTACATTGCTCAAAACAGCAGTGTAAACAGGAGAGGAATGACTTGGATGAGTAGAGAGCCAGGTAGGTACATACCCATACCCTTCAGGCGTGTCTCTACTCGGCTAAGCCATGTCTCACTGACTAGACCAGGGGTCGGCAACCTATGGCACGCATGTCAAAGACAGCACGCAACCCGATTTTTAATGGCACACTGCTGCCTGCCGGAGTCCCGACAGGCATCAACGTGCCATTAAAAATCCTGCCCAGCCCACTTTTCTCTGCCCTCCATTCCCACCCCCCTCCCTGCAGGGGCAGGGGGCAAGAGGCAGAAGCTTGGTGCTGCTGGCTCCCTTGCCTCTTCCCGCGGTGTGCTGGGTTTCTGTCCCTCCTCCTCCTCTCCGTCCCTCCCTCCCTGTAGGCCGATCAGCTGATGGCCCTTGTGAGGGAGGGGGTCAGGAAGGAGCAGAGTCAGCATGCTTGCTGCTCCCAGTGGAGGCAGAGAAGAAGCGGGGGGGGGGGCTTGGGGGGTGTGTGTGGGTGGAATGGGGGCATATCGCCTCCAGCCCCCTGCCCTGACCCCTCCCCACCCACACACACAGCCCTCTGCACCATACACCCCCCCAGACCCATGCCCTGAGCCCTGCACCCCCCCATACACACCCACCCCTCTGCTTGACTCCTTCACACCCCTCCCACAACCCCAGCCTTGACTCTGGCACCCCCACATGCCCCCAGCCCTCTGCCCTGACTCTTGCACCCCCCATACCCCCTCCCCATCCTCACTCTGAGCACCAAACAGGAGCTTCTGCACACACACACACACGTTCCCACCTGCACCCCTCACACCAAATGGGAGCTGCCCAGGTAAGTGCCCCATACCCAAACCTCCTGCCCCAACCCTGAGCCCCCTCACTCATTCTAGCTCCTGGCCAGACCCTTCACCCCTAGCCCTGTGCTCAGTGCACTCTCACCCTCAGCTCAGTGCAGAGAGAGAAAGAGAATGGGCCAGAACCAGGGAGAAGGTAGGTACCCACTGTATGTGGGCAGGGCTGCGACCCTAGACTGGCAGCGGGCTGAGTGGATCTAGCAGCTGGGATCCCGGCTGGCAGGAGACAGTGGATGGAACCCCTGAGCGGCAGTGGGTGTGAAAAAGTGGAAAACGCCTGAATTGAAGGGTTAAAAACAAAATTGATAGATAAGCTCAGTCAGGGTGCTCACTGACAGTCCAGAATTCTTTAATGATAAAAAGTACATCTATATGACTGGTACCTGAGCTAGAGACTGAAATATCTGGTTTTGAACAAAGATAGTCCATTATTTCCATTTGGCAAAGTAAACCTCGTAGAGTTCTTTCTATTGCGGATGAAAATGGTGTGTGCCTCAGCTGATGTTAGCCAGCCAATATACATGCTGTGAGATTCAAGAAGTGTGGACCTCAAAGGAGGACATAGTCTGAGATATTACACTTGGCTGGAGAGGCAATTTTTTTTTTTTTTTTTTTAGGATGGATTCTTTAGGTCCAAGAATCATAACTACCTCAGCCACACTGGAACTACTATGAACATTAAAACCTAAAAACTTTCTGAGAACCATCATGATTAATGGCATTGGAGAATAAGCATACATCAGATCCAGACACCATGTGTATAGGAGTAGGAATCCCCAACTCCATCCTCCTCCAGACAGGGCTGGACAATTCTTAGGTCACTGTGACATGTGTTGCTTGGAGGGTCTTTTTCACACCCCTGTGCAATGTAAGTTAGATCAACTTAACCAATAGTGTAGATCTGCCCTCAGAAAGCAAAAGAAAAGGCAATACCTGAGGGAGGAGGGGCTGTGTCTCTAAAGGCTGGGAGGAGGATTTTCTTTGTTCTGGAACTTTGTGAATAAAACTAGACCCCCCCAAGAGGGGCAGTTATTAGACTGGTGAAAGTCTGTTTTGAGCTTATTGAACCATCAAGAGAGGAAACTGAGGCAGGGTACCACAGAGCCACTTCTAGCCTCAAGGGGATGCACAGGAGGTACTGTACTGTTACAAGGACATTGAAAAATTGGAGAGGGCAAAGAAAAGAGACACAAAAATGATTTTAGGGCTAGAGAAATGTTGTACAATGAAGAAGTTGGAGGTCAGTCTGTTTAGCTTATCGAAAAGATGACTAAGACACACCTTGATTATGATGTATAAGTATCTTCACATGAACAAAATACTGGGTTCTAAGAGGCTATTTAATCTAGCAAAGAAAAGCAGAACAAGAAGCAATGGCTGGAAGCTGAAGACAAATTCAAATTAGAAATTATGTGCACATTTTAATGATGAAGATTATGAATAACTGAAACAGACTATCAAGGGAAATGGTGGATTCTCGACTCTTGCAGTCTTCAACTCAAGAGTGGATACCATTGTAGAAGATATTTTAGTCAAAACAAAAGTTGTTAATAAGGGGTTTAATAAGGGGTAATTGGATGACATTCTCTGGTGATATACAGGTCAGACTAGATGAACTACTGATCCCCTCGGACTTGAAAAATTTCTGAATCCTGCAACTGACTCTTCTGTGCCCATAGTTTTATCAAAATTTCCCCCTCCATATGGAGGTTTTGTGAAACAGTTGGTTGTGTAAGGATTAGAGACCATGAAAATCTCCTTATGGAAGGCAGACAGGATCAAATTGTGCAGAAATTCTATGCATAAACTTCCCTTCTGTGAAAAGCAGGGTCTTATACAAATACTTAAACATAGGTGTCGCGGTGGTCAGCATTAACAGGAGCAACAATTGTTCAATTAATTACTTTTATTACAATGGATACTAACTTCTTATTTTAGGTCAGTATCAAAGGGAACAGGTGTAATGGATTAAGTCAATTGAATACACACTTTATAATGGTGAGCCATGTATTTCACTCACTACGCTTGCAGTTAAGTCTGATCACAGAAAGATTAAAAATTTGACCCTCCATCTATTTCCATCAGATATTTTTGTGCAGGATAGCAAATACATTGGAAGAAAACAAAACAAATTTTGACAGATGCATCTCACAGTAACAACATATGCTTTTTCAGATATCATTTGATGACAAAGCCTACAGGTAAGTGGGGAACATGAAGTCCTGGGAGATGGGTCGGAAACAAGAGGGAGTGTGGGCTATAACGGCAGAGAGAAAGGAGGGTCAGGGCAAAACTGGGAGGCAAGCTCAAACCAGTATCTTAGATGCCTATATACAAATGCGAAAAGTATGGGTAATAAGCAGGAAGAACTGGAAGTGCTAATAAATAAATACAACTATGACATTGTTGGCATCACTGAAACTTGGTGGGATAATACACATGATTGGAATGTTGGTGTGGATGGGTATAGTTTGCTCAGGAAGGATAGACAGGGGAAAAAGGGAGGAGGTGTTGCCTTATATATTAAGAAAATGTCACACTTGACTGAGGTGGAAGATGGACATAGGAGACAGAAGCATTGAGAGTCTCTGGGTTAGGATAAGAAGGGGTAAAAAACAGCGGTGATGTTCATGCCTTGGAGTCTACTAAAGGCCACCAGAGTTGAAGAGGTGATGAGGCTTTTTTTTAATCTAACAAGAATCATCTAAAAAGTACAAGATTTGGTGGTGAATGGGACTTCAACTATCTGGAATATATGATTGGGCAAACAACACGCGGGACACAGACTATCAATAAGTTCCTAGGCTGCTAGAGACAACTTTTTTATTTCAGAAGGTGAAAAAGCTAACTAGGGGGAGCTGTTCTAGACTGATTTTAACAATCGGGAGGAACTCATTGAGAATTTGAAGTAGAAGGAAGCTTGGGTGAAGAGGCGATCATGAACCATCATAGAGTCTGCAATTCGAAGGAAGGGTAGAAGGGATACGCCAAAATAGAGACCATGATTCAGGAAGGCGGAATTTTGGTAAGCGTCAGAGAGCTGATGGCAGTACAGGTCCGCAGCGGAATCAAGACTGAGGGGCCACAACCAACTGAGGGAGTTGGCAGTTCTTTCAAGGGACAGCTTATTAAGGGCCCAACAGCAAGCTGATTCTCATGGGTATGAAAGAATAGAAATGTGGCAAAAGCCACCTGGCCTTAACCACACAGATCTTGCATGATCTAAGAAAATAAAAAGGAGTCATAAAAAAATGGAAACTAGGTCAGATTACAAAGGATGAAATAGGCAAATAACCAGGAATCGCCACGGGGCCAGTAGATTAGAAAGGCAAGGCACAAAATGAGCCTCAAACTACTATGGGAAATAAAGGGAAACAAAGACGACTTTTTATCAATACATTAGAAGCAAGAGAAGAACCAAGGGACAGGAATAGGCTCACTGCTCAGTGAGAGGGAGGAAACAAGTAACGAGGAAAACTTGGAAATGCAGGAATGCTTAAATGACTCTTTGTTTCGGTCTTCACTGAGAAGTCTGAAGGTAAATGTCTTAATATAGTGAATGCTAAAAATGGGAAGGGGTAGCGTTTAGAAGATAAAAAAAAAATGAGCTAAGCTAAAAATCACTTAGAAAGTTAGATGCCTGCAAGTCACCAGGGCCCTGATGAAATGATCTCCTAGGAATAATCTCAAGAGTTCAATACGAGGAGGTATCTGACTCTAGCTATTATCTTTGGAATGTCATGGGGAGGGGCGAGATTCCGAAAACGGAAAAAGGGCAAATATATGCCACATAGAAAGGAAATAAAACAACCCATGAGGGGAAATAAGACACAGTTAGTTAACTTCTGTCAGGAAGATAATGGAGCAAGTAATTTAAAAAGATCATCTGCAACACTTGGCAATGGTGGTACAGGGTGTAGGGATAGCGCATGATGGTATTTGGTAAAAGACAAATCGTGTCTAACAGATCTGAATATAGCTTTCTCTTGTACAGTCTAGTGAATGGAGAAACAGTGGATTGGTATACCTAGACTTAGTAGGCATTTGATATAGTCTCGCATGAATCCTTATCATAAAAGTAGGGCAAATACAATTAAGATGGGCTACTATAGTGGGTGCATAACTGGTGATAACCTTCTACAGGAGAGTAGTTATAATGTGTCCTTCTCTGCTGGAAAGTTATAACTGGAGGCGTAGGTCGTTGGACTCTGGGATTCTGCAAGGTCTCGTTTCTGGGACTGCTCTGTTCAATATCTTCACTAACGACTTAGAGTTGGCATAGAAAGTAGGCTTATTAAGTTTGCCGATACCAACTGGGAGGATTGCAACTGCTTTTGGAGGACGGTCAAAATTCAATAGTATGTCTTAAGCAAATGGAGAAAAAATGGTCGAGTAACCGATGAAGTTATCAAAGAAATACTGCAAAGTGCTACCACTTAGGAAGGAACAATCGTTTCACACCATACAGAATGGGAAGAGACTGTCCTAGGAAGGAATATGGCAGAAAGATCTAGGGGGTTATAGTGGACCACAAGCTAAATATCAGTCAACAGTGTGATACTGTTGCAAAAAAAAAAAAAAAAAAAAAAAAAAAAAGCAAACGTGATTGTGGGATGCATTAACAGGTGTGTGTAAAACATGAGAAGTCATTCTTCCGCTTACTCTGCGTGGTTAGGCTCAACTGGAGTTATGTGTGAGTTCTGGGATCAGATTTCAAGAAAGATTGAGAGAAATTGAAGAGGGTCCAGAGAAGAGCAAAAAGAATGATTAAAGGTCTTGAGACCATGGACCTATGAAAGGAAGAGCTGAAGTTGGGTTTCTTTAGTTTGGAAAAGAGAAGACTGAGAGGGGACATGATAGCAGTTTCACGGTATCTAAAGGGTGTCATCAGGGGAGGGGAGAAAACTTGTTCACCTTAGCCTCTAATGATAGAACAAGAAGCAAGGGCTTAAAACTGCGGCAAAGGGAGATTTAGTGGACATAGGAAAAAGTTTCTAATGTCGGGTGGTTGGCACTGGAGATAGAAATGCTAGGGAGGTTGTGGAATCTCCATCTCTGGAGATATTTAAGAGTAGATTAGATAAATGTCTATCAGGGATGGTCTAGACAGTATTTGGTCCTGCCATGAGGGCAGGGGACTGGACTCGATGACCTCTCGAGGTCTCTTCCAGTCCTAGAGTCTATGAATCTATGCCAGCTCCCAAAGAATTCCTTTATCTGCCCTCTCTGTAGAGCTTGTAGCTTGAACACAGCATTAATATTAGGGCTGTCAAGCGATTAAAAGAGTAATCATGATTAATCACACTGGTAAACTATAAGAGAATACCATTTATTTAAATATTTTTGGATGTCTTCTACATTTTCAAATATATTGTATTGTGTTGTAATTGAAATCAAGGTGTACAGTGCTCACTTTATATTATTATTTTTTATTACAAATAGTTGCACTGTAAAATGATAAACAAAATAAAAAGTATTTTTCAATTCACCTAATACAAATACTGTAGTGCAATCTCTTTATCATGAAAGTTGAACTTACAAATGTAGAATTAGGTACAAAAAACTGCACTCAAAAACAAAACATAAAAACTTGAGAGCCTACACGTCCACTCAGTCCTACTTCTTGTTCAATTGCTCAGACAAACAAGTTCGTTTACATTTGCAGGAGATAATGCTGCCTGCTTCTTGTTTACAATGTCATCAGAAAATGAGAACAGGCACTCTCATGGCACTGTTGTAGCTGGCGTCGCAAGATATTTATGTGCCAGATGCGCTAAAGAGTCATATGTCTCTTCATGCTTCCACCACCATTCAAGGGGACACGCGCCCATGCTGATGATGGGGTCTGCTTGACAACAATCCAAAGCAGTGCAGACCAATGCATGTTCATTTTCATCGTCTGAGTCAGATGCCACCAGTAGAAGGTTGGTTTTCCTTTTTGGTTTTTTTTCACTTCTGCATCTGAGTATTGCTCTCAAGATTTCTGAAAACATGCTCCACACCCCATCCCTCTCAGATTTTGGATGGCACTTCAGATTCTTAAACCTTGGGTCGAGAGCCATAGCTATCTTTAGAAATCTCACACTGGTACCTTCTTTGCGTTTTGTCAAATCTGCAGTGAAAGTGTTCTTAAAATGAATGACGTGCTGGGTCATCATCCAAGACTGCTGTAACATGAAATATATGGCAGAATGGGGGTAAAAGGGCAGGGACATACAATTGTCTCCCAAGGAGTTCAGTCACAAATTTAATTAACATTTTTTTTTAAACGAGTGTTATCAGCATGGAAGCATGTCCTCTGGAATGGCGGCCAAAGCATGAAGAGGCATATGAATGTTTACCACATCTGGCACAAATACCTTGCAATGCCAGCTACAAAAGTGCCATGCAAATGCCTGTTCTCGCTTTCTGGTGACATTGTTAATAAGAAGAGGGCAGCATTATTTCCTGTAAATGTAAACAAACTTGTTTGTCTTAGCAACTGGATCAATGAGAAGCAAGACTGAGTGGACTTGTAGGCTCCTAAGTTTTACATTGTTTAGTTTTTGAGTGAAGATATGTAATAAAAAAAATCTACATTTGTAAATTGCACTTTCACGACAAAGAGACTGCACTATAGTACTTGTATGAGGTGAACTGAAAACTACTATTTCTTTTGTTTATCATTTTTACAGTGCAAATATTTATCAAAAATATACACTTTGATTTCAATAACACCAAATACAATATATGAAAATATAGAAAAACATCCAAAATATTAAATTTCAATGGTATTCTATTGTTTAACCCTGCCATTAAAAGTGTAATTGCAATTAATTTTTTAATCAAGATTAATTTGAGTTAATTGCGTGAGTTAACTGCGACTATTCGACAGGCCTAATTAATATTTAAAATGTTTCAAACATTAATTAGCTCAATAGAAGTCATTATCAAAATTATCTGCATAACAGAGTCTGTTAAAGCAAAGGTATTGTGATTATAGAATCATAGAAGATTAAGGTTGGAAGAGACCTCAGGAGGTCATCTAGTCCAACTACTTGCTCAAAGCAGGACCACTACCAACTAAATCATCCCACTGAGAATGGCTGAGCTTCATCCTCTTGTTATCCTTCACATCTCTTGCTAAGCTGCAATGCCAGTTGTGCCTTGGTCTTCCTGATTACATCCCTGCATGCTCGAGCAATATTTTTATTGCTCCTCCCATGTCATCTGTTCAAGTTTCTACTTCCTGTAAGCTTCCATTTTGTGTTTAAGCTCACTAAAGATTTTTTTTGTTGAACCAAGCTGGTTGCCTGCCATATTTGTTATTCTTTCTGCACATCGGGATGGTTTGTTCCTGTGCTCTCAACAAGGTTTCTTTAAAATATAGCCAGCGCTCCTGGACTCCTTTCCCCCTCATATTAGCCTCCCACGGGATCCTGCCCATCAGTTTCCTGAGGGAGTCAAAGTCTGCTTTTCTGAAGTCCAGGGTCCGTATTTTGCTGCTCTCCTTCCTTCCTGAACTCAACTCATCTCATGGTCACTGCTGCCTAGGTTGCCCCCCACTTCTACTTCTACAAATTCTTCCCTGTTTGAGAGCAGCAGGTCAAGAGGAGCATGGCCCCTAGTTCGTTTCTCCAACATCTGCACCAGGAAGTTGTCCCTAACACTCTCCAAAAACTTCCTGGATTGTCTGTGCACTGCTGTATTGCTCTCCCAGCAGATATCAAGATGATTGAAGTACCCCATGAGAACCAGGGCCTGTGATCTGGAAACATCTGTTAGTTGTCTGAAGAAAGCCTTGTCTACCTCACCCTCCTGGTCTGGTGGTCTATAGCAGACGCCCACTGCAGCACCACCCTTGTTGCTCTCGCCTCTAAACTTAACCCAAAGACTCTCAAGAGGCTTTTCTCCAGTTTCATACTGGAGCTCTGAGCAATCATACTGCTCTCTTACATACAGTGCACTCCTCACCTTTTCTCCCCCGCCTGAACAGTTTATACACATCCATGACAGTGCTCTAGTCATGTGAGTTATGCCACCAAGTCTCTGTTATTCCAAATCACATCATAGTTCCTTGACTGTGCCAGACTTCCAATTCTTCCTGCTTGTTTCCCAGGCTTCTTGCTTTTGTGTACAGGCACCCAAGATAACTAGCGGACTGCCCTACTTTCTCAGTAGGGATCAGGAGGCCTCCCTTGTTGCACCCTCCTTCTTGTGTTTCCCTCCTGGTATCCCACTTCCCTGCTTAACTCAGGGCTTAGGTCTCCATTCCGCAGTTAACCTAGTTTAAAACCTAAAGTTTATAGGTTTGAAGTTGTTGGATAACATGCAACATTGGGAACCATTTTGCATGTTTCCATAAATTTGGTCAAATTCAGAATAGGCATTTCAATTATGGAATTAAAAGGGAAAGAAGGTGGAACTATTCTAGCCACAGATAAAGAGTTGCTCAAATTCCATTAGAGAGTACCAAGTCACAATGCTACTGTGAGACTTGTACAGCAACAACACTAAAAATAGTAGCTGGTTCAGCTAACTGTAGTATATAGGATAAAGTAGTATTCCTTTATGTGAATGAGTTTGTGAACACTCATAGGGTTCATTGTTTTCTCTCTCTCTTAGAAGCCATGAGAAACCACTCACAGCAGCAGTATGCATTAAACTAGGCTTTGTATGTTTTCAGACAGTTAATAAATGATTTGGTACTCAACTGTGCCCACATACCATCTCCATATTATTTTTCTTGCATAACAAGCAAAAGACACTACATTAATCATAAAAAAGTTTTTAGTTGTTACAAATAAATGTTTTTAAATTTAGATATTTTTTCCTATTCTTAATTTATCTAACAAACCTAAATTCTTAGACTTCGTTGGTAGATATAATTTCTGTAAAAGTATTATAGCCAGATTTGCAATGAACTGCTGAATATTGCTTTTTGCTGATTTTTACATGCATACTGCATATTCACGAACAAAGAAAAAATAAAAAATTTGGGAAATATATTTGTCAAATCAGAAATCAAGATTCATCTCTGGGAATGACATAGCCATATCTCTTCATAATGGAACAGCAGTGCAGAGGTAGGTCACTTAGGATGACCCAGTAATTTTGTCATATAGCCAGTCAAAAGCCAGCTCCTTATTCAACCCCTATTATAGAAGTGGCATGGAGGCATAACAAGTGGCAGCATATTGCTCACAAACAAGGGAAGTGGCATATCCCTCTCCTTCAGAGCACTAAATCGCAGGGATGTCTCTCTTGGGGCATTGTCATATACAGCTAGTCAAACCCCAGCTCCTTAATTGTATATTAAATAATCAGATAAGTATTTGGTAATTTAACTGTTTATCACATTCATTCACATTAACCTGATGAACATTCTAAAAAATGTAGTTGATATATTTTTAAATAATTATGGTCTTTGAATAAGGAACTGGGAACCACAAGTAAAGACCTAGCCCCATGATTAAGGAACCAACTTCAGTTTTACCTAGTATGGATGCAGCTACAGCAGTATACAGGTATTTATACTATTATAGCTTATTCTAATAGAAAAAGCAGATTAAGCTATACCGATAACAGTATATGTCCCTTATAAGTACATCCATACAGGGGCTGTACCTCTGTAATTATTTTGATTAAAACCTCCACAGCAGGGATAGTCAGTTATTTTTTGTCAAGGTCTAAATTTCTTCCTCAAGGTATAGCCAAAGTCCAGATTCCCGCGGGGGCGGGGGGAGAAAAAAACCAAACAATAATGCTAATAATAAGTAAATAAAAAGATTTCAGGGTCAGTTGAAAAGCTTCTGGAAGTCCGAATTTGGCCCATGGCTCATCTACTGACTACCTAACACCCACGGCCAAAACAGTTATAACCTGTACACACAACTCCTGTTCTCCTCGGTCTGCCCCAACAGGGAATCCCAGCTCAGGATTAAGGCCTGAGGACTCAACAAGCGAAGGAGCCTTTGAACGGAGCTGGCCTGGCCTGGGCCTACGGTAGGCGCCCTCCCCTCGGGGCGGGTTTACCCGGCGGCACAGACAGACAAAGACGGGTCCGCTCCGGGGGTCCCCGCGGGGGCCTGCGCCCCGGGCAAAGCCGGATGCTTCTCGCTCCTGGGCTCTCCAGGGCGCCCCTCGGTTCCCCCCCGCCCCGCACCGGCACCAGCCCCCGGCAAGGAGCTAGCACCTCCCCGCGCGCCCTCAGCCCCCGGCCCGCAGAGCCCCGCTCCGTTAACGGCTGCGGGACGGGACGAAGCTGCCCCGACTCCTGCCCAGCAGCCCCCGCCGCTGCGTCCCCCCTCCCCCCGAGCGGCACTCACTGGCGGGCAGGGCAGACTCGGCAGCCCCACCGCGGGGACCATCCTCCGGACGGGCGCCCCGCGTCCCCCACAGGCTGCACTCTGATCCCCTCAGCGCCCCTCACTCGCACCCTAACCTGCCGGACACGCACGCGGCCCGCAGCAGCCAATCAACTGCTAAGCGCTGTGTTGCCTGCACCAATCGGTGAGCCAGCTGCGGGGAAAGACCTGCGCCGTGCCCATCGCTGCCCTGGACTGACCAATCAGACACAGAAGAGGCTGCAGAAGTGTAAAAGAGAACAATTTAGGTTGCACAAAACAGGAACTGCTGCTGATTGGCAACCCGCGGAGCAAGTGAGCAGCAGGAATAAGAAGCGGAGGGCGGGAATATTCCTTAAAGGAGACGCTGGGAAGTGCGCGCGGAGAGGCTGGCAGGGAGTCGCTAAAGGGCTTTGGGTCCTTGTCAAGTCGAGCGGCGTTGCGGCCCCTAGCAGAGCCTAACGCTCCCGGGACTGTCCGATCCTGGGGGCGACCCGGCTGCCCCTCCACTGCCAGGCTCCGCCCCAATGCTCCGATCCCCGCCCTCGCCGCCTCGCCCCGGGGAAGGGCAGAGCCAAGCCGAGCCATGTCCCCCAGCTGTGTGTAGGGCGTGGGGGCGGGGCTCAGTGCCCCAGCGCTGATTGGCTGTTCATCCCGGGGAGGCGGGCAGCTGGGACAGGCAGCCAATAGGAGTGGTCCCCCAAGCCGGGGTTCAGAGTCCCTAGAGCGCTTGTTGTCAACCAGGAGTGGGGGGGTCTTTGAGGGGCTGCATCCCCGCAGGGAGAGATTTGCCATGTTTTACAACAGGCTACATAAAAAGCACTAGTGAAAGTGGGATGAACTAAAATTTCATGCAGTGATTTGTTTATATACTACACCCTGAAGTGTAAGTACAATGCTTCTATTCCACCTGATTTATAATGATATGGCGAAATGAGCCATTTTTCAGTAACAGCGCACTGTGAAACTTTTGTATTTTGTTGTCTGATGTTGTAAGCAAGTAGTTTTTAAGTGAGGTGAAACTTGAGGTACTCAAGACAAATCAGACTCCTGAAAGGGGTAAAGTAGTATAAAAAGGTTGCGAGCTGCTGCCCTCGAGGGCTAGAGCTTTGTAGCCCCAGGCTGGGTCTGACTCCAGCCAGAGCCCTGGCCACCTAGTACCAGAGCTGATGACCCTAAGCTGGGGTAAAGGTGGGTCATTGCCATTCTTTTGCTCAATCCAATGTAGGGGGTTCAATACACCCGAAGGCTCTTATGGAATTCCTGCATTGGGCTTCCCCCGGGAGGGAGAAATGGGGTTGTCTGCTGGACTCATTGGATTTGGTTCACTCAGGGAGGGGCTCACATGCCTCTAGGCGTCACACTGACTCAGACAAAACTATATTGGTTTACACTCAACTCCCCTTTTGAAGGTTTTCTTTGCAATCATTAAGGCGTGGCAATCAAGGGGGTTTTTTAGGGTGCAATTGGGGCTTTCTCATCTATTCCTGTGGCTTTAACAAGGTCTGCAGGATGTGAGAATCTCCAGTTACCTATCAGAGGCTTACTCATCTTTTCATAAGCCTAAGAACCTCCCTGCCCCAGCTCAAAATCCTTAGGTTCACTGCTCCCTTAGCCACAGTAGGGTAATTAATAATGTCCCCATGAGCCTTAATGAGTTTATTAATCCCTGATGAGTCTATTTTGGTTCTCTGCAGACAGCTAACCCTATTTAGCTTGTTTGGCATTGGGAATTTACTAGACCTGTGTAGGTAGCCAGACGACTGGAGTGGAAGGGGAAGATAGAAGAAATGACTTATATTCCTTCCTTTCTGTCAGCCTTCTGAGATCTGCAGGAGGGAAACTCACCCCTCTTAGGACCACCATTCCCAGCCCTCAGGGGGCTGTCAGAGGTCTAATATATGTGGTCCCTCATGAGGTGCACAGCTGTGCTGCAATTTCCCCATGGAAGTCTCTCTTCTGCAAGTTGCTAGGCTGGCTTGGACATCCAGTCAAATCACATCTCTTCTTCTAGGGTATACAAAAGGTTCAAAACAACAAAAGAGTCCTTCACTTTCGGTCACAGAAATTTTCAGTCACTCTACCACTAGCTGTGGAGATTTCCCAAAATCCTTCACTTCTTGATTTTTCCACCATTGCCTCCAGGTAGTGCTATAGGGGAACCTGGGCCGTCCCTCTACTCCAGGAGCCTTATGGCCCTATGTCATGAAGCAGCTATCTGCCTCTTTCTAACTTTGTTTACACTTACAGTGGTTCCCAAACTTTTTCATTCCACCACTTTCTTTGGGCTCACCTCTCTTAATGTGGCCCCATGGGGTCTGAAAGGTGGTGGTGGTGTTTGAAAATTAAAAAGTAAAAAACTTTTTAGAGCACCCCACTACTCCAAACATGGCAATAGTAGGATCCTAAATTTATATTAAAAGTTATAAATAGGTTTACCACCTTAGAGGCACAGAAGAAAACAGCCACTGGCCACGCTCCACCCCAAGCCTAACCCTCCTCATCCCCTCTCAGGTGCCCCCTCATCAGCAGCCTGACCCCCCTGGGCCATGGGACGCTATATCCACCCCTTCCCAAGAAGCTGCAGCCTACAGGGGAGCCAGGCTGCATCCCCCTCCCCAGTGCCTGCTCCTTATCCCTCCCTGCTGGAGAGCAGTCACCAGTGCTCAGAGGACCAGAATCCTCAGCTGGCACATTGAGGTCCTGGCCCACCAGAGTGGGACCTGGATGCCATTCCAGCGTCATTCTCAGGGCCCATGTGAACTGTGTGCCAGTAGGAACTGCATGGCTGCTAGTGCCTTTTTTTGTTTTATTTTTTTTTCTTCTTTACAAATGCTTTCTTGCATTTTCTTTTTTTTCCCATGCCTCACAACCATCCAGTACACTTTTGCAGCCCCCTCGGGGGTCGCGTCCCACAGTTTGGGAAATGTTTGTTAGGGTCTTCCCTACCAGCCTATCCCCAGCAGACCACTTCCTGGGGTCTGTGCCCTGCTTCTAGCTTGCAGTCAAGTATCAGAGGGGTAGCTGTGTTAGTCTGTATCCACAAAAACAACGAGTCCAGTGGCATCTTAAAGACTAACAGATTTATTTGGGCATAAGCTTTTATGAGTAAAAAACCCACTTCTTCAGGCGCATGGAGTGAAAATTACATATACAGGCATAAATATACTTGAAGAGAAGGGAGTTACAAGTAGAGAACCAATATTGAAGGCCAATTCAGTCAGGGTGGATGTGGTCCACCCCCAATAATTGATGAGGAGGTGTCAATACCAAGAGAGAGAAAATTGCTTTTGTAGTGAGCCAGCCACTCCCAGTCCCTATTCAAGCCCAAATTGATGGTGTTAAATTTGCAAATGAATTGTAACTCTGCAGTTTCTCTTTGAAGTCTGTTTGTGAAGTATGGCTAAAAGGGGGGAGGGTTAAGTGTGGGTTGGAGGAAGCATTCAGGGCTCACCTGGGAATCTGACAGAGGTTAGATGGATGGAGAGAGCAGAGCTTGAACAATGGGGTTCACTACAGCTTGGCTAGGCTCTGATCTAACCAGAATGGGCTATGCTTTATTCTTCATTCCTCTATGTTGACCTAGGGACTATTGTCTTCTAGCTGCCTAATAAACCCTACTGTTTTGACAATGCTGTGTGAGTGTCACTGCAAATGCTTGGAGACATGCACTGATCCCTAAAAGCGTACATATCTCCATCAGGGGTCTGTCTCAGCTAGACTCGCTGAACAGAGCTCACAGTGTGAAGCAGATGTGCTGCAGGCCAGAGGTCCTGCCTAAGGAAGCAGTAAAGTCACATGGCTTATCCTGGAGGAAGAGTGAGAGTGTGGCACACTGTAGAAGTTCCTTCGGAGACCATTCCAAATCTGGGGCCATATCAGTGATCCTGTGAATCTCTGACACTACCCCCCCATTATTTTTGCAATTTGACAATATCCATGTGCCAATCTTAGCAAATTCTCTAACTGCACAGTTAGGAGAGGTAGGTCAGTATGTCCAGTCTGATCACTAGACCACCCACAACTGCACACTTAGTCTGAGAAGCTCTGTAGTTGAATGGATTTGGATCTGCCATGTGAAAGAACTGGCTTCTATTGTCAGGTCTCCATGAAGTGATGTTGAGCAGCGTCACACTTGTAAAATGGTGTGGGGGTTAATACTCAAGTAAATTGTAGGACTGGAGTATAAGTAGAGCCCTGAAAATCTGTAGATCATTGTTGCAGATCACATGCAGATAAAAAAAATTGTATCTGCACAGGGCTGTAAACATAGGATCTCATAGATGGGGAAGCAGCTGTCTGGAGCTCATAGCCTATGAGGCTGCGCCCTGCCTTCCAAATCCTATGTTCCTCGTATGTCCTCTGTGCGTACGTACTTAGCAGAAGCAGCTGCCTCCCTCTCCAACTGACCTTATACCACAACAATGAAGTTAAGAGAGGTTTCCTAAATAGCTTGGGTACTTAAACTGTTGTGATAGGACCACAGGGGATTTTGCTGTCTGTCTTGATCTATCACAGGGGTAGGCAACCTATGGCACAGGTGTCAAAGGCAGCACGCAAGCTAATTTTCAGTGGCACTCAGACTGCCTGGGTCTTGGCCACCAGTCTAGGGGGCTCTGCATTTTAATTTAATTTTAAATTAAGCTTCTTAAACATTTTAAAAACCTTATTTACTTTACATACAACAATAGTTTAGTTATATATTATAGACTTATAGAAAGAGACCTTCTAAAAATGTTAAAATGTATTACTGGCACACGAAACCTTAAATTAGAGTGAATAAATGAAGACTCGGCACACCACCTCTGAAAGGTTGCCAACCCCTGATCTATCACCTCCCCTATCTCAGTATGCAGGGGAGAGGGAATATAGGCTGCTTCCCTACCTTCCAGATCCTATATTCCCTCTCCCTGCATATACAGAGAAAGGGGGACGTGATGGATCAAGAAGCAGTTGCCTGCAGCCCATAGCCCATGAGGCTGCTTTCCCACCATCCAGATCCTCATAGGTTATGAGCTGCAGCCAGCTGCTTCCTCGCCTTTGAAATCCTATATACCAGGGATGGTCAAACTTACTAACCCTCTGAGCCATGTACAATAATCTTCAGAAGTTCAAGAGCTGGGCGCACCACCTGGGTCTCAGGAGTTCTGCCCTGTGGCAAGGTAGTGGGGGGCTTGGGGCTTTAAACCTGCAGGAAAGGGGATCTCCGGGCTTCAGCCCCACTCCTGCTGAAATCCCAAGCCCCAGCACCCTGCTGCAGGACAGAAGCCCTGAGTTTCCCCCCACCTACCTCCTCCCAGTCTGGTAGGTGGAGAAAGGAGGGAGAGCGCACTTCAACTGTAAAAGAGCTGCACGTGGCTCAGGAGCTGTGGTTTGGCCACCCCTCCTATATGCAGTACATGCACACACATAAGCCACTCCTCCCATGCTGCTGTGGGTGTAGTGCAGGTAGATAAAAACCTGAGTGCGGATCACAGGTCAGATACAAGTTGATTCTTGCAGATGCGGATCCACATTTTTGTATCCGCACAGGGTTCTAGGTAAATGGACCTGGTCAGCAATAAAGGGTATGAAGTGCAGCTATATAAACAGTAATCAGTAGACAAGACCATAATTCACATTCTCCCATGTTCTCCTAATTCCCATGGTTATGTCCATCTCATAGATTGCAAGCTAGTTCGAGTGTCATTTACAGCAAAATCGTGTAGGCTTCAGATGCCTGTTCCCTTCTCTTCATTTCTTTTTAGGAAATTATTGATGCCTGTCTAAGCAAGACACATATCCCTCAACTGTGGTTTGTTTTGGGTGACTGAGCAGCAAAGACACACCTACAAGGCGAATTGGATGAGATGTGCTAGATGGACTTTGGTAATGGAGTGGAGGGTGGGGGCTGTAATACTACAAGGAGCAGAGATTGCCATCCTCAGCTGATGACTCTCAGCAGAAGTGAAGAGAGCAGTCCAGGGGCAAGCAGACATGCTCCACAGCAGCCTCTGCTGCCACCCCCCATCTCCTTGTCGTCTTTCTGGTCCTGGGATATCACAACTAAGGAGCTTGAGATGATGGCAGCTGCAGCACTGTGGAGCACAATTTGCCAGCTTCTGCAGCTGCTGGTGGGACCAGAGCTCTAAGTTCCACTTCTGATACAGCTTTAGCACCAGCTGTGCCCTTCAGGTTCCCCAGTAAGTCAAGCGACAGCTAGTATCTACAGCTCCGGCAGGAGTGCAGCTAGCAGCTCAGCCACAGCATTCTATCCAGGCTCACAAGAGCCGGGCACTCCACATTGCAGACTCAGTAACTTCAACTACTGCTTTTGGGAGCAGGTTTTTTTGTGACAAGACAATGGCTGTGAGCAGGGCAAGTCTCATGATTTAAGTTATGTGGGTACTGCCCCTATCATTGTCCAGCTTTGCTCAAAAAGCTAAACTGGAAATTTTAAAAGCAAGTAATTTTAATGAGGGAGTTTATATCTTGGAAATCCCTTGATCGAGTGATCACATCTGCTTGGACAGCAGTTTTCAGCCCAGTTTGACTATACACATACATTTTAGAGCACTATGAAAAATTACTGTTATACAGAAACTGCATGAGAAGCTTAAGTATGGGGCAGTTTCTGGTGCCTCATATTTAGCATTTTGGGATAAAGTTGACCTACAAAGTAATTTTACTGGGATGTATTAAGGAAACAGATGCTGCAATTACCGTATATATTTGTTCATAAGCTGAATATTTGTGGTAAAAAAAAAAAAAAAAAAAGGATGCATCAAAAGAATGGGGTGGTTTATAATTGGACTACATGCAAAATTGTGGTTTCAAACTCTATGGAAATCACGAATGGAATATCTAATACATTGCAGTTTGTTACCTGGACATCTGCATGGCACAGAGCCCTTCTGACCGAGTGCTGTGTTGCGTTGCCCAGCCAATGGACTGCGGAGTGGGCCACTCCGCACTCCATTGGCTGGGAACGGCAAACCATAGACACTGGGAGCTGAGGGGTTCCATGCCTGCGAACACTCCAGGTAAACAAAATGTCCAGGCCCACTAGTGGCTTACCCTAATGGGCCAGAAGCCAAAGTTTGCTAACCACTGAAATATAGGGTCAGCTTATGAAAGGGTCCTATAGTTTTTGCTATTTTTACCTAACCATCTTGGGGGGTTGGCTTATAAACGAACAGGCTAATGAAAGAGTATATACGGTACTTTAAATTGGTCATTTTTTTGTTTGCAGTGCTCGAGTCTCTCTCAGCCTTCTGAGTTAATGGGAGTTTTTTAAAAAGAAAAAAAAAAAAACCAAACAGGCAAGTTTTGCCCCTTCCTAGTGTCAGTAAAACCCCACCCTGATTTCAGACAGACCAAGGATTGATGGAAAACAAAGCTAAGTTGCAAGAAATGCACAAGACAAATCATGGATGACATAACTCCAATAGTGCATGTTTATTCTGAACAGTATTTTTAAAAGTTTTACTTTCAAGAGTTTGAGAAAAACAAAACATGCTCCTGATGTACAAGGGCAATGATCTAGATTAAAAATGGACCATATTTGTAAAGAATTTGATAACCCCTGCAATTTAAAAGTCATAACATTGAGGATGCATCTGTAAGCTGCACAGTGCACCGGCACATTCAGACAAGTCCTAATCAAAAGACAGGGCAATCTCAGCCATATTCAGTACGAGGCAGTTGCAGATTTCAAAAAAACATCCAAGTCAGCACACACATTACAAAACAGACTCTGTGCATAGCTGCTGACCCTGGATCACAGCACAGGGGAGGAGAATGTAACAGTGGGGGTTTTTTGGTTCAAATTTACTAGACATCACAGGGCACCATCAAGAATTAACACAGTATCACTTATTTCTTTTAGCTGTAACAGCATGTCATGTTCAGTCGGCAGGCTTAACTATTAACTGCACCATATAAACCCAGCCCATTTGTGTATACAAAAAAACCCAAAACACTCCATCCCCCCAAATGAGGGACATACTTCTGGGTGCTTCTTTTCCCTTGCCCCTATATTATGGGAGACATTATCTTCATGGTTCAACTGAAGGATGTAAACTATTGTAGAGAGGTTTCAAAACAACTTGCACGTACACAGCCTAAATTTTGCATGCAAGCTCTTAATCCAGAACAGAAGTGCTGGTGATTATTTCATAGACACTCCTAACTTTTTAAATTGTTGTGCATATGCTATTATTTTCAAGCTAATGGGAGGTCCTGCTGCAGTAACATTTGAAGTAATAGAAATTTACTGCAGACAAACTCATACTCAACACTGTTCCAGTGTCTCCTACTGACAGCACCGTGGTAAGTTCTCCTTCCATACCCAACAGTCTGGGTACACTAATATTAACACAACCGTTTGATAGCCAGAACCATTGCTCTTCTTCCCAGGTATGGGGTGCAGCTTTTGAAGAGGTTTTAGATTAAACCTATTATGTGTGTGCTTAAGCGTACAAAAAACCGTTTTGCAAGACTAATAGTCTGAGAAAAGGAGCCTTGATTTCTGGTTTCGCTCCCTTCCATTTCCTATAAAATATTTAGTTAGAAGTGAGGTGAGACTGGTTTGCTGTGGAATGGGAGTTAAGAAATTTTTTGAGGGATACATTCATAGAATGATGGCAGCCCAAAGCAAAAACGGACAGAGACAAACCAAGCTAGGCCAGACACCAGACTCGTTTATGCTTTTGAAAACTGCCTGCAAACCACAGATTTCTGGAAGCCTACAACAGCAGCAAGTCCTAAAAAGCTCACCCCTATACTCCCCTCCCCAACCCAAACACTTACCACTTAATTCTAGAAGAATCAAGATCGCTTGGCACAAAAAACAGCTATGGTCTGAACTATAGCTGTGCTGCATGAACATCCTCCAATGCATATTCTCTCCCCTCCATTAACACCTTTTAGACCTGTCTACAACTAGTCAAGAAAACCACATTGGCATCTGAGGAACTAATTGTGCTTCAACACGATTCTTGCTAGAAAGGTGCTGGAACTGCCTCCATAATCAGTGTAGGCAGGGTCTAACTATGCTATAAAACTTTTAAAAAACTAGGTAATCTATGGCCAAGGAAACACTGTCAGCACTTTTCTAGCTAGAGCCACCAAAGGATGATATGAACACAGTTCCCCTGGCCACTATAGCTGGGCTTTTACAAAGCCAACGGGGAGTTCTACCACCAAGCCTTAACTAGCATAAACCCAGAAACTGAAGTCAATGAGCAGTTATCCAGTTCAGGCTCATCAATGTATTCAAAAAGCTACACTTCAGTAACCTTTGTGCACCTCATGAGTAGGGACAGTTTTGGGCTTGCCTCTTTTTGATACCAGGGAAGTAGATTGCATAATATGAGGTGTGAGATTTTTTTTCCTGCCTTATTCTCACACCCCTAACGTCAAAATCCTTGGTTCCCAAGTCAGCCTCAGAGCAACAGCACCTGCTCACAAGATGTATACTGCTACGTGCACCGTGGGTTGGAGGCTTTTGAAGCAGATAGGCTTAACAGGCAGCTGAATTAAAAAAAACTAAACCCACTAATGGCAAAGGAATGCAGTTTAATCTCAATCTAAGTGATGAGGCAGGAGGGTCAGTTTCAATTCAGTGCATTTCCCAGATGCTTGGAAGAGTCTTAGGTCAAGTTGGTATGTAATTGCTGGCAACAGCGTGTACAAGGTAGCACTGAAATTCACGCAAATGAAGCATGAAAGGATGCAAAGCAGAGCTCAGTAAAAAGTTTACTATAGTTTTTATGTTACAGTACTAGGAAGAAGCCAGTCAGCCAGCCAGCCTATTTTCCAAATCCCATAAGATGTGCCAGTCTGAGCCGCTTTCGCTGGTGCTCCAGGAAACACCCTTTCCAAGAGGAGAACTGCATCACTGGCAGATGGGAGAAAAGTCTTCAGAGGAGTTCAAAGAACAGTTCTTAATCCCTTCATACCCACAGAGCATATAAACTCGGCAGAGCCCAGGCCATTTCTGAGATCCCCTGCAAAGCTATTTGATTAGGGTCAAGACTCTGGTTTCCCTTCTCAGTCTCACTGCCTGGTTCCTCCACCCTTGCTCCAATCTCAGGTTTCTTTGTTACCACAGGTTTGACATCCTTAGCACCAGACTAACCCTTGGACACAGGCACTTGCCTTAGAACTGAAGTGGACATGATGCTTACAGTCCCTTCTCCCATTCCAGTAGTCTGGATAAAAAGAGCTGCCCCTTATGGACAGCTGAGTCCTGGAGAATTTCACTTGTTCTTGAAACAAGCACATCACCTCAGGATACATGTTTTTGCAAAGCTCTTCTTGCTGACATTAGATTCAGCTCTTATCCTGGCAAGAGTCTGGTGGGAATGGGGTAGGATGAATGGTGATGGTAGCTGAAAAGGAAGAAACTAAAACTCACTCTGAATCCTTTTTCGGGTCAATCAAGGAATGTAGCACCAGCTGGGGTGATAACTTTCAGCCCAGGCACAATAAATGTGCTAGTAAACCAGCCTGCTCTTCTCAGCAAGAGATGGAGAAAAAGTCAAACAAAAATATTTGGAAACATTAAACATTTTGGGGGGCCTGGGGAAGGAGAGAGAAGAGAGACAAGAGAATTGCTAAAATGAAGTTCACACATATTTCAGGGGCTGAAAAAACCAAACTGGTATTACAGAACTCAAAAGGACAAGATATTGCTTTTTCTTTCAGTACACAGATTTTTTTAGGCCCTACTTTTCAGTGTGAAAGCATGAGATAAATCACTCACTGAAGGCAACTGACTTCAGGAAAGCCTACCCAAGCCCTCCACACCTCAAACTTAAAGAGATCCGTACACCTCTTCCCATCCTGGTGAACAAAAAGGAGAGCTAAAAAACCCAAACATGATTGGACAATCCTTGGGAAAAGCATTACATTTTGCTGGAGAGAGGGCAAGAAAACAATGTAAGATGAAGGGAAGGGGAGAAAAAAAAAAATCAACAGGCCTCTCTTTCCTTATTTGGCGACAAGCAAGTGCAAGAAAGTGTTCATTGGGGTTTTGTTCAGTTGTCGGTCTTTTGCACATCTGCGTTCTGGGCAAGACAAGGGGTTTTGAGGTTTTTCTGCAGGACATGAGCATCTGCTGGCTCTATCCTCTTGTAATAGTTTTTCTTCGTCTCAATGATCTCAAAGCCAAACTTTCTGTAGAAGTCGATTGCTGACTCGTTGCTGATCTGGACATGCCTAGAACACAGAGGAAGATAGAGAAAAAGACATCAGCATTTTCTGTAGTATAAAAGGTAGCCTACACACTCAGGAATTGTATATCCAGGGAGAGAGAGTAAGGGCTTGTCTGCATTGGTAATTTACAGCGCTGCAACCTTCTTGCTCAGGGGTGTGAAAAAACACCCCCTGAGCGCAGCAAGTTTCAGCGCTGTAAAGTGCCAAGTGTAGACAGTGCACCAGTGCTGGCAGCTCCGCCTCTTGTGGAGGTGGTTTTTTTTTAGAGCGCTGGGAGAGCTCTCTCCCAGTTCTGCACCGCACCCACACAAGGCACCTTAAAAACATTGCCAGTGTAGACTAGCCCTATGATTGAGGTGAGGGGGTGACGCTCTAGAGTTAGGTGTCATGATCTAATAGTTAGAGCACAGAATTGAGAATTAGGAACTTGTGACATCTAATCCTGCGCTAACAGCGATTTCCTTTGTGACTTTTAGCTAATCACCTCACTTCTCTGCCTCTATTTCCCCATCTGTAAAATAAACTTAATGCCTCTCTTGAGAGAACTGTTGTGGGGACCAGCTAGACAGCATATAAAGTGCTTTGATAATATGAAGCGTGAAGTGTTAAGTATTAACAGTATCAGCTCAGTAGCTTCAACCTGTCTTGAAATGGAAGTGGTAGATAGGGTGACCAGACAGCAAGTGCGAAAAATCAGGACAGGGGGTGGGGCAATAACAAGAGCCTATATAAGAAAAAGACCCAAAAATCAGGACATCTGGTCACCCTAGTGGCAGATATTTTGTGAAATATAACAATACAACCTAGTTTCACTGGAGCCACTACTGCAGTTTGATTGTGTAACTTCCTTCAGTAACACACTCTAAACACTACAGTAAAATAAGGCTCATCAATGACAATTGTATCATGGATTCTGCCACAACATAAGAGTACTCCTATGGTATTAACACATGCCTTGGCCCAATACACACAGGCAAGACCCGACTGTTCAGATGTAGTTGGGGCTTTGCGTTACAGATACAACAGTTTTTGTAGCACAGACAGATTCTATGAGGTTTGGGAAACATTTCTCCTCCTTCTTTAGAGTTTTACAAAGCTTGGGAGAACAGAAACTCTTGGGGAGGTGGCAGATAATCCCCCTAAACCAGTGGTTCTCAAACTTTTGTACTGGTGACTCCTTTCAAACAGCAAGCCTCTGAGTGTGACCCCCCACTTATAAATTAAAAACACTTTTTAAATATATTTATTATAAATGCTGGATGCAAAGCGGGTTTTAGGGTGGAGGCTGACAGCTCGCAACCCCCATGTAATAACCTCACAACTCGCTGAGGAGTCCTGACCCCCAGTTTGAGAACCCCTGCCCTAAACAGCCTTTAGTTTTCTATGCTAAACTGCTAGCAGACTTAATTGCTGTCATGGGTCTTATAAAAAAAGATCTGTTTCTTTTTCTTTGCATTTTGTCAAATTTGCAGTGAAAGTGTTCTTAAAACGAACATGTGCTGGGTCATCATCAGAGACTGCTATAACATAAAATATATGGCAGAATGAGGGTAAAAGAGATGAGAAGACATACATTCTCCCCCAAGGAGTTCAGTCACAAATTTAATTAACGCATTTTTTTTTTTTTTTTTTAAAACAAGTGTCATCAGCATGGAAGCATGTCCTCTGGAATGGCGGTTGAAGCATCAAGGGACATATGAATCTTTAGCACATCTGGCATGTAAATATCTTGTGACGCCAACTACAACAGTGCCATGCAAAAGCTTGTTCTCAGTTTCAGGTGACATTGTAATTAAGAAGTGGGCAGCAATATCTTCCATAAATGTAAACAAACTTGTTTGTCTGAGCGATTGGCTGAACAAGAAGTAGGACTGAGTGGACTTGTAGGTGCTATTTTGTTGTTGAGTGCAGTTATATAACAAAAAACCCCCTACATTTTAATTGCACTTTCATGATAGAGATTGTACTACAGAATTGAAAAATACTGTTTCTTTTGTTTAATCATTTTTACAGTGCAAATATTTGTAAGAAAAAATAATATAAAGAGAGCAGTGTACTCTTTGTATTCTATATTGTAATGGAAATCAATATATTTGAAAATGTAGAAAAATATCCAAAAATATTTAATACATTTCAATTGGTATTCTATTGTTTAACACTGCAATTAATCATGATTAATTTTAACTATGATTAACTCATGCAATTAACTCAAAAAAATTAAACTGTGATTAATCAACAGCCCTACTTTAAAATTCAGCACTACTTTTGAAGGAAACCTTCCAAAATTAGGGAAGTTTCTGCTATTAGGCAGTGCCTGGAACAAACCCAGAACTTAAATGCTGACTGGCTGGGCAGTACTTGCAAGATGGGACTACATTTGACCCATCATTCCACAACAATTGAAACTGAAATTATATTGCACCCTCCTCACTCCCCTATGCAGCCTCTCCCAAGTCCAGGAGAATAAGAGTGTCATTTACTTACAGATAGATGTTGTCAAAAGTGCCATCTTTCTCACAGATGTTTAAGACGTGATTCAACATTTTAGTTCCTGCCAAGGAATAAAGAGACTTAATCACCCCACAGATGTGCAACCAAATCAGTTTAATGTTTGCAGTCAGCTCTGTAATTGTTTAATTCCTTAAGCAGGGACGTACTGCTTTTAGTGAGTTCATATGACATACTCCTAGAGCATGTGCTGAGAGCATTGTTACGATACTCTGAAATTAGCATACATACTGCAGTTCATGTTTTAAGTGTTATTTGAGGCTGTTAGGAACATTAAAATGTATACACTGGGTATTTTAAACAGTAACTTAAAATTAAGTTGCCCAAATCCAAAGGCCTTAGGGAAGCTTAAAAATATCAATCACAAGGAGGACTTCCTGCGAAAGAAGACATTAAAAAGAAGAGAAACCTCACGTCAGAAGACCAGGAAACATACTTCGAACAGAAAAGATTACTGAACAGAATAGTTTGCTCTTCTGTAACACCTTTCATGAAAGATTTCAAATCACCTTACAGATTTATGAATTAAAGCCTCCCAATACCGTGTGATGTATTTTCCCCATAGGTGAACAGATGCAGAGAGTTTAAACAAATTAAATTAAGGTTAATAGGCCTATCTTTCCTCCTTTAACTGTTCGCAAAATCTGATTCTTTATCATTTCTTTTAAGATAATGCTTTAATGCTTTTCAAGCTAACAGAAAAAGCTTAAAGCCTAGCAATGCTCATAAGCAACTCTATGTAGTACCAATGATTTGATTAGAGAACCTTCTTCAAAAGCAAACTTCCAAGGCCTTAAAGTGAGCAAAGAATGCAATTAAATTTAAGTAATAGCAGTGGCAGTATTATTAACATTACCTGACAAGCAGGTAACAAATAATTTAAATGAATAAAACTTCATTTTTGACTTCAATTTGTCCCAATGAAACATTTTAATGAAATAAAAGGCCTGGATTAATGTGAGAGGCCCACAGATCTGGGAGAAAAAGCTGAAAAAACCCCCAAGCTATACACCGTGATGTAGAGAGAAAATAGCAGCTCCCCTCAAACGAGGAGAGTTAACTTATTGTGACGGAAAAAACTAACATACATGGTGAACGGAAGGAGCATTGTCCAGTAGGAAGAGCAGGTTATATTTCTATGTGTGCCACTAACTGGCTGTGAGACCCTAAGGCATGTCATTTCACCTCACTTTGCTTCAGTATTTTTTATCTGTAAAACAGAATACCTACATCACAGGGAGGGTCTTAGGCTTGACATAAAAGAGCCCTTTGAAATCTTGAGTTAGAAAGCACTATAGAAGTGGAGTCTCACTTCCACAGGACAGGGAAAGCAGAGTTCACTATAAACCAAGTTCTTCTTTCCCACAGTTCCCTTCCTAAGACAGGAATCATCCTCTAATAAAGCATTAAGTTCTGCTGTATCAAAGGAAATGAAAACTTTGGAAAAGCATTCAGAAGGCTGGCCCAGAACTCATGTTTCTTTGAAGACACAGATCAAAATGCAGACAGCCTTACCTATTCCTAGCCTTCGATAGGGTGCCAGGCATCCAAGTGTCATGATGTAAAGTCTCTTCTGGTTCTGAGAGTGATCCACTCTGCAGCATACCGCACCCACTGCAATATCATTGAAATATGCTGCCAGGGAGGGAAACAGTCAAGTTTTGGTCATTTAGAAATCTCAAGTCTTATAAATATCCTATCCTTCATTTGTCTTCCTTCACTTCGTTCCCCACAACCACTTTTTCCGGGGAACATGGATAATTATATTCCTCCCTAAAATACAATAAAACTTTTGGTCAGATAAGTCATATGTCCAATTAACTCCTTCCACAGTGCTCCAAGACGCCTTCAGGTAAATGTTAAATCTTGGCTAACATTTTCTGGGCGATGTTTGCACTGTGGTGCTCATGTCAAAGGATTTGATTAATCAGAAGTCCAGCCAATGAACCACTTGGGGAGAAGGGGTGAGATTCCATGTACATCTTCCTGTGCTTCCGCTGGTAATGGACAGAACACCTACTCCCAATAGAGAGACCCTATTTAGACTGCAAGTTCTTTAGGGTAGGGCAGGGGTCCCCAACGCAGTGCCCGCGGGCACCATGGTGTCCACAGGGCCATCTTAATGCGCCCGTGTCCTTGTCCCTGGGAGAGCACCTGCTGAAATGCCGCAGTGGCATTTTGGCAGGGACGCCTCTCGATGACGCCGCTTGCTGTTGACAAGTGACGTCGTTGAGAGGCGTCGCTCCCGAATTTCGGCGCTCTACCGCCACAGTGGTCCTTCAGCTGGTGCCCGCAAGCCAAAAAGGTTGAGGACCACTGGGGTAGGGACTGTGGCTTCTTCTGTGTCTCATACAGAGCTAAGCATATTTTCACTGCTTAACGGAACAGGAGGAGCTAGTATCACAAATACCAAGAACAGAGGAGGGTAATACTTCCACCCACCCCCAAAACTACTGACAAAAACTGTACCTAATTTGGCTAGTTCGCCAACCTCCAGCACGTCCTTGTAGAACTTGTCATTGTAGCTGACAGGAAAAATGACCTGATTTAACCTCTTCAGCTGCTTAATGTTGTGTGGCGTCACATCTCCCAGCTCGATCCGGCTACTGGAACAAATCAAAACATGCTTAACACCTCTACAAACCCACAATTTATAAGTATATCAAATATTTAAAACCAGGCATTTTATTTATACACAGAGGGCTAGTTAGCTGAACAGCCAATTGAATAGCTACCTGAATCATTGGTGTGGGGTCAACACGCACACACAGCTCCTACTCCCTCTTTTGCGGACAGCTGCTTTAATACCAAGAAAAAGTCCCAATCAGTACCATAAATTCAGAAGATGCTAAAGGTCTTGAAATGGTTACACAAGGCTGGCACTCCACAAAATATTGTGTGTGGGGCGGGCGCTGTGGCAGCTTTGGAGAAAGAGCAAAAGGAGAACATGACAAGAGAATGTCAGAATCTGCCTGTGAGCCAAGTGGCACTAGTTTTCAAACCTTCCCCTTAAATTTTTACCACAGATTCACTAAGATTGTCTCTGTGCCAGCCTCATGCTTGCCTCTCTCCATCTGTTCAATGTACAGAATAAGCTCCTTAGCCAAGTCCAACTACTAACAAGATAGTCCTGAATTTGTGCTTATTTTCAACAAAAGTCCTTAGCGGATAAACCTAAGATAAGTCAAATTAACACACGAAAGGCAGATCCTCCCTAAACCTCCTTCCCAGAGAGTCCTGGAGACTGCACAAAATATTGCCACTAGCACTTAGCCAGATCTGTTTTAATATAGTGGTGAACTACTACTTGGGGGGGGAGGGGGAAGGGGATGAGATTACAGTCATCAAAGTCACTGTTGCTGTTAAATATGACAGGAACAGAACTGAAATATCATTATGATGAACAATACTGAGGAGAAATAACATGTCCTTTCATAAACCCAGAATACAGACTCTTGGTAGGAACATGATGCATCCAGGACAACAATGAGTGGGGATATCAACTGTACCCACCATCCCTGCTAATTTCTCCCCAAGCTATGGAGGGGGACGTAAAAGAATGCTTCCACAGCTTTAGCAAGGACTAGCATAATGGAAAAAAAACTCTGTTCCAAGTGGACATCACTATACATAGGGAGCTGCCAGCCCATTGTGATGAATGAGGAGCAAGCATGGATGATTCCAGAGTAATCTACAGCCTCAATTTTATTGACTAATGTATAGACAACTAGAATTTTCTTCTGCCCAAGTGACACCATTAGCTTTTTTTTTTTTTAAAACTCTAACACAGTTCTGTTTTCAGGAAGACCATTTTACAAAGGCTGGCAAGGTTCGAGATAAGTACAAGCGTCCAGAATTTCGATTTCCTGCACTTTTTCTTTCCAAACAGCTAGAGCTGTTCACATGGGTTACTGTCTTTGGAAGAAAGAAAAGAAGTATAGGTGACATATGCAGAATAAGTAAAACCAGTACGACCTCTGCTGAACTAGGCACCCTGCTGTCTTCAAGCACCCTGCCCCAAACACGTGCGATACATGTTTTATTAAGAGATCAACTTCTTTAAGCAAACAATTTTTTAGTCTCTTGATTAGCTACTGACAAGTTCAACTGTATTTAAACGCTTTAGGTACAATATCCATCTTAACTAACTATCAAGTCAACTACCACCAGCAATGAAGGAATTTAGGTTTGTGTTTTTTAAGCATAGTGTTATGGTCTGCAAGAGCTACTACAGATCTAAGGGACACAGGAATAGAACCCCCAATATATACTGTAAACAGTGTACGCAGCCCAAACACACTTTATAAAGTGTGCATTATTTCTGTACAGCTACTGTAGCATTCACAAGGACTGCAAGGCTGCTTTCCATTCATAGATTCTAAGACTTAGATTGTAACAATGATCCTTCTGAGTCTGATCTCCTGCATAACAAAAGCCATAGTTTTCTCCTAGTGATTCCTGCATTGAGCCCAAAAATCTGTGGCTAAGCTACTAGAGCATATCTTATCTTTTTAAATCAAGACTGCATGGCTTTTTAAGACTCAAGTGATAGATAATTTACTGCATCCCTTGGCAATATATTCCAATGGTTAATTACGCTCACTTAAAAAAAACACTGCATCTTATTTCCAATTTGAACTTTGCTGACTTCCAACTTTCAGCCACTAGATCTTGTCATATATTTGCCTGCTAGATTAAAGAGCTCTCAAGTATCAGGTATCTTCTCCCTCTGTAGATAATTATAGACTGATCCTGCTCCCTCTTAACCTTTCCTTTGCTAAACTAAATAAATTAACCTTGGTTAGTGTCATTGTAAGGTGTGTTTTCCACACCATTAATCATTCTTGTAGCTTGTTTCTGAACCCTCTCCAGTTTTTCAATTTCCCTTTTAGAGTATGACACCAATACTGCATGCAATATTCCAGTAATGACATTGCCAATACCATGTACACAGCTAATATCACCCTACTTCTACTTTATAGCTTATTTTAAGAAATCTGAGCGTATTAAACGCAGGAATGGCTGGGAACCAAGTGGCCTGGTGGAGCTACTCCACAAAGAACCCATTTTTCCTGCTTCCCCTCGCAATTGTTGCCATTCCCTCTGTGTCACTGCTATCTTTTGCGCCTTAGGCTACTCTGAGCATGTCTACATTAAGGATTTTGGCACTAGTGCATCAGCATCAGTGCAACCTCTCTCTCCTTTTACTCAGCGTCATTGCACTGCACAAGTGTAAAGGAAGGCTTGAACCAAAGTGACTTACTCTGGAGCAAACGGTGATGTTGCAAGCCCCTCTTTTCACTGCTGCAAGAATACCTAACATGCCATTAGTGCAGGGTCTCATCTGAACATTCACTCAGTGCTCTAGACATGGTTCTTCTAAAATCCACAAGCTTGCAAATAGTCCTTTAAAATGCATCAAACCCAGTTCTTGATAGCAGTTGTAACTGGATTTCATCTAGAAAGTCAGTGCCAGCAAGAACAGAGGACTAGATACAATGCCACAGAGGAATCTTTTGTTGAAAGCATATTTTCAGTGTATATCACTACATGATTAAGTCATCACATAAATTACACCCCAAAAACCTTCATGAACTGCAGGAGAGCTTGGCACTCCATTTCTCATCAAACAGGCCTCCCTCTCCAAATGTCCCTGCAGTTTGCACAGGACTTCAAAGCTCAGCCTGGCCCAACACTGCTCTTCAGAGCACCCGCGTGGACAATATACAAGTTCCACAACAGGCCTTAAAGATCTGAAAATCACATATACTGCATTAGCTGCGAAGAATTGTGGACAAAGAAAAATAAATTCATTTTGTCTAGGGAGAGATAGGACAGCATGATTGCGTGAAGAACAGAGACCGTTCACCACATACATGCTGAAGTTCACCATCTGCAAAAGTCAGTCTGCACAGAAAGTTTTCTGTCTTCAAATCTAAGGACTTGTAAAGTTGCCCTAGACTAAACAGGTCTCTGACAAAGCATCTGTGACAACAGAAATATTATTTGGCCATGCTTTTCTCTTAATTTGCATCAGTGACAACACAGGCCACTCCTGCATCCCACCTCCTACCACAGGCTCAACCCAGAGCCCCCTCTCATACTCTGAACCCCTTGGCCCCAGTCCCCACCCGATGAAAGTGAGCGAGGGTGGGGGAGAGTAAGCAATGGAGGAGGGGAGGATGGAGTGAGCAGGGCAGGGGCTCGGAGAAAGGGCAGGGTAGATCCTGGGTTGCACTTATTCAAAAAGTGATCTTGTGTGTACAAAGGCTGGAGACCACTGCTCTAGGGTAACAGATGCAGTCATATATACTAGAGTCTTCAGACAGCCTGAGGGTATGTCTACACTGGCACTTTACAGCGCTGCAACTTTCACGCTCAGGGGTGTGAAAAAACACCCCCCCGAGTGCTGCAAGATACAGCACTGTAAAGCCTCAGTGTAATCAGTGCCGCAGCGCTGGGAGCATGGCTACAGCAGCAGCTGCAAGCTACACTCGTAGAGGATGTGATTTACGTGCAGCGCTGGGAGAGAGCTCTCCCAGCGCTGGCGCTCTGACCACACTCACACTTCAAAGCGCTGCCACGGCAGCACTTTGAAATTTCAAGTGTAGCCATACCCTCATGAGAAACAATCAACGAGATGAAATGTCCCCTATCTTAATGGAGTGTTAACACCGAAACCTACATTTCACTAATAAATTTTAGCAGAAACATCCATGTAATGTCCTCAGCTCATAATCTCAAACTACTCTATCACCTATACAGATGTCCGGAGTCCCATTTGTCCCCTACCCAGATGCCATCATGTCTTGCTCTGACACCCCACTCCCAAAATTTCTACCTCACAGTTGGTGTTTTTAATACAAAATTCTGCAGCCCATTAAACTTGTCAACATAAAATAGAATTTAATACCAAATTAAAGCAAAGGGTCAGGACTGTACTGTTTCTTGCTAAATTAGATAATAGACTCTCCACTGACCATAAATTAAGCTGACAAAGAATTTCCAGTGTGTAGTGTCACATTGTGATAAAATTCAAGGGGCCTCACTATAGAGTTTAGGGCAAATATGTCACAGAGTACATGCAACTTCAAGTCTGGTGGAGTGTGGGTCCACTGGACAAAAATAGTACACCATTCCTCTTCGACACTTGTGGTTTTTTTTAAAAAAATCCCTGAAACTGAAAAAAAGTGTTCGTTTAATTTAACGTCCAAAAAAGTCTACTTCATGTTTTCAAAAAGTCAAGCTCGACTTCCAGAGTTACGTTACAAGGATGTCTGAGAAACCTGGCCTTAGGATTAGAAGTCTAGCTGCAAGCCGAACTCCAGAGAAACTTTGATTTTTCCATACTATGGCACTTCTCATCCCACAAATATTATGGAAAGGAATCACTTCACTATTGAAGGGTACCCACCACTTCTGGGGTCTAATGCAGCTGCTGACAATGCACAGAAACACGACACACATTTAAGAAAGGAAGCAAAGAAGGATTCTAGATCAAATTGAAATGGAAATGGGAATTTAGTGAGGTGCTATATAGTTACTGAAACTGGAAGCCTGCCCAGAACACTGGCATTAACACTTCCACTCTCAGGATCACTCCCTATATTCTTTCAAGTGCTTGCCAAACAGAAGCCTGCTTTCCCCTGAGATCTAATTACAACTCATTGTGGCATGGGATGAAAACTGTACATAGGTGAGTGCAGAGTTGGTGTTACTGTGCAAACTAGAGATTTGAAGTTGGTAGGTAAATAACCAATTTGGCCCTG
The DNA here is from genome assembly GCF_003597395.2 of Chelonoidis abingdonii. Taxonomy (NCBI): domain Eukaryota; kingdom Metazoa; phylum Chordata; order Testudines; family Testudinidae; genus Chelonoidis; species Chelonoidis abingdonii. Next base: position 155,937,710 of record NC_133769.1, on the reverse strand, counting down.
GTGGAACTGACGAGTCCCCCTCACTTCACTGGCAGCTGCTTACACCAAGGCTGAATGTGTCCTCTTGATAGTGTATTCAAAGGAAGCAATGCTATACCAGTTTACAGTTCAAAAGGAATTCAAATCATTTCCCAAAAACATGAATCATGAAGAGAAACTTCAGAGACAGTCAATATTCAGAGTTCTGAAAACCAGTTAGAACCCAATATGAAGAAGGGAAGGGGAAATTCCAAGTTTCTTAATGTTACAAGAATCTCAGCCCCATTCAACCATAAGGCTATGTCTACGCTACAGCCAGGATTGACACTCCAAGATCAATCCCTTGGTGATCTATTTAACAGGGTCTAGTGAAGATAGGCTACAGACAGACCTAGACAAATTAGAGGATTGGGCCAAAAGAAATCTGATGAGGTTCAACAAGAACAAGTGCAGAGTCCTGCGCTTAGGACAGAAGAATCTCATTCACTGTTACAGACTAGGGACCGAATGGCTAGGAAGCAGTTCTGCAGAAAAGGACCTAGGTGTTACAGTGGATAAGAAGCTGGATATGAGTTAACTGTGTGTCCTCGTTGCCAAGAAGGCTAATGGCATTTTGGGCTGTGTAAGTAGGGGCATTGCCAGCAGATTGAGGGACGTGATCATTCCCTTCTACTCGACACTGGTGAGGCCTCATCTGGAGTACTGCGTCCAGTTTTGGGCCCCACACTATAAGGAGGATGTGGAAAAATTGGAAAGATTCCAGTGGAGGGCAACAAAAATGATTAGGGGGCTGGAGTGCATGACTTATGAGGACAGGCTGAGGGAACTGGGATTGTTTAGTCTGCAGAAAAGATGAATGAGGGGGGGGATTTGATAGCTGCTTTCAAGTACCTGAAAGGGGGTTCCAAAGAGGATGGTTCTAGACTGTTCTCAGTGATACCACACGACAGAACAAGGAGTAATGGTCTCAAGTTGCAGTGGGGGAGGTTTAGGTTGGATATTAGGAAAAGCTTTTTCACTAGGAGGGTGGTGAAGCACTGGAATGGGTTACCTAGGGAGGTGGTAGAATCTTCTTCCTTAGAGGTTAAGGTCAGGCTTGACAAAGCCCTGTCTGGGATGATGTAGTTGGGGATTGGTCCTGCTTTGGGCAGGGGGCTGGACTAGATAACCTCCTGAGGTCCCTTCCAACCCTGATATTCTATGATTCTACGATATTCTATGATAAGACCCACCAAATCGACAGTGGATTGTTCTCCCGTCGACTCCTGTACTCTACCCCCGAAAAGAAGAGTAAGGTAAGTCAACGGGTTCTCCCGTCGACCCCCCCACGATAACTCAACCTAACGTATGTTGACTTCAGCTACGTTATTTACGTAGCTGGAGTTGCATAGTGTAGGTTGACTTAAGCTATGTCTACACTACCATGGTAAGTAATGCAAGTTCCTTCCTAAAGGGATGTACCTGACTGAAACAGATCTCTGTGTAACTGATAGCAGAGCTCAGATTTATCTAAAGCAGCTGGGTGTTCTAAATATAGCAGAATAGAATCTCCAACTCACAAATTTTACTAGAGGTATCAAGGAACAGTCAAAGTGGGCTGAGGGAGAAAATATTTTGAACAAATTGAGCACTTGGGAGAGGGCTTGTTGCCCAGTATGCAGCAAGTTAACTTTATTGCTTCTGTTTTGGCTTGCAAGTTAAAACAGAAGTCCAGACATAACACACTCCCATAATATAAAACAAACAGAGCTATGAAAGATCTGCAAAGTATAGCTTTGCTTAGAATCTCCTTCAAAGCCAGAAGAGCCTCTAGTTTTCTAAAACAGATTAGCTTTCTTGCTAGGCACGCAGGTTACTAAGGGGAATGTCAGTTTGTTTCAACTATCCCTGGAAGATCTGTGGGTTGCACACCTACTCCTCTTCCCCACAGCATTTTTCAAATGCAGCCAACTGTGGGCTTTTCTTGAGGCCACCACCTTCTGTGGGAAATTGAGGGGTGCAAAACAGTAGCCCCTCCTCCCACGGCTGCCAGCAGGGGTTGGGCCATATCCTCTTCTGGAGCCAAAAATGCAGGAGATGCAGGCAGCCAGCGTGAGTTTCCCCACCGTCCCGGAGCTGGTGGGGTTTGGGCTTCAGCCTGGGGTGGCAGACTCATTGTGGGGCTTGGGCTCTGGCCACGGGACTTCAGGAGCCGATCCCAGGCTCAATCTTCGTCGTCGTCATTCCCCCCCACCCCAATGGCTCCTCACTGCCTCCTCCAACAGTGGGGCCCTGGCTGTTTGGCAGCAAGTGCCAGCCCCAGCCCCCCATCCATCCCATCACCCCTGTTGCTTCCCATCCATACTCCCATGCCCACACTGTCTCCCTACTCACCTCCCCATATAGGGCTTCAATTTGTCCCCCAGCTTGCCAGAGCTAAGTAAATATGTGTTTCTCATGTTGTTTCTGATGCATCCTGCAGGGTGCTGTATCAAATGCAGCTGTTGTGTGATGGTCACATTCTACCCATGGTAGATGAAAGCACAGGATTACCAGATCTAGGACCTCAGTTCAGGACTCACTTTCCCAGCCAACTAAAGAATGAGAACATTCCTGTATTACTGTGGCAGACTACCTGTACAGGTGCAGCAAGCAGTCCAATGTGAGCACAAGGCTTCACAAACTTGATCTGCAGTTTGATATCCTCAGGCATTAGGGCTTTAAAAGTTTCCTCAATATCTACTCATCTGAGGACTAAGCCTAGCCATAGCTATTCATCATGTGCTCTTCAGGGGTTTCATGCATATTACCACCACTTCTCTGGCCTATATTCAATGTTCCCAACTGTAGTCTCACCTTCATAAGCCCATAGCTGTCTCTGGAAGAGTTCATCTGCAAGGCTTCAGAATTTCAAAGCTTTTTTGGGAGATAAGGAGCAGCAAAGACCATCGCTTACTATGCACGTGTGCAGTATCTAGCATAGTAGGGTCCTGATTTCAGCTGGGTCCCTTGGACCAGTGTTTCTCAACCTTTTTTGATCCCAGGGACCAGTTTGCTGCCTTCCTAAACTGTGTTAAGGAGATCTCAGGAACAAGCACTGATCCATGAACCAGTCATTGAGAAACACCGTCCTGGACAATACCATAACATCTGAATCAACCTATAGTGTCATCCTTAAGGCCACAGATAGAGCATCGGAGAAAGTGCTCTTCTGTTTTTCATTCCTCTTTGAAGTCTGCCTTTTGGCTACACCCCTTCTGCCTCAGCAAGTGGTATAAATTCATTTTCTGACACATTACAAATCCCACAGAAATGTTAATCAGCAAGTTGTAATTTGAGCTCTTGCAAGTCAGCGAGAACTTTCCTTTCTACAGTCTTTGCTTGGAGGCAGCAATATAACAAACTTTAATAAAACAGTGTAACGGAGTGTGATATAGAGAAAGGGATGCTATTCGCATCTGCTTTGCATGCAAACAGTGAGGTCAATGGGGGTGGAGTTCAAGTTCCTCTCAAGTTTTTCCCCCACTAATCAGAGCCAATATTTTTAATTAAAAAAAATGAAAACTGGGTTTATGGCAAAAATAAGTGAAACAAGATTAGATCTTCATGGACCATCAATTTCACAAGCTGCAAAGTGAACAAACATGAAAAAGTTTTGCAGATAACCTTTACATTGGATAAACTTAGGCCTGGTCTACACTACAGGGTTAAGTCAACATAAACTGCCTTGCATTGACCTAGCTCTGGAAGTGTCTTCACGTAAATTTGGCTCCTGCTGATGTAAGTGCCTCTCTACCTGGATTTAGTAACACCACCTCCCAAAGCAGCACAGAGTCATGATTGACATAATTAGGTCAACACAGTGTCAGCGCAGAAATGTGTTGCTTACATTAACTGTTATTGGCTTTCAAGAGCCACCTCACAATGACAGTACAATCAGTACAAGCACTAACGGAGAGAATGTGCACCGCTGACACCAGGAGCCAAGTGTGTGCACACACAAGCGATTTAATAACTGCGGTGGCTGTATGCTGACATTAAGTTAGGTTGATGTAATTATGTAGTGTAGATATGGCTTAAGTCATGAAAAAATGGAGAGGGTGTAGAAGATGAGAGAAAAACATATATGATCATGATCTTCAGAAAAACAAATGAGATCCTGATAATTACCATTCCAAAAATCTAACGTTTAACCTCTTGTAAAACACAACAAATCAAAGAAAACAGTTTTTCACAGCTAGATGATTTCACATCCTCCTTGAAAGAAACCATAGCTCTTCTCCAGAGGAGGCCATCCTATGAAATATTCCTCAGCAACAGGGATTTTTCCTGCTATAACTTCCAGCACTGGAAAGTCCAATGGACAGGAGTTTTAAAATGGGAAGAGGCTCCCTCCAGTAGCATAGGTCTCCTTAGAAGAGAATCATGTGAACTTCTGCGAGCACCAGCAGTGGAAGACTTGTTCAGAAACTGACAGTTAGGCTCACACACTGGAATCCAAGGAGCCACAAAAGCTGCCAGCAGAGGCCCCTTTACTTCTCATTGATTTCCCCTTGCTCTCAGCACAGGGGGTTTTGGATCCGTGCTGATGATATGGCCACACTGAATGATATGGTAGGCTCCACATAGCATATGAAGCAACTGGACAGGCAGCTTCACTGCTCCATGTTCTTTCAAATTCAGAGTGACTGAGGGAAGGGCCACAAACCACATACACTGTGCCACTGCCTCCTTAGATCTGAAGGGTCACAGAACATTATGGAACTGTGAATGGCTTCTTCTTGAATTGACCTGAATGGAGCAGGATTGGGGACATAAAATTCAGAATTAAATCACTATGAGGGGGTGGTGGTGCGGTGTTTTACTTGTATGGGAGCCCCAAACTCAGAAGTCACTGAAAGCCAAGAGCACAGAGAACTTGACAGAGCTGCACTAGAGGGATTGTGCAGCTCTCAGGCACACTTATGAGTACTGCCTATAACTATAGCCTGCCAAGAGACCCCAGTCTGGTCTGCCCTGTCGTACACAGACATACACAGAGAGTATCCAGGCCCAAATAGCTCCGCTTGATTCACAATTAAGATGGAGTTAGAGAAGAGCCAAGCCATAGAATTCTGTGAGACAGGGTACAAAGAAAAGAAAAAGACAAAATTCTAGTTCCAGCAAGAAAGGAGCTGACTTACCTTAATAACTATGCCAACTGCTGGCTCACCTTTGCTGATCAGTTCTATTGCCCTTCCCATACCTTATTTGGCATAGGCAAGTGTAACTTTGACTAGCTCCAAGGGAGTGGGAAATGAGACAGGAATCCATCACTCCTGTTGGGCAATCTTTTATTCGTATGCATTTCTATGGAGCCATTACACATTGTTACCTGATGTTGAAGTTTTGCAGCCTGTTTTTTCTCTCTCAGCTTCATGGACTCAGTCCCCAAAAACCATTTAAAGTGTTTGAAACTAGTCATGAAAATGAGAGAGAATCAAGTTTTTATCATCAAGCAGCCTTGGTATGTGACCTCATCCCAATTGCTAACAAGTTAATAACAAATAGTAAGGGGTTTAAAAACCTAAGTACTTCACCTGTTATTCACCCTGCCTTAAGCTGCCAAACCGGAAGAGTAATATCTGACACTTCTACAACACTTTTCAAACAGTAATTATTTGCAACACCACTTCTGGAAGACAGCTTAGGAACACGCTTATTTCATAGAAAAAGAAATTGAGACACTGCTGAAATGACTTGCCAAACGTCACATAAACAGGTCAACAGAGCTGGGAACAGAACCCAGGTCTCATGACTTCCAGTCCTGAGTTCAAAGCACTAGACCACGTTGCCTCTGTTTAGCAATGGAATCAGTGTTTCCTTTACCACATTTGAAATCCCTATGCTACATTTTCACATGACAACCAGAAAGGAAGGGAGATTCTGAACAGATTACACTGCAGAAATCATTGTTAGCTATAAAACACAGATCTTTCTCATTCATCCATGTCCTGAAACCTCAACGAGAAGTGAACAGAATTTAAAGACTACATCACAGCAAATACTCATGGAAACTACACTATCCTTTCAATCCTCCCTATAAAAAAAGTCACACAAAATTCTACCTGGCCCAGGCAGGCAACATTTTAAGATAAAACATTATTTCCAAGGCTGGTCAATCCAGGACGTTGCTAAGCACCTTCCAGCTACCAAATTTGATTACACTGGTTATATCTTCATTATTATTATAATCGTAAAAAGAGGCTAAGGAGATTGTAAACTAGAACTAATTCGTTCTTATATCAATTTGGCAGGATAACTTCACAGGAAAGACCTCCGCACAAAACGATAATCTGCACTTCTCAACAGCAGAGTGGAAGGAACCAGCTCTTCCACCCAGTATTTCTGTAGTGGAGCAGATAAGGTGAGACAAGGAATAGGTGAGCTGCTTTTGTCGTGCAAGTGGGGAACTTTCGAAGAGCTGTGAGCTTCCTGTAGGTAAGTATCAGTGTTTACCCGACAAACCATTAACGGGTATTACTTTAACACCGAGCACCCCCCGCAACTCAACAGCTGAGCTTTCTCCAGCCCGTTCCACACACAACATAAGGCAACCAACAATCCAAGGGCCCGGGCCAGCAGCAGGCCCTGGAGGCCGGGCACAGAGAGCTGGGAGACGGGAACGGGGCTGCCCGGAGTGACCCAAGCGGGGACTCGGCCGGGAAGTGGCGGGTCACGACGAGGGGCGGACAAGGCGCGCGGGACGGTTGGAAAGCGGTTAACGTCTCGCTGGGGAAGCGGCGGCCCAGGAGCAGGGCTGGCCCCGGGCGGGCGCGGGAAGATCGCGCCACCAGTCCCGGCAGCCCGCGCAGACTCCGGGCCCGGGTAGGACCCAGCGGCTCCCCCTACTGATCCCGCGGGCCTGGGGCTCCCTGCTGGCCCGGGCAGAGGCAGGACGAGCCGCCGCCAGCCGGGGACGCCGGGCGGGAGCTCAGCAGCGGCGACACTGAGCCAGGCCCCACCGGGCTCAGAGCCGGGCGGGAGCTCGGGGCCGCACTCACCCCTTCATGGTGCGGCCTGGCGGGGCCGGGATCCGCGCTCAGTGCGTGCGGGGCCCGACGATGCGGCTCCGGCCTCCTCCTCGGCGCTAGCGGTTCGCCCTGCAGCTCCCCCTCCACATGGGCCTCGGGCCGCTCGTCCAGCGCGCTCCGCCCCGCCGACGTGACCCCTGACCCCTCGCCTCGCGGCGGCGTGACTGGGCCGGCGCTATGCGGCGGCGCCCACGTGACCTCTCCCGTGGCCGCTTCGCAGGAAGGGCCTTGTCCTGTCACGTGGTCCTAGGAGGCCAATCGCCTGCCTCCGCATCCGCCACCTGTCATTTAAAAAAACCCATCATTAAACTAGAAGGTCTCCTGATTCGCTCACTTCCAGGGGCAGAGACTACGCTCGTGACACAGCGCATGCGCCGCCTGTGCGAATGAGCAGCTGGTCACCGCTGCCTGCCATTGAAGAGAAGCGCAAAGAAGTGGTTCGGCTGCCCCCGCCCGCCACAGGTGAGACCCCCCCCCCTGCCCGGTCGCGAGACGCGATCACCTGGCAGATGTGCGAAGCGCCGAGCGCGCGGGGTCTCCTCCTCCCTGCGCTCGTGACGCCACCGGGCGATGCTGTCTCGGGCCGGGGGCGCAGGGCCGCAGTGACGTACCCAGACCGGCCGCGTCCCAGCGCGTGTCCCCCGGCGTCACTCCAGTGCCCCGGCCTGGGGGCCCTGCGGCTCGCGGGGGGGCGGGTGCTGCAGGGGGCTGGGGCCGCGGCGTCCCTCGCGCGCGTTGCCGACTGGGGGAGGCGGGGCTGTGTCAGGTCAGTGGTTACGGGGTGACCCAGCAGGGGATGGGGCAGGCTGGGCTGTGGGGCTGACGCGTGACCCGGTGGTCTGGGCACCCTGCCGGTTCCTGGATGCACGAAGACGTGCACCACTTGCTGCGGTCCGGGGGCAAACCCTGGCAAATAAAAACAACGAAACCTCTCCCCTGAACTGCAGAGTAGGAGTGGCTAACATGAGGCTGGAAGGTGGCAGTGTTTAGCAGCGGATCCATTGCGATGTCTGGTGTTGCACAAGTAACCCCTATAAATGTGATTAAGCTGCTGTGCTGATGCTAATCTTGAGTGGGTCCCCCCTGAAGGAATTAGCACAGCAATTTCGAGGGCCCCAGAGGACTTTCATTTTAGCAATGGGAAAGTAAGAGAACATAAAATGACTCTTGAATCTCTTTAATCTAGAGCTACATTGGCTGTATGCTTCCAACTACTTTGATAGAAGATCTGAAGTCTCTCTTTCTTGTCTTCCCTTTCCAATCTCTTGTACTAACCTAGTCCAAACACTGCTCTTAACTAAGGGAAGGGGGTTCGGATGGTTCTGTTGGCATTAAACGTTGTCATTTGAAGCCACTGTAGATCAGCTAATAAGGTGACTCAGTCCCAATGGAAGAGTCTCTTTATGGCTCCCTATCCAGTGTCCCGCTACACCTTTGTCTTGACATGATCTGGTGGTATGAGACCATAGGAGTGGTTCTCTAATTTTCTTAGCTCCAGCAGCTTTAGAGAGTATGTCTACACTATGGGATTATTCCGATTTTTACATAAACCAGTTTTGTAAAATAGATTGTATAAAGTTGAGTGCATGCGGCCACACTAAGCACATTAATTCGGTGGTGTGCGTCCATGGTCCAAGGCTAGCGTCGATTTCTGGAGCATTGCACTGTGGGTAGCTATGCCGTAGTTAGAAAACCATTTACTTTTGATTAAAGATGTCAAAAGGATGGAGAAATAAAAAATTGAATTGTTTCAGTGTTAATTATGCATGTTAAATCTGAACTATTTAAATATGATTATTATAGATTATTTATAACTGGATTTGAATTAATTTGTTTTGTATGACATAGATTAAAAGAACAATTATTATAAATCCATGTTAAACACTTGTAAGGTAATTAAATGTGATCAAATCATCATGATTTATTGAAAGATATGGAAGAATATTCTCTTTGCTATAAGAGAATTTAGTATTTTGGAAATTCTGAGATTATGAAATTAAAATTTATAAAAAAATCTTTCTTGAATTGTGGAAATAGAATGGAACATATAAAAGGGTTAGTTAAAGGAAGATAATTAAATATGTTTTATTGATATAAAGAAATAAATTAGTGAAGTTACATAAATGGTATCTTAGGCTATTAAAGATAAAGTAGTTTAATGATTATTAAATTATCTTTGGTAATTTGTAAATTTATGAATATTAATTTTTATTTAATCATAATAAAAAGAGTAGAAAGTTATATAGCATAGGGTAGAACCGTAGTGTGGGACATCCATTGATTTATTTATTTAAAAATAAATTGGGATGATTGTTAATCAGTTATTAATAAATAATGTTGAGTTATTTTGGATGTTTATTTATATAAGATGTATGACGTAAAGTCAATGACTTAAAAATTCTAATATATAAAAATATAATTTTATTAAATTGTTTTATAAAAATATACAAGTGTAGAATTTAGCAAAGATAATATTTGATAATAAATGAAGATTGGAATATATAATTAATTTTAATTATTGAGTAACAGATATTATATTAATTTATCCTGAAATCGATCTAAAGGTGACGGAAACATATTGTGTGTAAGCAAGGAGCATGAGAATACTTAATGAAATTAATAAGAGCTTAGATGCAGTGTAAGAGTTGAAGAAGTAAGGTGTCTCAATATGGAGCTATTAAGATAGGTCAAATGGGAACTTATCAAGATAAAGTTGGATGGTTTACATAACCGGTTTAAACAAATTAGCAGAGTTAAAAGATTTAATCTGAAAGTAAACGAGGTTAGCGATATAAAAGGGTTTTTAAATCAGTTTCTGTATTCAAGAGAGGAGTAGTAAAAATTGGTATTAC
>NC_133769.1:155864413-155927802 GCF_003597395.2 Chelonoidis abingdonii | reverse complement strand
TTATGGCGTGCTATCCATAGTTCCCCGCGTCTCCCACCCTTGGAATTCTGGAGTGAGAATCCCAGTACTGAATGGGGCAAAAGCATCATTGTCGCGAGTGGTTTGGGTACATGCTCGTTGGTCATTCCTTCCTTGGAAAGAACAGCAGGACATCATCTTTGCGTCTTTTTACCTGGAATTGCCCTGGCCAGACACATAGCATAGGCAACACATGGAGCCGTTCAGAATTTTTTTTTTTACTTGTCACTGGATGTGACCTGGAGTGCCGCTGTAAGAGGGGTGATTATTGCGCGCTACACAAGCGCCACCTTCATTTGTCTTTCCATGACAGCAGATACGGTTTCTGCGTTCTGTACCGTCTGCTGTTTCTGTGGGTGCCCTGGCTGAGGTCGGCCAGCTGGGCGCAAAGACAAAAAATGAGAGTGATCCTGATCAATCTCTCGTTTATGTATTTAAAACATAGTTCAGTCTGCAGAATGATGGGGCAGCTGGTACTAGTGAGCACCATGTCAGAAACGCGAGGCCAGCTGCTCTTGGTCAGATCTGCAGAATGATTGAGCTGTCATTGGCCTCAGGGTGCCTGCAACAACGCCCCCGTGCTTCTCCTCCTCCCAAGCCCTCCTGGCTGCTGTGGCAGTTGTCCCCCGATTTGTGTCTGATTAATAAGAGAATGCTGGAATAGAACAGCTGACTGTTACTGAGAAATATGAGGGGAGCGGCCTCGCAGCTGCTATGATAGTCCGACGAGGACATTAAGCTGGTGGGGAGAAGGAGCCATCGATCCTGGCTGTATGATAGTCCAAGGCAGCACAGATCTTTTCTTATACACATGAAAGGGGAGGGGGTGATTGGTAGCCTCAGCCCAGTTGCTAGAAAGTACGTTACAGCGTTCTGTACATCTACCTGGGAATGAGCTGGTATCATTTCTATTTTACCAGGTGCCACCCGCAGCCTCACCTGAGGCCGAGCCAGGAGCATCACGGCTGATGATTGATGCGGTAGCAGTCATATTGTACATCTGCCAAACGGGGGAGGGAGGGGAGAGGATACTGCTCTTCACGCGCGCATTCGCACTACGTAGCATTCTATAGATATAGGTGAATTGAAGTCAAGAATGAATTTTTTTCGCTTTCTTTCAGCGGGCAGGGGGAAAGGGGGTACATGTGACGGCTACTACTCTGACCAGCCTGACAAATGTGTTTTTGACCCCTACAGGCATCTGGAGCTCAGCAAGAAGCAAACGCTTTTCGGAGACTGCTGTGGAGGGGATAGTGAGTCTCAGTACTCCTCTCCTCCTTGAGTGTCATTTATTCTTTGGTTTCATACGCTTGTACGCAGCACTGTGCTGGGACTCGTATCAAACCTGGACAGTTTTTTTCAAATGCTTGGAATCGTCTCTGTAACGGAGCTTGATAGAAAGATGTTGTCTCCCAAGAAGCAATCTAATCAGTATCTCCGTGCGGTCCAGACGTGGACCGTTTTGATTGGGACTGCATCCGCACACCGTGCTGACAGCGCTCGACCCTGGGAAACAGGAATGAAAATCAAAGTTCACGGGTTTTCCTGCTACCGGACACTGCATCCGAGTTTGGATTGCTGCAAGCGAACACAAGGTGCACGTGGGATTAATACCGCCTCGAGACCATACTCATTTGCGCACACATAACCTATCCGATATGTGAATGACCAATTTTACTACTCCTCTCGTTGGAGGATGGACAGAAACTGTTTAAAAACCTTTTATATCGATATACAAGGGCCTCGTTGTGTGGAGGGTGCGATTAATCGTTTAAACGCTGTTAAAAATTGGTAAAAAACGCGTAGTAGTAGACTCACCAGATCTCCACCTAGCCAATACGCAACTACCAGAAGAATAAACGCAGGTCGTATAAGCCAGCGTCAATGCTGAAGCCTACTAAACCGCGATAAGAGAAGACAGGGGGTGGACCCGAGCCCGACGCGGCGCTGTTAAAAGGCTCATAAGATCCCAACGATGACAAATATCCGGTAGTACAGAGTTTGCGGTTGAAGGACTACGCGGAGGAGGGGACAAAGAAAGAAGAGGATTTCTGGTTACACTAAAATCGCGTTTTAAACAATTTTAGGCACAGCGTTATCCAGTACGATTTAATAAACGCTCTATTTCCCCTATTCTCGTCTATAGGTTCTATCTTTCCTTCTGCACCCAGTCACATCAGGGGCCTTATATCGATATAAAGGTTTAAATCAGTTTTATTTAGTATGTGGATAAAGTTAAATATAAATGCGGGACCGATCCCTCTTCTAACCTCCCCTCTCGCTTCACTGCATTCTGTTCTTCCTCGAAACCCCTTCCTCTTTCTCTCTTCTTTCTTCAGTCATCATTACTCTCCTTCTGTATATCGGATAGGGTTAGTGTGGGAAAATGAGTATAGGCATAAGGCGGTATAAAGTGACCATTTGATGTATGGAAGAAATAAATAACGGATGAGTGGAAGGTAGAGAAAGCGTGAATTTATTTATTACTGTTTGACGGGTGGAGCTGATAGACGGTGAGATGAAGTATAAAAGAGTAAGTGGACAGAGGGAATACTGGATTGATTGCCGTATGGGGAAGAGAATTGTTTATAAGCATCCGTTACAAGAAGAAAATGACATTTGGAAAATGTAGGATATATAAAAGAGTAAGAAGGTGACGTGACAAGCGTAATGGAAAAGAAAGAATGAAATGAAATGGAGGGAGAGGTATGAGATAGTAAAGTAAGACAATTAGAAAGGTTTGCATTCTTGTGATATCAAATGCATGTAGGGTAAAATTGTGGGTGTTAAGGGTATGATAGTATGAATTAAATGTGAAAGAAAGGGAAAAAAATCATTATGATTTTTTATGAATATATTACCTGATTATCGTAGATGAAAGATGATGCAGCATGAAGGAAAGTATTCATAAATATCGTGGAGATGGGAATATGACTGCTATGTTAATTACGTGATGTTGATGGAGGTAGGCATGGGGGGAGGGTAAAAAAGGAAGATTAATCATTAAAATAGATGGTAAGAAGTGGTAAGTTTAAAAAATAGATGGGGTAGAAAATAGAATAAAATTATGGTAAAAGAAAAGATTAATGTGGGGACTATCAATAAAAGAAGGATATGGGTATGAAAAAACAGTTTACAAAGTCTGTTGGTATAATAGAAGCTGAGGAGATAATAATTATTAAGTAAATAAAGTTTTATTATTAAAAGAAATTTTTAATTAGAAAACAAATGGGGGGACTGAAGAACAAGGAGGTTGGGAGAGGGAAGAAAAAGGTGGGGTTGTTGACAGGAAAAATAAATGGAAAGATATACATTTGGATCTGAAAAAGACAGCGTGTATTGTTTGATAAATGGTTATAGAATTGACCATATTTAGGCAGAAGAATTTTTGATAATAAGAGGATGATAGGGAGTCATTATTTGTTTGAGATGGAGAAAAAAACAAAAAAAAAGAAAAAAAAACAAAGATAAAGGTAATACCAATTTTAGCGCTACTCCTCTCGTTGGGGAGGAGTACAGAAACTGATTTAAAAAGCCCTTTATATCGATATAAAGGGCCTCGTTGTGTGGACGGGTGCAGAGTTAAATCGGTTTAACGCTGCTAAAATTGGTTTAAACGCGTAGTGTAGACCAGGCCAGACTGTCTTATTCTTGAATAAGTGTCTCCACATGTGGACCTGATCTTGAAGAGCTCCATATGTAGACCAAGCCCTGACTTCTTCCAGAACTCTGACACCGCATCTAAGGCTCTTATTAATTTTCATTAAGTATTCTCATGCTCCTTTTGCTTGCACAGACACAGATAGGCCCGTCAGCCTGAGATCGATCTCAGATGAAATAATAGAATAGCTGATAGGGGACTCAACTAATAAAGAATTAAAGGAGGGTGATTAATGCCAATCTGCATGGATTTATCAAAAATAGATCTTGGCTAAATTGCTACACTTGATATTTTTTGATGAGAATACAAGTTTAATTGATAAAGGTAGTAGTGTTGATATAGTAGACTTGTGTAAGGCATTTGACTTGGTACGCATGACATCTTGATTAATAAACTATAACAATCCAAAATCAACATTGCACACATTAGATGGATTAAAAACTGATTAACTAATCAGTCCCAATGTGTAATTGTAAATGGAGAATCATCAAGTGGATGTGTCCCACAGCTATCGGTTCTTACCCTATGCTATATAACTTTTTCTGGTTTTTATTAGAGGAAAAATATAAAAATGAATAGTCATTAAAATTTACAAATGACCAAAGATTGGGGGAATGGTATATAATCAAGAGAACAGGTCACTGATATCATGGTGGATAAGCAGCTGAATGTTAGCTACCAGTATGACACTGGTCAAAGGGCTAATTTGATGCTTGGATATCTAAATGGGAAAACAGAGTAGGAAGGTTATATTACTTCCTTGTTTGACACTGGTGCAACCCCTGCTGGAGTAGTGTCCAGTTCTAGTGTCCACAATTCAAGAAAGATGTTGATAAATTTTAGAGGGTTCAGAGAAGGGCTGCAAGAATGTCCAAAAGACTGGAAAATGTGCTGTATAGCGAGAAGAGAGATTGAGTTTCTTCCATTTATCTTATCAAAGGGAAGATTCAGTGGATGATTTGATCACAGTTTATATGTACCTACAAGGGGAACAGGATTTTGATAATAGATGGTTCTTTAATCTAGCAGACAAAACAAATAACAAAATCCAGTGGTAGAAAGTTGAAGCTAGATGAATTCAGAGTGGAAATAAGGTGTCAGATTTTAACAGTGAGGGTAATTAACCACTGGAACAATTTACCAAGGGTTGTGGTGGATTCTCCATCATTGGACATCTTTAAAGCAAAAGTAAATGTTTTTCTAACATATGCTATAGTTCAAGTACAACTACGGGACTTGAAGCAGGAAATATACAAGGAAAATCCTATGAGCTCTGTTATACAGGAAATCAGACTAAGGCCAGAAGTCTCTGAAGAAAGTCTGTCTCTTTAGGTGGAAGGTAAAGATCCCATCTTTAAAGTAGCAAAGGGATTACACAATATCCCACCTACTGTTTTGCCTCTGTTAAAACAAGTTTGACCGTGTTGGATGTGAGCTCCTGTCGGAGGGGAAGAACAAAAATATATACATTTTTTCCTTCAACATGACTCCAAAATTTTCTTTTGACTTGAAAATATTGACTACTCAGGAAAAAAGAGTCAGCAAGTCCACATGACCCATAGGAGGGGAACAGCATCAAGAAAACCAGACAATGGACTGAGATGGAATGTCATGCCTATGTGTTTCACCCTTACTCACTGTGTATTCTGATAAGTGTGACTACTTCAGAGGGGTAGAGTAGACAGGGGAAAACAGAACAGTTCTCTTCCTTTGTGGTACAGCCATCAACTCCTAGGCCACGTCTAGACTACGCGCCGTATCGGTGCATTAAAATCGATTGCTCGGGGATCGATATATCGCGTCTAATCTAGACAGGATATATCGATCCCTGAGTGCGCTTATATCGATTCCGGAACTCCACCAACCCCAACGGAGTTCTGGAATGGACATGGCGAGCCGCGGACATCGATCCCGCGCGGTGAGGACGGGTGAGTAAATCGATTTTAGATATTCGACTTCAGCTACGTTATTCACGTAGCTGAAATTGCGTATCTAAAATCGATTTTACCCCATAGTGTAGACCAGCCCCTAATGTTGTATTCTAGGGAAATAGTGGATCCAGAACTACTTATCCTCTTTTCCTAGGGGTGATTAGTCACTATGTGTGCATTGGACTTAAAGGTGACCTACCAAGGGAAAAAAAATGGCTTTATCTTCATTATTTTTGTTTCTTCATAGTGAAAACACAAGTCCTGAAACTTTTTTCTGCTTTTTTTCATTTTCGAAAGTAGAAGGAGAAAAAAGGAACTGACATGCTGAATCAGAGCAGTGGTCTTTTAGTCCAATATCATGTCTGCCAGTGGCTCATACCAGCTGCTTCAGAAGAGTCATCCTGTAACAGAGGCAAAAAGGGTATATCCTGCCCTTAAGGGTCCTAACCCTCGGTTGTTAAAAATGTCCTGAGGTTTAAGGGTTGATATCCTTCTTAAACCTTTTTTTATTGTAACTTTGTATGATTTGTTTAAATGTCTAATACACCTCTACCTCGATATAACACTGTCCTTGGGAGCCAAAAAATCTTAGCGTGTTATAGGTGAAACCGTGTTATATTGAACTTGCTTTGATCCACCGGAGTGCGCAGCCCTGCCCACCCCCGGAGCACTGCTTTACCACGTTATATCCAAATTCATGTTATATTGAGGTAGTGGTGTACTTCTTTGATTTCTTCAGGTGCCCCCTTGGTGGTCCAGCAAGGGCACCCACTATAGGTTTCTGGGTCCCTAGCTGTTGCCTCTCTTGGGTGGAGTTAAGCATTTCTCTTTCTTCTGCCTGAGATATTTCCAGATTGCATGGTCCCTTGAGGATACTGTGAAATCTCCAGCAAAAGACAGGCTGCCTAAGCAGGCTTCTTTTGCCTTCTCTTCAGAGACCATACACAGTGTAATTGCCACAGTAGAAGTTGCCGTGCAGTTCTTTCTAAGCAAGCCTGTTTTATTCTTAAGTTAAAAGGAATACAAAGAAAACATTTTAAAACAAAGAACCCTCACACACATGCCAAAAAGCTTAGCAGTGGTCACCCCACCTGCCATGTGGACTCAGGCAGGAATAGTCTTTCGGCCCCCACTCATGTTTATCCTTTGTGTCGCTCATTTATCCAGTTTGGCTCTTGGAAGAGACCCTGAATAGGTAATCAGCCAGACAATGGATGTCTGCTCAAAGTGCAGCTTCAGAAAGATGGATTCTAGGTGGGTCATTTGCATTCTCCTCCCCCTTAGTATTTCCTAGGAAATCCACTTCACATGTATTATCCCCCAAAGGGCCTTTGAAGTTCCTGATATCTCCCAGAAGATGCATTAATCCTGCCTTCCTCCTGAAGAAGTTCTATACAATCCCACAATAGTACTCAAACATTTGTATTTTGAATGCAAATACAAAATATAAAGGCCCAAGCCTCTGTTTGCCAGAAGGTAGGAATGGGCAATGGGATGGATCATTTGATGATTGCCTGTTCTGTTCATTCCCTCTGAAGTACCTGGCACTGGCCACTGTCAGAAGACAGGGTACTGGGCTAGATGGACCTTTGGTCTGACCCAGTACAACTGTTCTTACATTCAATAAACCCCAACAGTATGAAACTTAGTAAGGTTTGTCTAGGATGTTGTTGTCTTCTCTCACAATCAGAGGGGTAGCCGTGTTAGTCTGAATCTGTAAAAGCAGCAAAGAATCCTGTGGCACCTTATAGACTAACAGACGTTTCGGAGCATGAGTTTTCGTGGGTGAATACCCACTTCGTCAGATGCATGTAGTTTTCCACTATGAGCATCTGACGAAGTGGGTATTCACCCACGAAAGCTCATGCTCCAAAACGTCTGTTAGTCTATAAGGTGCCACAGGATTCTTTGCTGCTTTCTCTCACAATGACCTTCCAAAAACCCTTTATTTTATTTTTTTTTAAAGCTGTATGTTTAAATGTCTAACTCTTGCCTGAGTTCTAAACTCTCAGCCTAGTAATATCTTTTGGCAATGAGTTCCACAATTTGAATTTGCCACTTTCAATTTCTTTGAATGTCCCTCTGCTCTTGTATTATGAGACATAGTTAGTAGAAGTTCCCAATTTACTTTACCTATACCATTTATTGTATCACATCCTTTCTTATACCTTCTCTTTAAGATATGTAGTCCCAATCTTGCAAATATTTTCATGAAAAGAGATTTAAAAGTTGCTAATTACTCTTGTCGCCCGTTTCTGAAACCCCTGTAATTTTGTTGTGCCCTTTGAGCTATGGTGACTGGAACTGGTACAGTATTCCAGGTGAGGGTATTCTATTGATTATATAGTGGCATTATAATTTCTTTAGTCTCTACCCTGTCTGTGATGAAACCCAGTATGTTTGTTCTTTTGACTGCTGCTGCACACTGAGCTGTGTACAGTAATGCCCTGGTCTTTTCCCTGAGTTAATACAGTTAATTTAAAACACTGTAAGACGTCTGAGTAGTTCAGATCGTCCACATTGGAGGGAACTACTTTGCATTTGTAAAGATTTAATTTCATCTGCTATCATGTTGCCTATTGACCTACCTGTTTAAGTCTCTCTAAAATTGCTATTTTTTCTCTGGTTTCAACTAATTGAAATAGTTTTGTCATGTTTAGCATCACTGTTTGCCCCTTTTTGAGATAATTAATATCTGTAACAGTGGTCCTAGTGCAGAATTTTTTTTTTCCCCTGACCATTTATACTTTGCATTGTCTTCACTGCCTTGAAACTCTACGGATGTCTGCAGATCTCTTAGAGTTATGAAATCTCAAGTTGTAAGGAAGTGAAATTTAGCAGAGGAAGCTGTTTTTAAAAACAGTTTTTTATACATTTATTAAATGCAAATTACTGACAAATGGTTGGAAGGCATGCTCTCTACAATTCAACGCAATTGCACCTTTAATTAGGGTTGAGACCGCTCCCAGGCAACTTTTCTGAGTCAGCCAAGAAGTTCTCAGACAAAAGGATAACAAGACTTCACATTCTTGATATTTTTGAAGAAAAAACAAGCAGGAAGGGAAAAAATCTTTGCCTCCTTCAGATTAAAAATAGAATTATTTTTACCCTCCAGTGCGGCATCTAGTGCAGAGGTGAGCAAACTACAGCCCGCGGGCCACATGCTTCTGGCCCACAAGGCTAGCCCTGGCCCCTCTCCTGCTGTTCCCCCTCCCCCGCAGCCTCTGCTCGTGCCACCGCCAGCGTAATGCTCTGGGCAATGGGGCTGCAAGCTTCTGGGACAGAGCAGCTGTAGAGCCCGGCCTGACCCAATGCTCTGTGCTACTCGGTGGCAGTGGTGTGGCTGTAGCACCGCCAGCCACTGGTGCTCCAGGCAGTGTGGTAAGGGGGCAGGGAGCAGGGAGGTTGGATAGAGGGAAGGGGAGTTCAGGGTGGTGGTCAGGGGACCGGGGGAGTGGATGGGGGTCAGGGCAGTCAGAGGGCAGGGAACAGGGGGGTTGAATGGGGGCAGGAGTGCTGGGGGGGGGCAGTCAGGAATGAGAGGAGGGGTTGGATGGGGCAATGGAGGGCAGTCAGGGCAGGGGTCCCTGGGGCAGTCAAGGGACAGAGAGAAAGGGTGGTTGGGTGGGGCAGGTATCCTGGCGGGTGGGGAAGTCAGGAATGAGAGGAGGGGTTGGATGGGGCAATGGAGGGCAGTCAGGGCAGGGGTCCCTGGGGCAGTCAAGGGACAGAGAGAAAGGGTGGTTGGGTGGGGCAGGTATCCTGGCGGGTGGGGAAGTCAGGAATGAGAGGAGGGGATTGGATGGGCTCGTGGGGGGAAGTTAGGGGTAGGCGTTCCCCAGGGCAGTCAAGGAACAGGAAGCCAGAGGTGGGGAGTGGATGAGGCAGGAGTTCTGGGGGGGCCATCAGGGAACATGGGGGTTGGATCGGGCAGGAGTCTGGGCAAGGAGGAGCGGATAGGGTGTGGGCATTGGGCCACAACCCCCTTCCTTAACTGTCTCTTCATACAATTTCCGAAACCCGATGTGGCCCTCGGGCCAAAAAGTTTGCCAACTCCTGTTCCAGTGATTGGTTCTCAGAGCCTCTGCAACATGAAATCTGTCTGGTTTTGAAATGAAGTAATTGGCAACTGAGAAGGACTTCCAAAGTCTCATTGTGCATGTGAAAAACTCACAATGCACTGGGCAGCTGAGCTGAAACTTGCTCACAGTCTCTTTCAGTGCAAAATTCTGCATATTTGAGGCAGGGGGTGTTGCATTGAGACTGGGCTTCTGCTTTCAAACATTACACTACCATAAACCATGCTCATGTGACAACTTCCCTTAAAGCCACATCATCTACTGAGAGGCCTTAAATATGGGGCTTGTCAACATTTCTGTGCCCTAAATAGGAATAGTACTTATGAAAGCAAGTTTCTGTGAAATATAAAAACTTTCCCTCTTCCTCCAGTGTTGAGAACCCAAACACAATACAGTGTCAGTAGGGTTGCCAATTTTGGTTGGGCGTGTTCCTGGAGGTTTGATCACATGACATCTTTAATTCAAAGATTGATCTCCAGGACTGTCCTGGAGGGTTGGGAACCCCAGCTGTCCATGAATGAGAAGGAAAGTAAAACACTTCTCTGGTGAAATGCAAAAAGTAGCCAGCAGCAAATGACTTGGGAGAAGGGGCGCACTTCTTGTATTGTCAGTTGCGGGACCTAAAAGTGTCTGTCTTCTAGATCCTTAACACTTAGTTACACTACATCACAATTAAGATGTCATTTTTAAAAATACACCACCGCTTTGGAAGCACACACAATTATTAACACCATTTTAGGAATTCTCCAAGTGCTGCTGACTGGTATTTTTTTTTTTTTAAGGCACTGTAATCTGACTGAGCTTATTTCTACAACTCAGTTAAGTTAGCTAGTTTTCCTCCCCCTTTCTCCCTCCACCTTGAAAATTCAGCCATAACTTAATATCCCCTTTCTCCTCTTACAACATTACCTCACAAATTCAACCAAATTCAAAATTCATCATAACCTCTCCTAGAAGAACCCATGAATTGTCCTATTGTACTTACCTATAGTATTAGACCAGTTTCTCATAAATACCTCTTTATACAAAATTAATTCACATACCACTTTCAAACCTTCCTTTTCTTAAACTGAAGATTTGGTAACATTCATCTTTCTTTACAAAGGAATCTTTAGCATCACAGTATCTTAAATATTCTTGCATGTAATGTTAAATGAACAGGAAATTCTTTCCTTTAGAAGAGATCTAATCACTGCACACTGAATTGTTTAAGAACTTGAGCACAAATATCATTAGCAAGTTTAGTTTTCCTTTCATTGCTGCATCTATTAGTCCAGGAAATATATTTTCCAGTGGAGAGGCTTGTGCCAGGTGCAGGTATATTTAATGAATTAATGTATGTGAAATCTTGGTCCTTGCTAAAGTGCTAACGGCAAAATCTCTTTCCAACGGTCTTGTACAACCTTTAGCTCTTACAAAATAGTAATATAGGCCAGAATTGTGTGCTTCTAGCATAAGACTATGGTTTATTCTCATTTTTTATGGGTTGGCAAGTAGAATATGGCATCTCAGCAACAAGATATGTTAAATTTTAACATAACTTTGCACACAATTAACTTTAACTGGATTGTAAGGAAGGGCAGAGTTTAGCCTGAAATGTTGAAATGAGTAAGGTTGATGAAAACCTTTCTCTTTTGGAGGAACAGACTGGCTGTTGCACAAGGCATATGACTGTAAAGCCATTCATCCCCCACATGTGATACAGAACCCTGAACTTGGTTTTTTCTATCTTTTGCAACAGCTGCCCTCCCTCTGAGAAGAGGCTGTCATCAGTTGTTAGACGACACAAGCCCAAACTTGGGTTTTGGTAGCTAAAAAACCCTTATCCTTCCTCTCTTAGAAGTTTTTCTTGCAACTTAATTCTCCATAACTACCAGTAATTTGTTAATTATTTTTGGATCCTAAATGCTTTATATTTAAAATTGTTGCATTTAATTTAATTTTTTTTAACGTTCATTCTCATTTCAGTATTTCACTGAAATATCAAATTCTCTGATTCTCTAGAACAAAGCAAACGTGACTTGAATACAGATTTAGCTCCCTGTTGTTTTAACTTAGATCCATGTAGATGTTGGTAAGCCTTGGTAAAATCTCTAGAATTTCTAGCCATTTTAGCTGTTTGTTTTGTTGCCACGCTGGCCACTCCACAGTTATTTGGTACTAAAGCATTTAGGGTTTGTCTTCACAAGAAAACTTCAGCATGTCTGAACATGACTGTCAAGATTGAAGTTAGACTACATAATGCTGATTATGTCTGACCCTGGTTAGTGTAGATGAGGACAGACTGTCTTCTGTGTCAAGTCAGCTAAATTGTGACTAAACCCTGAGGTTAGCTGGTATGATACTGGAGATTGGTCAGTTTTTTCAGTCATGATCAAACGCAGTACAGTTTTCTGCTGAAGTCAAGCTCGTGGGTTACTGCTGAAATCTACCAACTTTGAATAGGAATCTGAGTCTTTGAACATAGATGTAGGCTCTAAGCCAGTAAAGAACTAAGAGCCACTTTGAAGCAAAGTTTCAGTATCTCTGTTACTGTGGAAATGGGCCATATAAACATCTAAATAGGACCAAGGTGTCTGTTTTTTCTGTTGGTAACTTTCAAAACAATGGCCAACTGATAAAGCTAGAAAAATCTTTAGTCAGAGTTTAGATGGCAAGACGCCTGGGGCAATTATTGTGTGATGTGCCTCCATGGGAAAGCTAAGGCATAGTGTCTACAACAGTGACTTTCTATCTTCCAATATTCTTATCATGATAATTATATCTCTGGGCTAGTAAACTTCTTAAAAACTTGCAAAATAAGCATTAATCCCCCTTGGTGCCTGCAATTCTAGAACATGTCAATCCCGTGCAGAATGCAGGTGGGGTTACTGTAAGCCTTCATTAGCTCACATCTCAAATGGTTTGTACAGAGTTCTGGGGGCTCTGCTTCCATTCCCCAAGGAGAATGACCCTTTATTTTAGCTAGGAAGCAGAAATGTTGTCGGTTTAACTTGTATTTGCTTACAGTGATTCAGCTATTATGTCCCCCTCCCTTCCCCCCTGTTCCACCCTCCTTTAAAGTTTTTCTCTATTGGAAAAGGAAGTATTAACTGGCCAAGTGACGGGAAACTAATTGCAGTGATGACTGTATAGTGTTTGTTACTAATTACAGGGCCCTGACCACACACCCTGAGGTTTCCAGACAGTTGGATTTGCACAGTATGCTACGCTCCACTCTCCTAATGGGCTAAATGAGCATAGGGGGAGACATTTTATAGGGGCGCTCTGTTTACAACAGGATCCGTAGGCCTGTGTGAACAAAACACTCTCAGCTGAGTCTGGCTGATGGGTTGGGAGCTACAGTAACTCAGTACGAGGTGAGAACCTCTTCAGCCTGAAGAAACTTCTCTGGAAAACTTTTGTTCTTAGTTCAGCAAATGTGTGCTGTGGTGCCAATTCAGTAAGGGTTCCTGGACAGTGATCCTGTAAGCTTGTCTCCTGGTGGGAATCAAAACTGATCAGACAGTTTCACTGCATTTGAAACAAACCTCTGCCTTCTCAGTTTGGTGAAATGACCATGGTAGGTTGAATCCCAGCATGTAACTTACTGAGGCAAAACCACTGGGCCAGCAGGATTCTTCATGTCAGTCCCATGCTATGTACACAATGGAGTGGCAGCATCTGTACTGTTGTCCTAATGAGAGGGGCTAGTAACTGTGTGCTTATTTTGTTGTTTTTGAGGCAACTATTTTAAGATGGAGGACACTTCTTCAAAGACCTACTGGCTCCTTGGGACAGGGCTCACGTCCTCCCATTTTTTGTGCAGTGCAGAGCATGCTTTTGTCATGTAACTATTTTCCACAGCAATTTCTAGCAGTTCTTACTCCAAGAAGAGCATTGGTCTCCATAGCTAATACCCTTCTTCTGCTCGCTAAGCAAGAGAAGGCTTTTCATTTTAACAGCACTAAATCACCATATGGACTTATTCCTTATCTTACCATGAGTTCATTCCCTATTTTAAGCACTTAAGTAATAAGTAGTATTGCAGTTTCTCTCCCGTTTCTTCACTGTATCAGCTGTGTTCCATTCATAGGCTGCTGATTGTTGAGCATTAAGAAACAGTCATTCTTTAAAACTGCATTAGAATTAGTGTCTCATGTTCAGCTAATTACTGTTGTGCTGCTTGACGTGCAAGCATAGCTATGTAAAACTACCAAGAAATAGCTGGATAGAACTTTGCACTGAAACTGATGTATGAAATCTGAAAGTGAATTCACGGATTGTATAGACTGACTTAAACAAATAGTAGAAAGTGTTGTAAAATTCTGCATCCTTTAAGGGTTTTCTTTAAGGATGTTAATTTCCAAAGCTGAATTTACCGCTTTTCCCCTAGAGACCATTGCAGGAGGAACTTGCTATGAATGGTGATGTTCCTTTTACCTCCTGACAGTTAATACAGTAAAGCTGTATGTAGGAACAAGAGCTCAGATGGGCCTCCGGCAGCTTGACTTGCTATTGCAGCATTCTCAGTGCTATTGGGGAGAGACTGATGAGTCATCAAGTCAGGTGACTGTGTCTTTGCTGTGTGTCTGGAATTTCTTCCCCCTCTGCAGCAGGCTTTTTGCATCCCTCTGTGCAGGAGGTTTGAGGGGGCTTTTGGGGAGGACAGTCATTTGCTACTAAATGCTGCTACTTTAGTGCTGAAATCTGGGGTTGCTTCATCTGGCCTGTGGATTTTTTGCCTGTCCTTTTCCCTTACAAAGAAAGGTAAGAAATCCTTTGATATTTATGGTATGATAAATCTAGAGTAATTTGTTTCCTGCTACAAAAAGGCACTTTATGATTATCTCACTAGGGGCTTAATTTCTAAAACAGATTTTTGTCCCAGGATATGGGGCTCAAAGTTTGAAGGGCATTGAACGTCTCTCCATCAGTGATTACATATCAAATTTAAAAGGCAAAAGATAGTCATCATGACAGAGAATATTGGGTGCTTTCTTACACTGGCAGCAGAAAACCATTCGCTTCTTGGGGGACAGCTCTGTAGCCAAGTGACTTTACTGTGGGGAATCTAGGTTGAAAACTGTTGGATTTGGGGCTTTTCTGTCTGTTACTTATGGATCTGTTACTTTTTAGTCTGTTACATTCTGTGTTACTGCTCTGCTCACACTTCAGGTAACCAAGGAAGAGTGAATTGTGTGTAGTGTTTAACCCCAAGGGCTGGGGAAGTCCTCTTAAGGGACTAAAAGAATTTAGTAAAATCCTTGCGTGTCCAGCTCTGTTAACATAGTAAGATGGTCTTGGCCGATGAAAGTCAGTAGTGTGGTGGTGGTTAAAGGCTAAACACAATCAGTATCTGCGCTTGTAGTGCAATGCTGGCTGGCAGATAGCAGCCTCCCATAGCACACTGATATGAGTTCCACCAGTGTGGGGGGCACAGTCCAGAATATAGTGGCACAGTCCTTGCCCCCTAAGGAGATGACTGTACAGTCTGAGATGAAAACCTACAGAACCAACCTGAGCACCAGCTACTAGGCAGCTCAGTGGCAGGGATTCAGAACAATGGTTTCTGAATAGTGTTCAGTATTTCAAGAATTGTAGCCCCTTGAGAGAGGTGTCCATGCTTCTGGGCCTCGTAGCTTGGTGCACCAGGATGTGGAGGCGGTTCTGACCACATAGGAGAAGGATCCGAAGGGAGTGCTTAGACATCAGGTAACATTTGACATGGAGAGAGTGGTGGGTGAGGAAGATGACTTTGGTAGCCTTCTGGACAAAGTACAGGGAAGCAAAGGAGGAGTGGAGATTGTCTGTCTGGATGAAAGATGGACAAGATCTAGGTAGGGTGTGTTTGCTGCAGGTCTAAATGCGTGTGCTTGTCTGTCCTTGGAATGATTACTATTGCCTCGTGCTGTGGGCTCTTCAAAAGCTTTGACTGAAGATGAGTTAAACTCTTTCAAATAACATTACTGGCTGTGGCTCACACCTGACCTTGCTGAGCTGAACAGTTTGTCTGAGCTCCAGAAGGAGCTGACGTAGAATGGTGTGACCTGATCCAAGTCCCTTTTATGCCTCTGTTAACCTAGGTGAGAGTATGGATGAGAAGCAGCAACTTTTTACCTCTCATGGTTCAGTCACAACAGACTGTAGATTGGTTTTTCCTTCAGCACACTGTTTTAAGGATTGTGTTGGTAGGAACTAACCCTGCAGTAGTGTTAATAGCTCTGGAGCTTCCACCGGTGAATGATGTCTTGGAGTGAATGTTCTGGGTGGAATTCTAAGTCCTGCTGCTTTTTCAGTGGGACATGTGGAATAACACAGCTGGAGCTGCTGCTGCTGCACCGATGCCCTTGCTTGTGACTCCTGAGCTTCAGGTGGCCTTTTGGTGACGACACCCTCTTGAAGTTGTCAAATAGCTGATGGAATTCTCAACAAACTGTTTAAAATTGGCTTCTAATGCTAAGCTACACAGTATAGCTTCAGAGTGCTGAGGACTCCACTCTGTTCCTGAGCTACTGCACGGTCACAGGACACTTTTTGTGCCCAGAAGGACTAGGTAGCTCTAGGAATTAGAAATGGAACACTCAGTCTTTTATCTCTAGGTTCCCAGTTCCCATTCAAGTTGGCAGGGACTGAGTCATGATCATCTCTTTGGTGGCCTGGGAAATGAATAAATGGGTATCCACATCACACAAACCACTTCTGTGAGTGAGCACTTGGGCTTGGAAAAACCTGCTTGTTCAGGGTGAGTAGGAATTCTGGCTGAGGGGGCTAGGGAGAAGCAGAGGGCCCATGTACAACGGAAGAACAAGGAGACTGAGCCCTATGTGCCCTGGAGAGCAGCAGCCTTTTCCCTACCATCCCTAGAGAGCAGACTGGAAGAGGAGCCCTGCAACGAGGGTGATATAGGTGATGTGTATGTGCAGATGGAGTAGCAGCACATGCATCTTTCACTAGGGCTAATAGGTTTTGGGGCAAGTTTTTTTCAAGTCTTGATGAACCCCCTTGTTAACTGTCTCATCAGAGACACTGGGCATAGGATGCTCTATGTGTCTGAACTCAGCTCTCCAGGGTTGGTTTGATGGTGGGGATGAACTGCTCTTGGCTGTATACAATCTGCACTCCGGGTACACAGAGCAGTCAGTCTCCAGGGCTTTTCCCAACACTTTATTTGGATTTGTTCTAGGAATGAATTAACATATGGGTACCAAGTGATGCCCACTTAAATCAGTAACACTGGGGTGAGTTTCCAAGGTAACACGCAACAAGCAGGATGATGGGTGACGAAGCAAAGAGCTGTTAAAGGCTGTTTTCAGCACCTAAAGCGCAGTGCAGCCCAACTGCCAGTTATTACAGGAAGAACATGGATCTGCAGTCTGTTCATGGCCAGTCAATGAGGAGTTATTTTGCAAATCGTTGTGTTTTAAGCTCTCTAAATCTATTTTGTCTTTCCCAATCAGTAAGTGTAAGGCCTCCTGTTAGCCCTGCAGAATCTATTCAGCTGTCTAACAATGGAGCGTATAGCAGCTGCATGCTGTGGTGTTGGCATCACTTGACTTGTAGAAGACATGCATTTGATGTAGCAGTCCCAGAGAGATAACAAACACTAAACAATGACGCTGTAAAAATGCACTGGGGGGATTCCAGGCATAGTGGTGCTTTAGGCTGCATACAGTATTTATGCTGCTCAGAAATGCTGGTTTGAAAGTTGTGAAATCACTTATTCTAGTAAAATGTTGCAGATTGAAGTGAGTCTTACAGCAAGGGGGAGGGGACTGGGAGATGAACTTTTGGGCTTAAAATAATACATTCAAAGCATAGTTTGCTGTACTTAGTGATAATGTCTGCTGTTAAAATCAGGGTGGAAATAGTTCCACAATAAGCTCGTGGGGCTCTGTATTGCCACTGTCACAATGTTGTTAGTAATAAGGCTTGTTCAAACTGCTATGTCTTGTTGAATTAAAAAAAATAAGCAAACAGCTATTGACTATAGCTGGCCGTGAATTCATAGTGGTGGAGGCGGGGAATTAAGGTGTATCAGGCCATGTGAATTTTGAGGCTCCTGCACTGGGCTTTCTGTTAATTGGAAGCAATGGGAGAAGGGAGCTGAAAAGGGGAGTCCGCTACTCACTGGGTTAGGTCTCTTGCTGATCTGTGTAGAATGAACTGTTTGTCTTCTTACCGGGCAGGTAAACGGGCAGGATGAACTTTTCCAAGCTACCCAAAATCCGAGATGAAGATAGGGAGAGCGTGTTTGGCTACGTCCATGGAGTCTCAGGACCGGGTAGGTGCTGTTTGGTTGGGAAGATGTGTGTTCAACATTGTATTATGAAAGCTGTTTCATGGATCTTTGTCCTCTTAGAGGAAGCACAGTGAAGCTTTTCCAAGTTGTTAATTGTTTTCCCCCGCACATGCGCGCACATACTCTACCTAGCACAAAGCCCTCAGAGCTGTCTACTGCTTTACATGCATGTACTAAATTGAGAGCCACCAGCATGGGAAATGTCAGTAAGGAGTTACTATGTATTAGTTTGATTTATTATTCATAGACTTAAGGTCAGAAGGGACCATTATGTTCATCTAGTCTGACCTCCTTCACAATGCAGGCCACAGAATCTCACCCACCCACTCCAGTAACAAACCCCTAACCTATGTCTGAGTTATCGAAATCCTCAAATCGTGGTTTAAAGACCTCAAGGTGCAGAGAATCCTCCAGCAAGTGACCCGCGGCCTATTCTGCAGAAGAAAGCAAAAAACCTCCAGGGCTTCTGCCAATCTGCCCTGGAGGAAAATTCCTTCCTGCTCCCAAATGTGGCGATCAGCTAAACCCTGAGCATGTGGGCAAGACTCACCAGCCAGCACCCAGGAAAGAATTATCTGTAATAACTCAGATCCCACCCCATCTAACATCCCATCACAGATCATTGGGCATATTTACCTGCTAATAATCAAAGATCAGTTAAAATTATAAATTATTTATTATAAATCAGCCACTGTTAATGCATGTCCTCCTGTGTGTCAAACCCTGTGTATTAGAGGACATTGTACTGAAGAAAGCAGGACAACTTTAGGAATCTCTTGAACATAAGTCACATTTTTCATAAGCCAATGTATAAACTATTATAATTAGTTTCTCCTCATTTAGGATAGTGAGGTAGCTTAGGGCCAAAATATAATCTGCTTTAAAATAGTTCTAATCAGGTGGCAAAGGCTCTATCAACTTTAAAGATCTATTTTAAAAATCATCTGTCACTTTCCTGCAAAATCAAGTCTATCAAATACAAATAGTAACAATCAAATGGCACAGTCCCTGTCCCAGCACACTCCATAAGTTAAATAGACAATATGCCAGATGGTCCGATGTCAGAATAGTGGGGGTGTCATGTCATATTTTTTTTTCTTTTTAACTTTTCTCAGAGGTGAATGTGCTCATGGTGGGCTTTGGGGAAGGAGTGTCTTTTAGCAGGGATTTGGGAGAATAGTCATTTAGAACCTTAAACCATCTTTGTCTCTTGCTGAGTGCAGGGCATATTCTGGATATGAATTACAGCTGTCTATAGATTACTAAGGTATGATGGCAGCTGGCCATAGGCCCTGGAGAGCGGGGGTAATAAGCACAAGACATTTTTGTTTTGGCTCATAAGTTCTGCAGCTGTCCTTCCAGGACCTGCGTATTACTTACATGGACTGACTGGGTACCAGACCTCTGCTTTCCAGCACTCTACATTCTCTGCTGGGTTAGGAGACTTCTTCAGACAAGATGTGAAATAGTTTCACCCAGGCATTTTTCTTTTTCAGTGGTCACTGCCTGCAACATGGCAGGGGCAGCTATGTACGAGTTGGTACGAGTTGGCCACTGTGAGCTGGTGGGAGAAATTATCCGGCTGGAGGGTGATATGGCTACTATCCAGGTGTATGAAGAAACCTGTATCCTTCTCATTGGTGTCTTGAGGCCTGTCAGACTAAGTAATCCTAACAGGTAGGGTGAGTACAATAGTGCAAATAAACAAACCTCAGTGGGACCAAATCGCAGTGGTCATAGGCAAAAGCCATCTCTGTTCCTTATCCCTTACATAGGTTTTGATGGAATGTGTGTAAAAAGTGCATGATTACATTGTTATAATTGCACAACCCTGGTAATGAGAGAGTCTTCAAAGTACATAGCTGCTTCTATAAGACTTGCATAATATATCCTGTACCTATTGTTAGTTCAAGGCAACTGCACCTGTATTTATCCTCTGGTCCATGAAGGGCACCCACTCTAGGACCCCGGTTCCTCAGCCATCGTTTCTCTTGGACAAAGATCTGTGTTTCACTCCTTCCTGACCAGAGTATGTCCAGGCTGCACAGTTCCCTGCCTGCACTGTGATATTCCCAGCAAGCTAAGTTGCCTGTGCAGGCCAGTGTTTGGCCTTTGCTTCCTTTCCAGAGGCTATGAACAGAGACACTCTATATAAACCAACACCTTTATTCTAAAAGTGAAAGCAATACCAGAGAAAACCATATTAAAAACAATAAAAGAATCTACACGCATGCTAAAAAGCTCACGAGGATCACTCGAACTCCAGCCTTGGGCTTTAGTAGGAGTCAGTCTTTCAAAACCCACAACTGGACTTTCCCCATCATTACAAGTTCATAACTATCTCAGACAGAACCAGAACACAGACTGGACAGATGAGTCTGTTTCTTTTACAGCTCAGGCCTTTGATCGCCAACTCCCGGAACAGGTAATCAGCTGAATCTCATCTTCTCCTCAGATGTACTGTCAAAAGGCTGAGATTTTTGCATGACTGGAGGTGGGGAATTTGCATAAACCCCTCTAGATATTTCCCCGGAAATCTATTTGGGGTCCTACATTCATTCCTGCCTTTCTCAGTATAGTCGTTTGAATTCCCACACCTCACATCACATCTCCCCCCTAGAGAGGTTATGTACAAGCCCAATAAGGTTTTTCGAGGATATTTGAAGAAAATTTCCATCATTCTCACATCTCCTTAAACTTCAATCCTGATTTAATATCTAACTTCAGTTACACTTGAACTGGGTAACTGGACTGTATTTGTTCATTGACAAAAACAAACAACAAACACCAGAGCTACCAAGCAAATTCAGTTTTTGGTGATTGTTTTTGCTTTGGTTTCAAAAAGTGTGTACTATTAAAATATCCTAATACAGCTTTAAAATTGGGAAGGATTCACCCTTTGGGTGGATTCAGATTTCTCTGCTAAACATAAGCATATTACACATGTATCCTTGGGAAATCCATACTGTTGATCCAAACTTGCTTGCTGCAAAAATGTGCCATTTAGTATTGGTAATAGATAATGACGTTGAAGAAGGAGGGAGAATATCCGGGAGGGAGTCATTAAATTTGGAGTTAGCCACAATGTCTCCATCTCTGTGCAAAAGTATTATGTGGGCCATGGAGTCTCGCTGCAGTTCTATTTTGAGGGCTTAAATGGAGAATAGACTTCTTGCCTACTGACTCCACAGGTTAATTTCACACGGGAAGAGCCCTTATACAGCCCTCATCACCGCGGTATGTGAACACCTTCCTGTAGCACATTAAATGGCAACTGTCACCTGTGACTCATTCTCTTATCCTCTCCCCCGGGAGGCGTAAGTCACATGAGGCTCTTTAGAGATGAGCTAGCTTTTATCTGTCCTCTTTGGGTCTCTAAATATGGTTGTGGGTTTCCAGTAAACTTTTCCATTTTGTGGCTCTGGACTAGTTATCATATGGGAAAATATTTAGTCTCTCCTCTCTGGAGAGTGAAAATATTATTCCAGCCTGAGGTATGAGAATAGAGGCTGAATGCTTATCTCATGTGCAATACATTGCATTGCACAATCTGAGCCATTGAATGGGTGAGAGAAAATGTCTTTTGGTAAATGCGTGGATGAGCTTTTCCTGACCCGACCTTTTCAGCTGGTGTCTCTGTAGGAGATCCTGTACTCCGTACTGGCAAACCCCTCTCAGTGGAACTTGGCCCTGGCATTATGGGAGCCATTTTTGATGGTATCCAGAGGCCTCTGACAGACATCAGCACTCAGACCCAAAGTATCTACATCCCCAGAGGTGTCAACGTGTCAGCTCTGAGCAAAGACCTCAAATGGGACTTTTCACCTTCCAAAAACCTGCGGGTAGGCTATGACAAAGCTGCCAAAAATCCCCCAGGCACATTGCAGTGTGGGGGAAGAATGTGCAGTGTGATGAATTGTGTCACATCTTCAGATACATTGTGTCTGTGAAACAGAAGTCCGGTGGGCATACTGGTGGATTAAGGCAAAGTGGCTATGAAAGAGCAGGCAGTGAATGTCTGTACTACTGATGTGATGCTAGGTAGCACTGTTGGTAAATACGGTGGTACCTGTTAGACTGGATGTCTTTACAGTACAATAAAGAGAATTAATGGGAATACGCTGGGCATAGCAAATAGGATAGCTATAGCTCTCTAATGCATCTGCTTTCTGGGAAAGGGTGGTATACCTCTGCAAATGGAATACTTCTAGCCAAGTTATTTTTTCAACCCTGAAGACAGCCTCTCTGCTGAAATGTGAGACCTTTGATCTGATTGCCTTCTTTTAGTACCTCACTTTCCATTGCCTACAAATTGGTGCATTCCATCTCTGCTATACTCAACAAGTTAGTCTGGCTGATGGGTAGAAAAGAGGCCAGGGAATCTCCAGTACTTGTCCATAATCACACAGCTGCCTGAGCCTTGCAAGTCTCATTGCATATAATGATTGCTGTTCTTGTGTAGGCTGATAGCACATTCCTAGCAGGGCTGTCACAGTGCTAGTAAAAGATGCAAACAGGCTTTTGTGCTGTTACAGTGCCTTACACAGAAGATAGTCAGGGTGCTAGATTTAAGGACTGTTCTTTAAAGCCTTGTGCTTCTCTCTCTAAACCTGAAGCTTTCATTTGTATGACTAAAGCAATTCTTTCTTCTCCTGATCCTAGGCTGGCAGTCACATCACTGGGGGAGATATTTATGGACTGGTGAATGAAAACTCCCTTATCAAACACAAAATCATGTTGCCCCCACGGAACAGGGGTACAGTAACATATATTGCTCCACCAGGGAACTACGACACATCAGTAAGTTTTCCAGATGGTGCTGGCTAGTGCATTGCACGTTCTTGCCAGAAGGTGTGTGCACCCCTTCTGTGTCCTGCAGCACCAGGCAAAGGGCATTTTATGCAGCTGGGTTTTGGAGATGCAGGTCACCTGCTGCCAACTGGCCAACAGTGATCACCCTAATACCTTGTGAAATCAAGCTGCTCCGTATGGTGGAAAGTCAGCCTTGCTCACGTGTGTAAGCAGATGCCATTTAAATACACCATGTTTGCCACTCTTCTGTGGGTGGTCCTGCAGTGTCCCAAGTATATGCAGAATCAACAATGGCATTTTCTTTAGCTACTGTGTGTCACGATTATTTGAAGCTGAGGCTTTATGCTTACACTTGATTTTCTACTCCTTTGCATTCTGTGCCAAAAAATTAAAAATTCTGCGCACAATATTTTAAAATTCTGCAAATTTTATTTGTCAAATGTGGAAGCTCCTGCATGGCATTGGGGAGCACAGGCCACTGGCTGCACAGAGATGAGAGATCACTGTGCAGCACCCACCAATACCCCCCTCGGACATGGACTCAGTGGTGAGGCTGCACCCAACTCTGACACAGCGCAAGGACTGGGGCAGCCCCAGAAACACTCTAGTGCCCTGCACCTCCATGCCAGGTGCACCAGGTGTGGGCAGGCAGGCTCAGCAAGGCAGGATCCAAGTGTGGAGAGGCTTAGTGTGGGAGGTCCAGGTGTGGGTGGAGAGGGTTCTGTGTGGGGCAGTCTGGGTGCAGGTGGCTCAGTGGTGGATCCAGGTACAGGGAGGATCTTGATGCACGTCAGCTTATTGAGGGTGGTGTTTCTGGGTGCAACAGTAACGGGACTCTGCAGGTGGATCCAGATGAAGGTGATTGGGACTCAGCAGGGGGGTGCATGTGTGTGGGGAGGAATAGAGCTCAGCAGGGGGTTCAGATGCTGGGGGAGTGGGGCTCTGGGGTGGGGATCCAGGTGCAGCTGGTTGGAGCTCAGTGAGGGAGGGATCTGGGTGCAGGTAACTCATTGGGGTGGTGCAGGGGGAGTGGGGCTGGAGGGGATTCTGGGTGTGTGTGTTTGGGGGGGGGGGAATGAGGCTTGATGTGAGAGGGTCTGGATGCATGGGGGTTGGGCAGATGGAGGAACAGCTCCCTGTACTGTGATCCTTCCCCCAGCAGCTGGGGAGCAGTGAGTGCAGGAAGCATGGGGTGAGGGGAATTTGAAGAGCTTCCTACAGCTGGGGGAGAAATCTGGAGGTTGGTCTGACAAGGCCCTGGATGCCATGCAGGGGAAGAGGAAGTCCTGTCCTGCCCAGCTGGGACTGGCAGCTGAGCCCGGCGCAGGGTAGGGGCCACCAGCCGGGTTCTCCCTCTGCCCCACAGTGATTTACCTCTCTGCTGGTTGCCTTGGGCACCCAGAACATACGGCTGGGGAGGGTCACATGACAGCTCTTGTGGCTCCCCTTTGCTTCTCCATTAGAAAGTCGTTTTTCTGCTGGGAAACAGAAATCTGCGAGGGACATAAATTCTTCACATGCACAGTGGCGCAGAATTCCCCCAGGAGTAATTTTCCTGACATTGTAAATGTGGGAATTGGGCTTGCTGCAGGCTGGAGTAGTACACTGAGGTGTCTGGAAACCTATGGCTCTAAATAATAACTAGTTATTAATGGTGTGCATTGCTGGTGGGATTCTGTACAGACTTGTGAGAATGAGAACTTGCGCATTCCACCGGCATCTATCTGTCTACTTACTCTGGGTGTCTGCTGCCTTCTGGTAGGATGTTGTCTTGGAGCTGGAATTTGAAGGGGTGAAGGAGAAGTTCACTATGGTCCAGGTCTGGCCTGTACGTCAAGTCCGTCCCGTCACTGAAAAATTACCAGCCAACCATCCATTGCTAACTGGCCAACGGGTCCTTGATGCCCTCTTCCCGTAAGTACCATCTGGGGTTCTGAGGGGCTTGGTTCTAATCTTTTGTACAGGAATTCCTTTTAAGAGGAGTGGAAGATATATATATATCTCCTGTGCCCCAGAGCAACATCCCAAAAATGGTGATGCAAGTACTTCAGAGAAATCCCTGACAAAAGCAAAATCTCTCTGTGCACCAAAAGGAGGAGGAAAATGTCATAAAAAAACAGGCCTAGTAAATACTATAACTGGGGAGTCTTCACATATAAATAGTCAGAGTTGAAGGTCTTCTCACTGAGAGAGCAGCTTGTACAAGGGCCTACGTTTTCCAAATTGGAGGCCTAAAGTTAGGCACCTGCAACTCCCAGTGACTTCAGAGGCTTGGCACCTGTGAAAACAGAACACTTGTTTAGATGCCTGCATATGGATTTAAGTGCCTAACTTTAGGCATCTATGCTTGACAACATTGGCCTAATGTCTCATGTCACTACTTTTCTTGATGCTTCTGAGTTGGATATTCTCAGCCTGCTCGTTCCTCGGACATCTCCATTAGCGAAACACATTTTTATATGGATCCTGTTCCAGCCGTTGTCCCAGCACTAGCTAGTTACTCCGGGAACAGTGGTAGATGCTGTTGGTGTAGGGGAGGGACAGCCTGTTCCCTTTTTTGAAATATTGTATGTACTCATGACATGGGGTAAATCTGGTTCCATGTGCCATCTTTGCCATCTTAGGCAAGTGACGTGAGAGAGCCTCAGACAGTGGAGAAGAAAACTTACTCCAATATGCAAACAGGACATAGCTTGTCTGTCTGAGTTCAGTATAAACCAGTCTGGCTATTCTTTCTTCAGGTGTGTACAAGGCGGTACTACTGCTATCCCCGGGGCCTTTGGCTGTGGAAAGACTGTGATCTCGCAGTCTCTCTCCAAGTACTCCAACAGTGATGTTATCATCTATGTAGGCTGTGGAGAACGAGGAAATGAGATGTCTGAAGTACTCAGAGATTTCCCAGAGGTCAGTATGGGATGCAAGGATTCTTTCCAAATGTTCCTGGGAACAGAGGTGTTGCATGTGTCTTGTTGATATGGTGGCTTTGAACCACTGAATACTGTCAGACCCTCAGCTGTTTCGGGCCTCATTTCATGTCCCTCCAGACACCATGTGGCATGGTAATCTGTTGTGCTGTCATTGTCCCATCCAGGGAAGGATGTCTGTTTTGGGAGCTCTCAACACAACATTTGAACTAACATTGGGATAAACGTTAGTTTTAAAACAAACCCAAAATAATAGGCAACGTTACATAAATGTTGAGGTTTTAGTTCCATCCATGAAGAAAATATTTTCAAAAAAGTTTTGAGTTCTGCCCCTTGGTATGTATACACTAGTGTTTGAAGTAACTGAGAATGTAGGTGCTCAGCACCTTTGCGCATCAGATCCTAGGAGGTGGTGGTGTGAGATAATACAGGCAACATGACAATGTGCTCTTCAGTGCTGCTTTCTTTATAAGGGGAAAAGTGGGGGAAGAGAATCCCTGTCTCTGACTGCTATTGCCTAATGGTGGGTCTCATTGCCTGGGGTGGGATCTATGTAATTGAAAACTCATGTGTTAATGTTTTTTTTTAATCTAAACCCTAATGCAGCATTAAGAAATTGATGTGAAAAAAACACAAACATTATTAACTTGACTACTTTTTTAGTTCCTTCCTATAGCCCTATGTTTTCAAAGCAGTATCTGTGAAGTTCCCTGCTCTTCCCTCTCCCCCTGCCCCCTCCCCCCAATCCACCTCAGTTGTCGGGAGAGTTGAGTCATCCCTTTACAGGGATGCAATAGTAGGGAGGACAGATGTGCCTCCTGGGAGAGCTAGCTTCTTTTAGAAATTACAGAGCACATTGCACAAACAGGTAAATAGATTCTTTTCTGGCCTCACGGGGAGGCTGAGGAAAATTGTGTAATTAAATTCACAAAGACAGTACGCTCCACATTTCCCTCACAAGTTTACTGAAGAATAATACTGTTAATACTAAAATAAGCCAACAAAATGGCAAACGTACGAACCAGAGAGCATTAATATAGCAATACTGCTCATCTAGCATATTGACAGGACATGGTCTGAGCACAGGAATGAGGCTGAGTTCTAATCCCATGTCCTGCTCTAGAAAGTAATTTACCTTTTCTGCCTTAGTTTCCCTATCTACATATTGTCCACAAAGGTTCCAAAGTACAATTGTTTGTACACCATTTTGAAGGTGAAAGCATTTATATCTGTTCTAAGTGGTATTGAGCCAATTACCTGAAGAAGCTTTACCTCTAGTAAATCTGTCCTCACCCTTTCACCAGTGGGCAAACCAGGGCATGTAAACTAAGGGATTTACCCAATTCACTTGGGGTCTCAGTAACAGAACAGCATATAGAACTCACGAGCCCTGAGTCCAGTCCCCTGCTCTAGTTGTTAGACCACTTGTGAGGGCAAATACTCTTGTACTGGGGCTTTTTCTGGCACAGGAGTATGGGGATAATCACTGTAGAGTTATACAGATTCATGAGCTGCTTTTTTGCCTTTTTAGCTCACAATGGAAGTTGATGGCAAGGTAGAAAGTATTATGAAGAGAACAGCCTTAGTAGCAAATACCTCCAACATGCCCGTCGCTGCCAGAGAAGCCTCTATTTATACTGGTAAGAGTTACAAGAAAAGAAAAGGCTACCCGGGACAGGTGTCATCTAGCCCTCTGGTATATCAAGATACTGATGTATTCTCTGCTCACTAACTCTGTTTAGTTTCAGAAACTGATCTTTCTAAACCTTCCTTACCCAATAAGTTTTGTTTCTTAGTTTGATCGTCTGTTAGCCATAGGCTGCCAAGGAATTGCATTTGCCATTTTCATCCTAGTGTGGATTTTTTCTGTCAGCTCTGATCCTGTAGTTGTATGGTATCAACTCTGTAAATCTTAGCTCATTCTGGAGAGAGTGTGAGTCTGATTTCTTGACTGTGGCGAATACAGCTATGCACCTTTTTATCTCTTTACATTCCCCCATAATCTGGTGGGATGAGGGTTATGCCCTTCATTTTAAAATAGAAGCTGTTTACTGAATGCTTTCAAATACTTGAGATGAAACCTGACCTCCCTTAAAGTTATTGTAGTCTGCCAGTTTAGAAACCAAAGGATGCGTCCCATTAGCTTTAAATCCCTTTCTCTACTGTAAAGGATGGTTTTAAAGCCACGCTTTGGGGATAGCCTCCCTGTCTGTTACACCGTCTCAGAGGCAACCTTTCAAAAGAAGCACAAGTTAACTAATGGCATAGCTCTTGAATCTCATGGAGGAGAAGAATGAGAATGGGGCACAGTCCACGTGGCTGACCAAAGGGTAGAAAATCTGTGTTTAGAGAATAGGAGCAGAGAGGGAGAAGATAACAAAGCAGTGAGGAAACGCTTGGGAGTCCAAAAGGAGTAACTTTCAGCCTCCCTTGTCATCAAAATCGAAATGAGTATTTCAGTGTCACTTGAAAAGGCTTCTTGCCCTTCTAGGAAAGGCATGTGAGCCAGAGTACTTGTCTGAACTGTAACCTGCAGTGTGCTCTTCTCTTTGTTCTAGGAATCACGCTGTCTGAGTATTTCCGGGACATGGGCTACAATGTCAGTATGATGGCTGACTCCACTTCCCGATGGGCTGAGGCCCTTAGGGAAATTTCAGGGCGTCTAGCTGAAATGCCAGCTGGTGAGTAGCCTTTGTTCTTGATGTTCAGCCACAGGAAGCCTTCCTGTAGATACTGAGCCTTCGCATGACATAGTTTCTATGTGGTGCTTGCAGACAGTGGCTATCCTGCCTACCTCGGTGCTCGTCTGGCCTCGTTCTATGAGCGAGCTGGCAGAGTGAAGTGTCTGGGGAACCCTGAGCGAGAAGGAAGTGTCAGCATTGTCGGGGCGTAAGTACTGAACCTTTCAGCATTTCCTGGATTGCAGGTCTTCCTGGGGGTGGGTGATGGGAGCACTGACTTGATGCTTCCCAGACGGGCAAGCAGAAATGGCCCCTACCCTGAAGAACTCTCAATCTAAGGACAGAGTGACAGGTAAGCAGAGTTTGGGCAGGGAGGAAATAACATGCCTGTCAGCAGTATTCAAGAGGTCTTTAAGAGGGACTGAAATGCAGAGAGGATAAGAGGCCTGTGGGTGTGCTCAAGGAGACTGTACCGTGCTCAAGGGGCTGCATGGATGGAAGATGGTATGTATATGATTGTGAGAAGCTGGCACATGAGTGATTGAGAGTGGGAACACAGGCAGAGCAGAGAGGCCAGTGGGGGCTGGACAGGAACTCATTGTAATGTGAGAAGCTTGCATAAGTAGGGAGGGCAGAGTTATGGAGAGCTTTGATAGTGGTGAGACACACTGATTGAAAATTCCTCCACCGACTCTCTACCCCCGTGGCATCAAGCTGAGGGAGGGGAGTGACCTGATCAGAATGACAGGCAGAGAAGCTGATTGTCTCTGCAGCAGAGAGGTCGAGCAGGATGAAAGTATAGGCTCTTGAGACTTGGACAGGGAGAGATGCTGGAGATCTTTGAGAGCAATTTCTGTAGACTGAGGCAACAGTTGTAGCCAGTTTGCTGGTGAAAGGGAGGAGGGAGATGAAACAGCTGTTAGCCCAACTTGGCATTAGGAAGGTAACTTTCCCTAGATTTGCAGGAGTGTCTCTGATTTCTTCTGTGCTTGATGTCCTAATAACTTTGACATCTGTATATCTGTCTGAGGAGCTCAAAACCTTTAAATTTAAAAGCAACTTCACTTGCTTATCTGAAAGTGGTTGATGTTTCTAACGCCCATCCATTGCTCTGGGAGGTCTTAGAGAAGTTAAAATGTTCATCAGTCATCCATAAGGCTACATTTTAGTCATGGGTATTTTTAGTAAAAGTTATGGACATGTCACAGGCAGTAAACAAAAATTCATGGTCCACGACCTGTGCATGACTTTTTCACTAAAAATACCAGTGAATAAAACTTTGGAGGGTGGCCCAGATGCTTGGGGGTGGGGGTGGACGGTGGCGCGCGACCTGGGACCCTTACTGTTGCTGGGGAAGGCGGGGTTTGGCAGGGCCAACAGGCTCCCTACCTGGCTCCATGCCTACCATCTTCTCCCCCCTGCCCCCTCCAGCAGCAGCAGAGTTTGGGTGTGGGAGGGGCTTGGGGCATGGGACAGGGTGAGGTGGGCTCTGTGCAGCACTTACCTGGGGGGCTCCCCGGAAGTTGCGACCTCCCCCTCGCTCAGCTGCTAGGCAGAGGTGTGGCCAGGCAGCTCTGAGCATTGCCTCCGCCTGCAGGCACCATCCCCGCGGCTCCCACTGGCCGTGGTTCCTGGCCAAGGGAGTTTTTAATGAGTCATGAACACATTTCTTGTCCACATTAAAAACTCCCTCCCAGCACTTCGCGCTTAACAGCTGTTTGGCGGCACTTAGGATTTTCTGGGAGGGAAGGGGAGGAGTGGAGATGTGGCGCTTCTCTGCTCCTTCCCCTCCCTCCCAGAAAGTCCTAAGCACTGCCAGGTGGGGGAAGCCCTGGGAGGGAGAGGGAGGAGGCAGAGAAACAGAACTTGTGCAACACTCCCTTGTAAAGTCGCTGCTCTTCCACAGAATCTTACAAGCAGGCAGCCAAACAACGTTATAAGGGAGCATTGCACAACTTTAAACGAGCACGTTCCCTAATTGAGCAGGACATAACATTGAACCAACATTAAGCGGGAGGGTGTTAAATGAGGAGTTTCTGTATTGAGTTGTGGTGCTGGGTTTGGAGCTTCAGTTTAGCCCTGTACCAGTGCTGCTGATCACTGCTTTCCTTTCTCTCTTCCTGCTCAGTGTCTCTCCCCCTGGTGGTGACTTCTCAGATCCTGTCACATCTGCCACTCTGGGCATTGTTCAGGTACGTGCCACCTTGTTGCAGTCTGTGTTGAAGCTGTATTCTCCTAGTTACTCCACTAGGGTTTGAAATGAATGCACTGCACCAGAAGTGCTTGCATGTACAGTGACAGCCATTGTGCCTAATGGCCATGGTGTGAATGGCTTGGTTTGCAGAAAGGGGGTTTTGTAAGGGTTGTTTGAAATCTTCTGGCAGTATCAAGGCCTTCCCCTGTGTAAGATGTTCTCTCAAGCGTGATGCAGCCAGGATTCATCAGGAAGTGGGGAGGAAGGGCAGCTGCCCCATCCCCATGTCGTGTCCTCTTTATTCCTGGCACACACACAGGTTTGTCCTGTTGGCTGATTCCCCAGGGTTATTCATGTCCCTCTCAAACAGAGGGCAAATGCAAGGATGGCAGCCTTGTACTAAGATGGGGAGGAAGAGGGGGCTGCATCCCTTAATGAAGGAGCATTGAGACCTGAACTGTTTTCTAGAGGGAGTGAACCAACACACAGCTGTGTTTTGGGAAGACCGGTTGATTTTAGGTATTGGCAGTTAGTAGGGCCCCACTTAGTTCTGCAGGTAGCAGGGCTGGAATCTGTCCTGTGCAAGGCAATCCCTCCAGCCTGACACTAGGATAGTATTCAAGACTGTATAAGTTTGGAGCTGGGATCCACCATCATGAAATGAATGTCTAGCATGTATTGAGTTGATTTAGTGGGGGAGGATCTCTTAGTGTCTAAGGGCCCCCAGTTATGGTCCACTTAGTGTGGGGAGGAAAGATTCTCTTTCAAGCCTCTGTCTGGAGGATCTGGATGGTCTTTGCTGTACTCATTATACAGAAATGTGTGGGAGTTTGACCATCTTCAGTTAATAACTTGGCTTCTTCTGGGAGGGAAACTCATGAATCTGTTTGGATTTGGCAGGTGTTTTGGGGCTTGGATAAGAAGCTGGCTCAGCGCAAGCACTTCCCATCTGTCAACTGGCTGATCAGCTACAGCAAGTACACGCGGGCCCTGGATGAGTATTATGACAAACACTTCACAGAGTTTGTCCCCCTGAGGACAAAGGCCAAGGAGATCCTGCAGGAAGAGGAGGACCTGGCGGAGATTGTTCAGCTTGTGGGGAAGGTGAGCAATGACCACTGTGAGTGGGGAGGAGTATGGTGTCCTAGCAAGACTTTCCAAAGAACTGATCTGCCTCCACTTCACTGCTCCTGGCATAGACTATAGACACTATCCATGGGTAGATGGGGCTAGTGTTAGCCAGAGTGTGTGGATATTGATGTGCAGGCACTGGGACCTGGAGGGAAGGTAATAAGAGTTTAAGACCATAAGAATGGCCATACTGGGTCAGACCAGTGGTTTATCTAGCCCAGTATCCTGTCTTCTGACAGTGGCTGTTGCCAGATGCTTCAGACAGAAGTTTTTCTGAAAAACAGTAGATTGTCTGTCTGCCACTAGCTGTAGTTAATTTAGTCTTTTCTACTGCTCTGGCATTGGAACCAAAAAGCAGCCCTCGGAGTAGTCTAGAAATAGGAGAAATCCCCACGCCAGCAGCCCATGAGTAAACTCTCTTGCAAAACAACTCTGCAGCCAACTGCAGTGCCCTTCTTGTTTGTTAAGGGAAATGCTCTGGATGCAGTGAACCTGACCTGATACTTGTTTCCTCTATCTTTTTGAACTAGCCCTGAAGGCTCAGTCTCTAATTTAATAAACGTTGAAAAGTTTCACTGGTATTTCTTTCAGTGCCCCGTCCTCTGGTGAAATGCCAGTTCACAGCCATGCAACAGTACAGTATCCTGAGGCCCCTTCTCCTGCACCACCATGACAAGGGCTATTTTCAAAGCACTGCACTGACACGCTAAATTCTGTGGTCAAAGTACAGGCCTGGAGAGTGGGTTGCATTTAAATTTTGTCCCGTTACAGAGTTTAACTCAAAACAGTGGCAGGACGATACAAAGAATTAGAGACGAGTGTTGTCTGGTCTCTGCAAAGTGGCTGTGTAGTCATCATGCCTAGTGTTAGAGACCTATTAACTGGTGTGTGTCGTGACCTCCCATTCTACAGGCTGCTTTCAGTTTCTCAGTGTACCTCAGCATTTCGGGGTAGAAAGCTAAACCTAGCCAGAGAATCTGCTGTAGAGGAAAGGTGTCATCAGAGTCCCAGTGAAAACTGACTTTTTGTTTCAACCGATATAGATGCTATAAAAACTGTAGCTCACATGTGCATAGTACACATGAGCCAAGCCAGCCTCCATGTATTAACTTTAATTGGAAGAAATTGGGGGAGGAAAGTAATGGACAGGAAGAATGGTGGGCAGGCCCTTTCTGGGGCTGCTGGAGCCTGAGCTCTAAGCTCTGCTTCTCTGTGTCCTGGGAAAGAAGAAAATGTGTGCGGGAGGTGCCAACTTCTACTTTGTGATGTATGAAGGTCCAAGATGTGTGTTCCAGATTTTTTTTTTGCTTGATTTGACCTTAGCTATATTGGTTTCTAGACAAAATAGTACAATCCCTGTAGTATGGATGCATTTATGCTTGACTGACGGTGCTTATATCTGTATGTCTCATTCACCTTACAGAAATCCAGGCCTCT
Organism: Chelonoidis abingdonii; assembly: GCF_003597395.2. Lineage (NCBI taxonomy): Eukaryota > Metazoa > Chordata > Testudines > Testudinidae > Chelonoidis > Chelonoidis abingdonii. The sequence continues at coordinate 155,894,653 of NC_133769.1, read as the reverse complement.
AATAAATCTCTTCTCCCAAGGGTTTTTCATGTGTTGGAGTTAAATGTTGGCAAAAGCAAACCGCTTTAAGCAGTGTGGGGGATTAGGAAAAGCAGTTTCTTCTTCCCTCAGACTTCACTTCTGTGGCTTCTCTGTCTACCTACCAATTCTTCACTCTCCAGGCAAAGTGATGACCACAGTTTGAATTTCTGATGTGAAAAGAGCAGGAAAAAAATGGAAAAAACCTAAACAACTCACCCATTCAGGGCTTGCCTACACGCTGCAAAAAGGCACAAACCCAATTCTTGCCTGTGCCAGATTTAAAACAGAGCATGGAACACTGCTGGGTGGCCTCCTTCTGACTGAAGCTGTCCTTTCTCCTGGTCCCTTGCATCCATGTCAGCAGCTCTCCAAGGTTCAAGACTTTGCTTCTGTCCCCATCCAGTTCCACAATTTGTGACTCACCTAGCTTTAAACCTGGAACTGCGCTCTGGTAAAACTGTAATGCTTCCATTGTGTGTGTCAGAGCTACATGTCCATTTTTATTTGTTTAAAATTGGATGGGCTGGCAGACCTGGAAGTAAGAGATTTATTGAATGAGTGTTTCTCTGTAACCTTACATTATTCAGTGGGACATGCTAAATTGTGCACATGCACTATTTCACTTTGGCTGCTCTTCTGCTCTCTAGCCAAATGACCTAGAAGAACAGTGAATGTGGTTTGGATTCTTCTGTTTGTTCTGGGAGTAAAACAGGACGTTCCGAAACAAAAACAGGAACACTGAGGTTGCAGAGTGAAATGTTGAAGTCAGGAGATGCCAACATTAAGGTAGCCCTTGCAATCTTAACTCCTGCCCCATTCTGGGCATGCATGACTGTAGTCTTCGGTTACAAGACCACAGCTCAGGTTGTGCTTGGTGGGTGAGGCAAGGCAGCACTCACTACCAGATAAGATTAAAATTGTTTCTTTATTGTTAAAATGGAAGCAGTTTAACTTGTTGTGGGTGCAGCCCTGCTCTTTGCTGTGGTTATAACAGGTTATTTTGGAAAGTATCATACTCCTGCTTCATTCACTAAGCACTATTCAGCCTGCATATTGAATAAGGCTGAGGTCCTGTGAAAATAGCCCATGGTCACGGACTGAGACTGCTGTAGTGCATCCACACAAGGGGTAATTTAGGTCATGTGTTTGTCTTCAACTTTGGCATTTCTTTTTTTGAGTGCTTAAACATGCTACTTGGGCAGTATTTTAATTATCTTTTATATTGTAATTTCCTGTGGTGCCTCTCACATGGCTCTCTGAAAGCACTTCCCAAACATTCAAGCCTCCATCACCCCGTTCAGAGGATAAAATTGAGGCAAAGATGAAGTGACCGACAGTGCAAAATAATAGCTCAGGAGGAGGGGGATAGATGGCTCTGCACAACATGCTATTAAGAATTTTCTTATTGCTGACTTCATTTGGCACACTGGGGAAAAGCAACTACTGGCTTCAGGGATTAGCAGCAGCCTCTTAGCGGAAGACTTCTTCTTTTATTTTTTGATGGTCTGAAATATCATTGTTTTACTGAAAATACCCTCAGCAGCACTGTTGGAGTTTGGTTTTCCTTGTGTGGACATGCTGGAGCGAGGAAGGGAAGGCAGAAGTGCTGGCTCCCTGATCTGCTGCAAGCTTACATTACAGCTGCCTCTTAGCAAGCATTGTCTAGTGCCTGCTGCTCTGCGGGCAAGCAATTAACATCGAGGGAATCTCTCACTTAACTCATTACTTAGCATCTGCAGGAATCCCAGCATAGACTGGAAACTTAACAGTTCTGTTTAATGCTGCTTGTAATCTACTGGTGGCTGATTGAATGATTGGCTTTATCAGTGAATGGGAAATATGCAAAAAACCAAATCTGTATTTATAGTGATCTGAAAGGATGGGGGGGGGGAGACAAGCCACATGCCTGTAGATGAAGGTGATGGTGTAAACAAGTAACTGGCATTATGGGCCTTAGAAGAGTTAGGGAGCTAACACCCAGCAGTCCCGTACACAGAACTTGGCACCAAACTAAATTTGGACTTTGCCTTCTAGGCTTCCTTGGCAGAAACAGATAAAATTACCCTGGAGGTTGCCAAACTGATCAAAGATGACTTCCTGCAGCAGAATGGCTACAGCCCGTATGACAGGTGAGGGCCAAGAGGCTGTGTGCTCCTCGTTCATTCTTCCGTGTATTGTTTCATAGAATCTTAAGGTTGGAAGCGACCTCAGAAGGCCATCTAGTCCAACCCCCTGCTCAAAGCAGGACCAATCCCCTGACAGAATTTTACCCCCGTTCCCTAAATGGCCTCTTCAAGGATTGAACTCATAACCTTGGATTTAGCAGGCCAATGCTCAAGCCACTGAGCTATCCCTCTCCCCCCCATTTTCAGATGGAAATCCTATTTGGGAATAGGATCCAGTTTGATGTGGCAACCAGGACCTGTTTTCAAGGTGATCTGAGAGCTGCTCATAGGAAAATGCAGCCTGTGATGGTCCATCTAGGCCAGGGGTTCTCAGACTTTTGTAGTGGTGACCCCTTTCATACAGCAAGCCTCTGAGTGCGATTTTCCCCCCGCCTCATACATTAAAAACTTTTTTATGTATTTAACACCATTATAAATGCTGGAGGCAAAGTGGGATTTGGGGTGTAGGCTGACAGTTCCCGACCCCCCATGTAATCCCCTCAGGAGGTTGTGAGGTTTCCTGACCCCTAGTTTGAGAACTCCTCGTCTAGGCCATTGGCTCCATGTTGTCAGGGAGGCACAATATGCAGACCCCTTCTGGCCCAATGGCAGGGTCTTGGCTATATTGATACAGTTTCCCCAGCACTCCTGTCCATTGAAATGAGCACTGCTAATAAACCAGTGCTATGAACCAGCCCCTTGCCTGAATAAACAAACTCCCTCTGGAAAGGAAGAAGAGGATCATTTAGTCTGAACTGGTATTTTCCCCCCCATCTCCAATAAGAATCTTTCTTTGTTCCAATAGGCCCCAGTGATACTCAGGAGTGTCACAAGAATCTGGTTCAAGCTACTTACTCTCCACTATCACTGCATGACTCTAGCCCATCTACAACTCTTAACTTCCTCTTACAGCCCCTACTCAGCCTGGTGCTCCACTCAATCTTCCCTCTCAATGGCTTCTCTTCTCTACTTTGTACCCTGTTTCCATGCTGTCCCTTGTGTCTGGAATAGCCTTCCATGGAGTTCTTCAGCCTTCCCTCCCCTCCCCAAACTCCAGACCCATCTGTGCTGTGAAGCATTCCCCCTCCAATGGCAACTTGCTTGTGGTGCTCTATTGTAGCTGCTTGTGCCTTTAGACCAAGTTTTGGGAAGGGATTCTGTTTGCTATGCTCACCTGTTGTACAGTACAATGCACTGCATAAATAACATGGCATTTCTGTGGTATCTGTCAAGACCACCAGTTGCTTTGCCTGGTTTCTCAGTTTTGAGTGGATGGCATCAGCCCTAGGGGCACTCCCTGTGCCACCAGGCCATGCTAGGAAACACACTGGAGCTGCCATCATTCCTCCAAACAGATGGGTAGTGGGAAGGGAAACACTCAGAAATGCACTGTATCCAAATGGAGTCAGCCACAATAATGGAGATGATGTGACTTGATCCTGTGGTGTCAATATGTGGTGATAATGTGTCACTACAGCTTGGAATTGTAATGCAAGGATCACACCATCATGCCAGGCCACTATTTTAAGATTTCAAGTCTGCTTGTGGCTGAAATTGAAGATCCGTTGCCACTGGGTCAGACTTTTGAAAAAGTTTTCAGCCTGTAATAGGTAGTTTATACCACTTGGCAGCGAGTGTATCAAGGGTTTTGTGATGTAGCTTTATGGGCTGAAATAGGCCAGCACTCATACTTCCCCCCACCAAGGGAATCCAGCCTCTGTGAGAGGGTTATGTTAGTCATGAAGGCACCAGAGCTTTAATTTCATTAAAGATCTTCTCAACTGCTCTATAGCCTGGGAAAGTCATTAGTTCAGGGGTCAGCAACCTACGGCACGTGTGCCAAACATGGCATGCGAGCCCATTTTGAGTGGCACGCAGCTACCTGCTGCGGTCCCAGCCCCACTCAGCCCCCGCACCCACCACTCTCCCCTGCAGGGGCAGGAGGCAGAAGCTTGGTTCTGCAGCAGCCAAGCTTCCTCCTCCCCCGCTTCTTCCCCCAGCGTGGTGCTTTCCTGCCCTGCCCCCTCTCCGTCCCTGCTGTGAGCCGCTCAGGGCAGGGAGCTGGGAGCACCTCTATGAGCCAAGCACCCCAGCCCTCTGCCCTGACCCCCCCCACCCTCATACCTCTGCCCTGACCCCCTACACACTCAGCCTTCTGCCCTGCATCCCCACAACCCTATCCCTCTGCCCTGACCCCCCTCCAAACACCTGGCCCTCTGTCCTGACTCTTGACCCCCCACACACACCCAGCCTTCTGCCCTACACCCCAGCCCTCTTCTCCCTCCCGCGCCCCCCCCCCCCCAGTCTGGGGTCCTGACCACAAGCTCTGCTCAGCCCGCTGTCGGCCTAGTTGAACAGAGCCACAGACCAGCAGCGGGCTGAGCAGGCTGGCAGCACGAGATCAACGTTTTCATTTAATTTTAAATGATGCTTCTTAAACATTTTGAAAACCTTGTTTACTTTTACTTACAATAGTTTAGTTATATAATATAGACTTATGGAAAGAGACCTTCTAAGAACATTAAAATGTATTACCGCCATGCGAAACCTTAAATTAGAGTGAATAAACGAAGACTCGGCATAGCACTTCTGAAAGGTTGCTGACCCCTGCATTAGTTGTTCATATTAGGTTCTATCTTGTTTCCATCAGGTTCTGCCCTTTTTATAAGACAGTGGGCATGCTTTCCAACATGATTGCATTCTACGACATGGCGCGCCGAGCTGTAGAGACTACAGCTCAGAGTGACAACAAGATCACATGGTCCATCATCCGAGAAAATATGTCTGAAATTCTCCAGAGACTCGTTTCCATGAAATTCAAGGTATGTCTGTGGGCAACAGGGTGTTGGCTCCCTGGCTTCTCTGTATGGCTACCTGCTGCATTGGAATAGGGATATTGACACTCCTTTGCTAAGGAGACAAAGTCCTATGGAAGCCTTCAGTGCATCTACAAAGCCGTTATCCTGGGTTGCCTGTAAACACTTTTCTTACATGAGAAGAAATGGTTCCAAAAACTGAGACACTTGCTCTACTTTCTTTGATTGATCTAAAATGCCTGTCTGTTTATGACTCTCAGCCTAAGCTGCAATCAAGTACATGGCCCTGGTTCTTTCAGCTGAGAACTGCCTTAGTGGATGAGCACAGAGAAAGCAGCCGTGTTAATGGGGTCACACCCAACCAAATGGCCTTGGGCACTGTTAAGTGGCTTAGGTCCAAAATTAGACAGTATTGTATTTTAAGTGTCTGACAAGAAATGTGTTCATGACTCATTAAAAACATTTTTCAAGTAAACATTCAATAAATGATGGGCATTGTCCACACAACACACCATCCAATCTGGAATGCAAAAGAAGCATCCATGAATGTAAAAGTACCACCTTGTGAAAAGGAATCTGGTACAAGAGGCACAAACTGTTCTATTAGCATTTACATGGCCCACATCCCACAATATGACATGAGCTTTAAAGAGAAATGTTGAGGGAATAGATTAAAAAGTATGATCCATCTGTCTAGACACATCTGTGGCCTTCCTCACACTAATATTTTGGAGTGTGCAGTACTAAGGGAGAGGAGAGGTGAAGAACCAGCAGATCAGGTTATCTGAGCCTGTCCATTAAATGGCTTCTCTGGAGTTGTGGCCTTACAGCCTGTCTTTAGTGGCAGTGTAGCTGCAAGTTCCATTTCTTGCTACAAATGGAGGGTGGCTGGGGCCTTAGGAGAATTCTGTGATATAAAGTGAAGGTGTTGTGACATGTTCTTGCAGACCTGTACTAGCTCAATTTCAGTGGAAAGGATTTTGTTTGGAATCTGGCCTCTGCGCAACGAGGAAGATGAATCTTACAACGTACTTGATTTTTATGCCATTTGGCTCTGGCTAGAGGGGCAATGGCATTTAATCATTGTAACATGTGTATCACATGGCATCACTGCCAGTATGAGCATTACCTCAATCCTTTTAAACCTAGTTTTCATCTGAGAAGTTTCTACAAACAATAGATCCAATTTCCTAGATAATAGCTAGGAAAACTCTCCATTATCCTATTAATTGTGTGGTATGTGGGAGAGACATAAACCCAACTGTCATTTAAAGAGGCTATAAACATCCATGTCCTCTAGAGCGTAGCGAGCAGATATATGCCCAGAGGTCAGGAAGGAGTTAAGCCAATGGTAAAGGATTGTCAGACTGTATGAGGGAGCAAATGGTTTTTCAAGACTAACTTTTTTCACTTGCTGTGTTTTCAGGACCCAGTGAAAGATGGCGAGGCGAATATCAAGGCAGACTATGCTCAGCTCTTCGAGGACATGCAGAATGCATTCCGTAGCCTGGAAGACTAGGCTTTGCCCCCATTCCAATGATCCCTTTCAGTTTAAATTTCTCATCTCAGCCCCTCTGCTTCCCTACTGTGCAAGACTGAAATGAGAGAACCTGAGTTTAACAGTCCTACATGTCCTACTTCATACTCAGTAGGTCTTTATAAAACATTCCCCTTAGTTTGTTTGGCCTCACTGTGTGTCTGAAATGGTGAGTGGAGTTAGTGTGAATGGGCCTCAGAGAAAGTGAGGAACTGCAACTGTAAACTTGTAAGGATGGGGATTCTCCCCCTGACCCTTCCACTCCCAAATAGATGTGATCTCTTAACAGCCCGGCTTTTGCTTCTTGGGGGAAGTAAACCAAATAAATTGTGGTGGCAGAGGAGGTGAGACTCTTAGTGCAGTGATATGGAACATTCTGAGGTGGTGATGTTAAGGGCGTACAGGCCTAGCTTTTAGCCAGTGACTATCATGCAAAGAATGGGCATTTCCCCTGTTTTGAAATAAGATTTATTCTATTTTTCCAATAATGAGCTGCTACTACCAATATACAGTGTATTCTTTGGTACAGTTCCCCTTCTAAACCTCCAGTTGAGCCTGTATTAAAGCAAGTGTATTACAACGCAGTAGGTGTGGAACTCTGCAAGGTGTTAACTAAGAGGAGAAACGTGAAAGCAGCCATCAGTCTGAATTTGAGAAGTAGCATTTATTTTCCTACCTAATATTTAAATAGGACTGTTGAACTACACTTTAATTAAAAATCAAAGCCATACCTGCTCAACTATCAGCAAAATTTTATCCCCTTGCTTCCCACTTCCAACAGAAAATGGAAATGGCATGACACTCCACTGCTTCAGTGTAGCTACTTTGTACTACAGGACAAGACAAGCTATGGTGATCCCATTTGTACAGAGCAGGAATCCCATCCTGCCTCAGTGGCATGCTGCATGCCATAACATTTGCCTTCTAGTACAATGTTGAGGTCACCACATGCTTCCAAAACTTTCCCTTAAGATACTGAATTTGATTTTTGTCTGTCCAGTTGTGGTATGCACGGTCCTTTTTAGAGGGAATGTTCAGTGCTAAACTTTCTTGGTGGAAGGTTCATTGTGATCCCAAGAGGAGCTGTGACTTTCTTTTTTGCACTGCACTCTGGAGGTGTTTGGTGTCTTCAAAGCATTCAGAGCTACTACTTCTTGGACTTGTTTAATAATGGCAGAGCTGATATGTGATGAGGACTAATACAGAGCAATCTTTTGCCATTAACCTGCTGAAGCCAGAACTTACCATATTGCTTCACAATGGGAGAAATTAATAAGGGAGTTGGCAACCTTTTTGATCTTGTGTTTCAGGAGGAATTAAACACTTTTGCGGGGGGGGGGAACACAACATTAATCCCAGACGTATTCCAGCTCATGCCTTTCAGCTGTCATTCAGATTTGAACAGCAATGGACCAATTTCTACTGCTTCCTGTGTTATGCCAACTCACTGTCTGGCATGGAGCCCAGCTGAAACTTTAAAAGGCTCTTCAAATATTAACCTCTTCGATCTCTCAAAATAAACAAAAATATTCAACCTAGTGCTCTGGTGGTGAATGGCTGACAGTTCACAATTCATTTAATTTCAGTGTATGCTGCCTATTAAGCATGGTCATGTATAAATGAGTAGTCACTATACAAGCCCTTACCAGAATCCTCATTGTTCATACCTATCACAGGTGTACTGTGTTTGTAGCATTCCATGCTAGGACAGATGTTCTATTTCTCTAAATTAAGAGGATGTTATAAACTTTACATGTCTAAGATAATGCAGCTGTAATATTTATTGTGCTGTACATGGCCCTAAAGTGTGACCAGTTCAAAGTTGCATATATATATTTTTGTTTTGTCTTGTCTGTTTTCAGTGTTGAAATTCTGATGTTTCACTGTGTTGCTACAAATTTTTCCTCCACACATGTGGAAGGAATGAAAGGATGGGTAAAAGAACAGATCAACACCTGCTCTTCCTCATATTTCATAATGGATGTTGCTGAAAGTCGTGCAAAACTGTTCAAGTCAATGAGAATAAAGTGGATTTAAAGTATTTGTGGCCTCTTCCTATTCATGGTCGATAGATCCTCCCTGCAAAATCAAAACAACTTCTAGGAAGTGAGAGAACATACTACAAATGAAATCTGAGCAAACTGTATACTACTCCCTCACACTAATGCTTTCAGAATCACTTTAGGTTTTAAAGCTGTCTTTCAGAAAGGAAAAGCATCCTGTTGCAAGAAAATGAATGTAAAACTGGACAAGACAATTCTAATCTAGTATCACCTACTGCTCTAAGAGCAAGAAAGACCTAGCATTCTAGAAACACTTTGAATCTTATGTGATTAAAGGTATTTATGATACTAAAAAAATCCATTTAAATTTCTAACATTTAAAACCAGGAAGTGAAAAAGCTTATTCAGGAATTTTTAGGCTTGCCCTAGCAGATCAATGCTTGAAATTTCAAGTTAGTTTTAACTACTCATTACAAAAGAACCCAACTGTCAGTCTTGCTTCTCTTCAATTCATAGTCTCAAGAATGTCTGTGCGAATGGCTACTTACTTTTGCTCCATCCAGTTCCCCCAGGAAGGCATGAGGACCCCCCTCCTAAAACTGCCTTGGCAGACCTAGTTGAACTTCCTCCCAAGCATCTAGCTCTTTCCGTTAGAAAAGTGAATCAGTGCAAATCTAATGGCTAAAGGTGAAAGGTTATCTCTGTATTTTCCTAAAGATAAGACATAACTAGTGACCTTTATGGCTACCAGAGTTGGCCTTTTAGCATCTGAAACCCATAGTGCCAGGTTAAGAGGCTGTTCCCTGTGCTATTAGTCACATCATGTACCTTTCTGCCTTTATTTCTATAGCTATGAAATGGATTAATAAGCCATGCACATTGATCAGCAGACCTGTCTTATTTGGACAATTGATCCCTTCTTAAACAGTAAAATGTGCTGGGTCCACACATAACAAACTGGGCTCTACTTCTGCAGCCCATCCCTTCTCACCTTTCCCAACCCTCATACTATGGAGGCAGTTGTTGGGGCTCTATATTAATAAGCTTTGCACTTAAGGCAGGAAGATTCAGCACGGCTGAAGAATACCATACCTATAACAACTGAACAGTTTGAGAATTTACATGTAAAGCCATTAGCTAGTATAGGAGTAAAAATTAGTTTATAACGGATCCTTCAAGAAATTATTTGACTTATCTCACATCTCTCAGTTCAGACATCCCTACAAAGGGGTAGATGAATCTTGTAGACCTGGAGCAATGAATAATTTTTGAAAAATGGGATTATTTTTCCTTCAGACACTGAAATGACATCTCCCAAAAAAACTGTTCCTTCAAAAATGGCAGCCATCTCCTGTTTGTATTAGTGCAGGACCTGAGACCAGGACTTTGTTGTGCTGTCCCCCAGAGCTTACAATTTTGCAAGGGAATGAGGCCACTAGCTACTCTTCACAAAGATAGTCCTACCACCATCCACCTGTTCCTCTCTCCATCCTGACAACACTGGGCCATCTTCTCAAAGGGCAGCTTGGCATCACTTACAGTACAGGCAGAGGCAATGGCCCTCTGCTAAGGACAGCCTTTAGATAGCCATTTTGAGAAGATCTTAAAAGTGAGGGCAAATATGGGCTCCCTCCCATTGAACTGTGGGTGATGGTGGATATTGAAAGATGGCAATTTATATCTGACAGCCTTGTGCAAATAGCTACTGAAAGAGAAACTTACAAAGAATGACAGACCTTTAAGCAGTCATTGGAGCAGGGGGAAGGGAGCCTGGGTCTGCCATAGGGGTGCCCTAACCAGTAAGCTGTAGATCTGTGATCCCCTAATCGTGGGGCATGTCCCATCAGGGGGCACAGCAGGCCTAGGCCTGCCCCCTCAGAGGGCAGGGAGGGAGCACCTCCCAGCCCAACTCTGCCCTCAGTTCTGCCCCAGTCCCAGACACTAAAAGGCCAGTTATCTGCAGTAACTGGCCTCTGCCACCAGTAGGTGGGAAGAGCAGCAGCTGCTGCTGGCAGCTAGGGGAGCACTCAGGAATGGCTCCAGCAAGAGAGGTAGCAGCAGCTCCCCCCTCCTGCTCCAAGTGCAATTGCTCCTCCCATCTCCCCCATTCATCCCCCCACCCCCAGAGTGCAGCTTCTCCATCCTACCCTTCCACCCCAAGAGCACAGTTCCCACCCTGCCCCACCCACCCCTCACCCTGGCTCCCAGGGGAGTGCAACTGGGTAAGGAGGAGCACAACTGAAAAAGTTTGAGGAGCACTCGTGTAGAGCAATTCTCACGCTCTTCTGGCTTGATGTTCTACAGTGGAACCGTTTCAAGGGGAAAGACTAAAGGAGACCCACAACAGAATATCCCATAGGCCAGTAGTTATCCCACAGCACCTTCCCCCCCCCCCCCGAGGATTTGAACAGGGGTCTCCCACCTTTTTCCCCCCATCAGGCAGATGGGGGAAGTGAATCTGGGTCTCCCAGATGAGTGCATTAACCACTAGCAAAAAGTTAAGGGAGTATTGGAATGATTATGCAGGGTACAACTAAGACGCTAATGTAATCATAAAGTCTTTTAAGTCTAAAGGCCTAATAGTATTTTATACAATTTTTCTGAACATGCCTAAATAGCAGCAATTTAATACATCCAAACACTAACAAAACATTTATAAGCATTTGATCAAGATACTCACAAACACGCCAAACCCAGGAGTGCTTAGACCCATATTGGTCAGCTTCGACATGGCCAGGCAGGTATTGGCAAAGCACTCTTTAACCATTACTTTTTATACCCTTTAACAAACAAGTGCTGTCAGTGCCAATTACTGACTTCAGTTAAAACCAATTTCAGACCAACTTCTAGTCTTAATTCAGATAAGATTTACAACCTCCTTTCTTTCTAAGGCCTTTCCTCCCTCATTCCTCCCCACTTTTTTGCTGACTAACAGTTTTTCCTTTGCACCTGGGTTCATATAGGCTTTAACACTGGCATGTGGGTTGGGAAGGGCCATGTTGGCTCATTTTAAAACATTCTTTTTGTCTTATTTAAAACCATCTGCAATCACGCTCATCGATTATAGGTCTTCTTTTTAGAAATATTCCATTATCTCATTCTTTGAAGCAGACTTCCTCCCTACTTTATTCCTTCTGACCGTAACTCATTTATTTTCAAGGCCTTTCCTTCTACTTGGTAGCAGGGCCTATCTATATACATATATGTATATAAGTGTGTGTATATATATCTATACACACATACACACCCCTCAATCAAATGTAAGCTAACCCATATTCTTTAATTTCATACCCTCCAGAGATATATCACCACCACCTACAAGGAACAGCTTAGGTGCCTAGTCCACCTGACACCAGAAGGGGTCCCAGCTATAGATCACAAGCAGAGATGGGTAACTAATTCAATGAGAGGAGTGGGGCAGGTCTTAGGACACACCCCTCTCCTCAGCATCCCCTGTTGACCAGTTTAGGTAGCTCCCCACCTAGAATCCACAAAAGCCAGCATGATATTTGCAGAAATCCATCTCTCTCCATTCATTGCCTAGGCACCTAACTCTGGCTTTGTGGATCCCAACGTTGTTCCAGGGACTTTCTAGGTGCCTAAAAGTTAGGCATTACGTTCCTTTGTGAATCTGGCCCTCCAACCTCAAAAAAGCAAGAGAAGTTGTCTTTCAGCAGAGTCATGTGTTACAAGGACTCATCTCCTTTAGTAGTAGCCCACAGTAAACTTTATTCTCAGTACAGCGCAGACGTCAGAATTGGAAATTACAGATGGTAAAGCTCTGTTAGATTATCCCGCCTCTCTCGGAGACTGAAGCATTACAGGAAGGAAGACAACAGACTCTCCCTCAGGGCCGGATTAACTTTTTGTGGGCCCCGCACTAAACATATTTGTGGGCCCATGTGGTTGTGATGGGCCCCTTCCAAGTGTGGGCCCGGCCTGACAGCACCATTGATGCCATTGTAAATGTAGTATTGCCAGGATAGGGATGAAAACATTTATTCAAAAACAAAATAAGATATTTGAAGCTACACTGAGACCTCCACTCAGCCTATAGAGAACAAACTGGGCTAACAGCAATGTACCCAGAATACCACTGAATTTGGTTTGTGTGCGAGGAGGTTGTTTGTTAGTTTTGTCTTTTTTCTTTAAACACTCAGGGCCTGCTTGGGGCCCTGAACACAAGTGCTTAATTAGCACACGAGTCATATTAAGCCTGGATGTAACAGCCAGTGATGTCGCACTTGCATCTCCCCACCACCACCTCCTCAACCCCAAAGCTGTGTTTTGTGAATACATTTTTTGAAAGCTGCATTTTCTACTTTGGTACAATAATGTTTACAAAACTTTGGGGAGGAGTGTGGGGAGGAAAATTGCTGGTGCCCATCTTTTGCAGCGAGAAAGAACCACAGAGAAAACACACACTTTACCACAAAGGCTACCACAATCCAGTCTCCAGCTCTTACCCCAATCTTCACACCTGGGCTCTCCCCCATCCCTCCTACTGTCCCCATCCCACACAACTAACCTGCTAACAAAGGCTCTCTTCAATCTCCCTGCTACTGCCCACCACCACACACATTTTCACCCCAGGGCTGTTACCTCCCTCTTCTACTACCACCCCACACACACTGAGCCAACCCCCACCTTCAACCCAGACTCTCCCCTCCCTCCACCCCGTCGCACCAACCCCACCTTAACACCCTGCTTCTCCTACCCACCCCCCAGAGTCACCGCCAGCTCCCCCATCGCACCCCACCTTGCCCCACAACTGCCCCTTCCCCAAAAACCGGGTTGCACCCCCTCCCCTCCCCAGAGTGCAGGGGGGCAGTTTCTGGGCATTCCCACTGGCAGGGGGCATGGCAGCCAGCACTGACAAGCCCCGCTGTCACTCCGCCGCCTGCTCCCAGGTACCACGGACAACCACCCCCCACCCTGATGTGCAGGGCTGAGACAGTGCCCAGGAGCCCCAGGGCATCATGTTCACTGGGGGGCTGCCCCCAGCTCCTCACCACCCCAGGAGAGTGAGACTCAGGGGTGGGGGGAGCCAGAAGCTCTAAGAGGGAGGGGAATGAAGCGGGATTAGCCCCAGGAACCCAGTCCCTGCACCAGACCATTTCCTTGCTTGGCGTTTCTTTTTGGTCCACTCCAACCACTTCAACTGGGGCGGCTGGTAGCATGGCGCAGGGCATTCTGGGACTAGTAGTGCAGCTGGCAGCGCAGGTCCCAGGGCCACAGCGGAACACAGCAGTGTGCAAACTACAACTCCCAGCGCACCTTGCAACACTCAGTCCCCTTTGCACATGCACACTGTGCTCCTCAGGATGCTGAGCATTTCAGCTGGCACTGGGAAGTTGCTGTCTCTTCACATTGCTGGGCTGTGGCAACCCTCTGTGAGGCCCTTCCGAGTGTGGGCCTAGCACCACCAGAACCATTGTAAACCCGGTACTGCTCTCCCCCTGCTACCTATGAGGTCTGTGAAAAATTGTTCAGTGACTTATTTAGTTTCCTGTTGCAAAGTGGCATTCATAGAAAATTGTCTCAACTTCCATTTACTAACTTCACTTGAAACAGTTTTTTGATCTAAATTAAACAAAAGTTGAAGACCCAACCTCAGAAGAGACCATCACCACGACTAAACAGAACATATACAGTACCTTCTATCCAAAGATCTCAAGTGATTTACAAAAAATCATCACCATCCTTTTCCAGCTGAGGAAACTGGAGAGATTGGGGCAGAGGAGAAGTAGCTTGCCACAGTTGCATACACAGTTTACAAAAGACAGTGGAATAGAACTCCTCATCCCCAATGCTGTGTTCTGGCCATAAGCTCATATCATACAGAAAGCATTCCCTTTTCAGAACACTTCATAAACATCTGCCTTCGCATAGGACCTTTGGAACTGGTCTTACAGAAAGGCGACTATGAAATGATAGCCCTCAAGGAAAAGCCACATGCAATCGCCCTTCTAAACTAAAGAGCCTTCACACCACCACTCTGGTTTCAAAATTTGCCTTTCTTGCTCTGTATATACCAATGTCAAATATGTTCCAACACTTTACCAAATATTTTGCAAGACCATAGGCATGACTAGATGGAGTTTATTAGCACTTCACACTTGCAGGTTCTACGATCAGCAATATTTCACCAATGTTTTTTTAAAAAGATGTCACTGGATTTTTTCCATTAATTCATATGGCTCCCTAAATCTATGAAATAAAAGAAGCCCCAAGGAGAGTCATCCAACCCATCTTTAACAACTCTCTTGCACAGATACATGTGTTCATAAACACTAGAAGCTTGTGCTACAACTGTATGTTCCAGCAGTGCCAAACTACCCTCACGCTAACAGAAAGAGGTGACTGCTGACCACAGCGATACACTGTAACAGACAACAGTTCTCAGAGAACCTCAGGGAAGTCACTAAAGACGGCAAGCACCAGCATTCACGTTTTGGCAGTTTGGAATCCACAAACTGGCAGCGCTTTCATTTCATCCACCCGACTCTTGTGAATCTGGAAGGCAGGAGTCACCCAGCGGCCACACGAACACTGTTCACCACGCCAACTGAAGGAGCCCAACTTTGAAGTGCATTTGGGGCACAAAAGCTGCAATAAAACACAAGCAACCATATATAAGGCTCTTTCAAACAATTCACTTCTCAGACTTCAGGACTAGAACTCCTAGGAAGCAGCTACAGAGCCTGGGGCCACATCAACAATTTCATAGATTTCAAGGCTCGAAGAGACTATTGTGATCATCTAGTCTAGTGGAGTCGGACACAGGGTGCGAGAGATGATACTATGGCAGCATGCAACTGCGTATCTGCCAGTTTGGTGTGTAACGATCGACTCCAAACTGGTGCGCAGTATTCTGCCACCGAATACAGGGTGGCAAGAGCTGTCATCCGCAAAGTTGGAGCACGAGCACCCCATGACAAACCTGCCAGTTTGCTAAGAGTGTTGCGCATCTTAACTTTAGCTGCTGTTTTCTTCAGGTGGGCATGGTAACTCAGTGTGCGGTCTAAGGTCACACCTAGATAGATCAGTTCTACTTCATGCTTCGCCTTCTGACCATTCAGTTCTTGTGTTGCGCTGGCATGATGAAGATGGAATAAACTGGAGACTGTTTTTATGACGCTTGGCTGGAGGCATCAAGTCTTACAGTAGTCAGCTAACTTTATCTTGTCCCGGTTTAAGCTGGCATCAAGCTCATGAAATGTCCGGGCCTGGGTACCGCCACAGATGTCATCTGCATAAATGAACTTTCGTGACTCCACTGTTGGCAGGTCACTGATGTAAAGGTTGAACAGGGTTGGAGAAAGCACAGAGCCATGGGGTAACCCATTGCTCTATCATCTCCAAGCACCTGTCTTCTCTTTCATATGGGCTCTGAACTGACTATTGCAGAGGAACAGTTCAACGACACCTGTGACCCAAGGTACCTTCACGAGCAGGCCAGTGTGCCGCACCATATGGCACTGTTAGAGCAATGAAAACAGCACTTGTTTTCAAGTTTCTCTGGAAGCCATTTTCAACAAATGTAAAGTAAAGTGATCATGTTTTTCTGGAATGCGAGAAGAAAGAGGCAGCAGAACTGCACACAGGGTGAAGTTGGGATTTTTGGGAGGGCAGAAGAGAGCTGGAGGAGTCTTCTGGCAAAAGTGGAGCTGAGAAAGTAGCAAACATACAGTTTAACTCAGCTTTACAGTATTGTTATGAAGACCCACCAGTCCAGGCATCAAATCTATTTACCTGTCCTTAATTTTGGTGATAATGGAAAAAAAACTAGATATGCTTGTTCAGCAACACAACACACAATCTCTAACAGGGTAAGTGAAATTCTGTAAGATTTCTCTAAAAACACCTGCTGCATAATCACAATATTACTCAGGAGAGCTATTAAAAGGTGTCCCAGGGCTTAATAATCTATTGTCATGGAGGATACCTGAAGCAGAATCCCATTCTGGGTATCATTTACAGCTTATTAATAAGCTTCAGGGGTGGTGGAGACTGAATGGACTGTAGCTTAACAGCAATGTTGCACAAGCAGTAAAACCAGGAGTTTTAAGGAGTTTGGTCAGATGCACAGAATCATTAAAAAAAAAAAAAAGTGAGAATGTCTCTTAAGGGAGTTTCATAGATAAACAATATGAAGTGCTTGCTCCCCTCACCTGTCCTTCCATCACTCCTAACAATACTGGCTCCATCCACTGTACAGGCTCAATGAAATAAGAGGTACATTTAACTCGACTGTCATTACGAAGCTGAGCAGGATTTGTAATCCTCTTGTGAGCAAAGGCTGCTGGTCCACTTCCTTCAGCATGGGATAAAATGCTAGAACTACGGAATAGGGAACGTCTATTCTCCAGAACAAAAGAGAGAAAGAAAAAGGCTGAAATAACTGACTGGACAACAGTGATGTACAGGGCAACAGTAGCAGCAGCAAATGGATGGGGTTATACAGTGTACGTTTTCTTTTTTCATTTGATGAGGTGAATGAAGGCTGTCCCTTTTTAGGCCCCCTCCCAACCTCAGCAAATCCCATCATGCCTGCAGCCCTGGGCCTCTTTCCCACAGTTACACTTTGTTTCTTATGTAGTTACACCTCTACCCCGATATAACATGGTCCTTGGGAGACAAAAAATCTCACCGTGTTATAGGTGAGACAGTGTTATATTGAACTTGCTTTGCCCCCCCGTTCCTTGTTCCCTGACCGTGCCCTCCAGAGACCCCTGTCCCTAATCATCCCCAGGATCCCACCCCCTACCCAACCCCCCTGCTCCCTGTCCCCTGATTGCTCCAACCCCTATCCACACCCCCCACCCCCTGACAGGCGCTCACTGGCAGTGGCAGGAAGTGAAGTAACGTGGCCCCAGCCTGCTCCACTCCGCCACCTCCCAGCTGCAGCACTCCGCTTCCCACCCCTGGTGAGTGCTGGGAGGTTAGGGAAAGGACACCCCCCACACTCACCTGCAGCAGAAAGCAGAGTGACAGCCCCAGCCCGCTCCGCTTTCCTTGCCCCAGCCCCAGCCATGTTACTTGGGGGGAGGGGAGATTGGGGAAAAGTCCTGCGCTAACCTGTGGCAGGAAGTGGAAAGCAGCAGCTAGGAGCTGGCGGCATGGAGCGGGCTGCTCCGCTTCCCACTGCCAATGAGTGCAGAGAAGTTGGGGAAAGGACGCCCTCCAAACTCACCGACGGCGGGAAGCAGAGCGAAGCGGCCCCAGCCCTCTCCATTCTGCCACCTCCCAGCCGCGGCGCTCCACTTCCCGCTGCAGGTGACTGCTGGGAGGTTGGTGAAAGGACACCCTCCGCACTCACCGACGTCGGGAAGCGGAGCGATGCAGCCCCAGCCCACTCCACTTTCCTTGCTCTTGCCCCAGCCCCAGCCCCTGCTGTGTTGCTGGGAGGGTAGGGGATGGGGAATGTCCCGCACTCACCTGCGGCAGGAAGCAGAGTGCTGCGGCTGGAAGGTGGCAGAGTGGAGCTGGTTGGGGCAGAGCTGCTTTGCTTCCGCTGCTGCCAGTGAGGGCGGGGGGCAGGGGATGTCCCTTCCCCCAGGCTCTCTTCTCCAAGCGATGCAGCTGGGCTGGGGCAAAGGAAGCGGAGTGGGCTGCTCCCAGCTCCACACTAATCCCCCATGCCACTCTGGGCCTGCGGGGTCCCCAAAATTGCCCCCCTCCCACAGTTCCTGCCTCCTATACCCTGCAGGGGGAACCCCTTGCCCCCCCCCGAAGGCCCTCTGCCCCTTATCCAACTCCTCAGCCCCAGCCCGGCACCCTTAACACGCTGCTCTGAGCAGCGTGTCAGAGCTTTACCGCCTTGTATGTGAACCCGTGTTATATCAGGGTTGAGGTGTACTTTCAGCAAACTCCTAGCTAATGAAACATGAGATCATCTAGGTACATGTGTCTGGGAACTGTACAGCTAGAAAATAGGAATCTCTCTTATTTCCAATTATTAAGAAAGAGAGGCCGAAACAAGACCAGACAACTGACCTATGGAGTTAAGAGGCTTCTTCAGGAGGGGAAGAAGGGGATCAGATTTTGAACAGTTTCAACTTAGTAAACTCTGTTTTAGTTTTTTTGCAAGCAGAAGCAACTTAAGTGGAGTTGCACCTACTTACAGAAGACGTACACTTAGCCCCAGAGATTCTAAGGGACTTCAGAGCCTGAGAAACATTTCATTCTTCATGATCACATAACAAAGCTTAGGCAAAGGAAAGTATCATGCGTATTTTTGATTCAAAGTTTTTCAAAGATTTATTCCTGTTCCGAAAGAGACAAACCCAATAAGCTACACAGGCTATTTTCCTTCCAACAGTTTATTTCAAAGTAACATTTTGTGAGAAATGAAAGGTTCCATACCTGCATTTTCTACACCTGTAGAGAACCTCACTGTTCAGAGTTTGACAAATGCTGGTTGGGTCAACTGCAAAAACTTCTTGTGGTAAGTCTTGCAGCTCTGCAGAGAGTGAGTGATACAAATCTGTGAACTGGACTCAAACTTAACGACCTATTTATAATTAAAGCACTATGCCTTTGCCCCAGTCTTCACACTTCTTACCTTCATCTTCCTTAGGAAGTTCCTAAGAGATGAGCCTCACCACTTAGTGCCTCAAAAGGGGAGTTCCACTGTGCTAATTACAAGAAGCTTTGTATCTACAGATAACATGTCTTGATCTTGTCCTGATGTACAAATGGCTCTCAGTGCACAAAACTTTATACACACAACATGCAAAGTTTTCAGACTATTGAGGTTTTTACATGCACAAATCACCATATTTGAGCACTATCTGCTCTCAGTCGCACTAGTATAAATCACTAGTTTTGCCAAACCAAGCTAAATTAGAGCCAGCAGCGTGTAACTGAGAGGCTGATTCAGATAGTGCTAATATTTCAGTCCTGGAACAGGTATCTACCCTAGAATAAATATATTATACCATCCTTCTGCAAGTTCAATAACTCTTAGCTACTATGGCTCTGGCTCTAGCTCCCCTGACCACATAGCACCTCAGACATTATCTTCACTCACCAGGATATTTCTCTGTAACTTTTTGCAAGCGATACTGTTTGTAAACGGCACTGCTCACGTCAACTTTACAGCCCATTGCTTCATAGAGTTTCAGCTGCGACTCAAAACCTTCGTTCATTCTGGAACAATAGTGAAAATCAGAGGCACATTTCCTAGGCTATTGCGAACGTACATATTAGTTCGCACAGGGACGGAAATGGCACTTAATAGGGCAAAGAACTCACTTGGCATCTGATTTGATAGCTTTGATAGTAGCATAAGCCTCTTCGAAGGTGAGATTGTTGGTTTTCATTAAATACGCCGTCACTAAAGCAACACTTCGACTGACTCCAGCATGGCTGGAAGACAAAGAACTCTTTAGAATAAGATCAAGAACAAAACTGGGGAAAAATTCACTAGGGGAATCAATTCACTTCAAGCCTCACTTCCATTTTTACTGATCTGTTTCTGGGGAAATTAATCTTTTTGCTCCGCTTCTGACAACCGGATTGCCTGTTCCCGAGACCGAGGTCACTGGGGGCGGGGGAGGGAGGAGAGAGAGTGCGGAATGGTCCGATCACCTCTCAGTTGGGGAGGGGGGGGGGCGCTGGCACAATCTGCACAGTGCGGGTGCTGAGAGCCATTGAAGCAAACTGTAAACCCTGTATATGATGAGACCCACTTCCAGCCAGAGGGTGCAGCCCCCCACCCCCGCTAGTGCCAGCACCTCCGCACGTCTCCCCAGACACAGGACTAGGGCGCTCCGACCAGCCCGGCAACAAGAGCTCATCCTGCGGCCGCACAGCCCAGGGGCCCGGCTCACCATCGCACCATGGCGGCGCCGCCCCCCGCCCGGGCCGCGCTAAGGAAAGCGGCGCAGGAGTCGAGGTGGCTCAGCAGGTCTGTGCCGGGCTCGTCCCGCGCCGGGATATGCAGGGTCCGGATCCCCGTCACCGGGGGCGGCTCCTCCGCGTCCACCGAGAGCAGCGCCACCACCCCCGCCGCCTGCAGGGCCCCGGCCGCCGCCGCGCCGCCCACGAACAGACCAGGCAGCACCGGCACCATCCGGCCTCGCTCCCCGCTGCCAGCGCCCGGCCAGTGGCCTGGCTTCCGGTCTGCCCCTCCCCCCACAGCCACCGGCCTGGCGGCTTCCGGTCTGAGCTTCCCCACCATTGCCACCACCAACATGGCGTCTTGCGCGCTGCCCTCTTCTCCCCACCATTGCCACCACCAACATGGCGGCTGCCGGCCAGGCCTCCCAGTGCTTCGTTCAGCGCCGACAGCCGCACGTCCTTGGTTCTAAAATGGAAACTGCCCTCTTGGTACCTCACCCACCAATAGGGCAGTTTCCACCGTTTCCTCCTCTGGTTGTTGCTCACGCACACGCGTGTGCACTGGGATGTGTACCCACCATGTGCACAAACACCAAAATGCCCCCCGCCGCCCCCGCAGCCGAATTGTGGGTGGTCTCACTGTATGTACAAACACATGTAGACATGCACCACAGCTGAGCTGTGTGGCCGCACCATCCCTGAACACAGACACACGTGCCACCTCTGAGACCTGCATATACATACACACCATGATATACACAAACTTGCATGGAAACATGTGACTGTGTGACATAACAGAACAGTGATTCTCAGTCTTTCCAGACTATTATTCCCCTTTCAGGAGTTTGATTTGTCTTTCATACCCCAAGTTTCACTTCATTTAAAACTACTTGCTTACATCAGACATCAAAATACAAAGTGTCACAGACAGCTGTTACTGAAAAATTGCTTCCTTTCTCATTGTGTCTGTACGAAATTTTAGTTTGTACTGACTTTGCTAGTGCTTTTTATGTAGCCTGTTGTAAACCTAGGCAAATATCTAGATGAGTTAATGTACCCGCTGGAAGACCTCTGCGTACCCCCAGCGGTACGCATACCCCTGCTTGAGAACCACTTACATAGAGGGATGCAATAAATTGGAACAGGCTAGGAATGGGGTGCGTGGGCAGGGACAGGGCTCTGAGAAGAAGACTTTGCAAGGTTTGAGACTACAGGAAAAGGGAGTCAGATTCCAGAACTGAGTCAGTCTGATCTGTATGGGGGATCATGTGGTGTCCGTGCCAACACTCTACACAGCAGAAGGAGGAAGGCTTTTTCCACCCTTGGAGCTGCCAATAGCCAATAGTTCCATGTGGGTCCAAGAAGCAGGAGAGCTCTTGTGTCAATACCAATGAATCCCTGAAAGTTGTTTTCTTCTAGCACTAAAATGGGATTTTTTTTATAATAAGGAAAACAGTATTATCCCTAACATTGCCCTGTCTCCTCTTCAATGCAGAGCATCTGCCTACCTTCCCCATCCCATTCCTACCTGGCTTCCTGCTGTTTCAAAGCAACAGTACACAGATCCTTACACTGTGGAAATAGGGTTTTCCATCATCTGGGACTGGCTTTGGGAACAGCAGGTCCTTTTTTGTTTTCAGGAAGAGTTTTCCTCCCCCATTGTGCTCACTGGTCAGCAACTAGGTTCTGAGGAGGTCTCCGGAGAATAAGAGCACCTAGAGTGCTTAGTCCCCATATTTGCCTTCCCAGTATGCAAATAATAAAAATGTCAGCAGGGGGCAGGCTTGAGCTTGTCTTACTCCAAAAAGAAAATTCAACCACTTAACTGTATTACAATCTAATAATTGGGTTGATTAGAACTGAAACAAGCCAAAATGGATCTGCATTAGCAACAAATCAAGTGAACCAAGAAAAGACTCCTGGTTTTTTTTGGTTTTTTTTGGTTTGTCTTTTTGTTTTTAATCTATCTCTGCAGGACACCTTTGACGTTTCCCCACAAATTATTCCTAATTCTTAGCAAAGGCATCTGCAGCAAAAACCTTCTGGGAGCTCAGAACTGCTGCTGACAAAATGCATTGTACCTCACCTTTAAAGTAAGTTAACAAGTAAAGTTGTTGGAAGTTCCCAACACAGCTATCTTTACAAGAAACAGACAACATATTCACTGTTGTATGCAGTGTTGTAGCCATGACGATCCCAGGATATTAGAGAAACAAAGTGGGTAAGGTGGTCTCTCTCACTAACAGAACAAGGTGGTCTCTCTCACCAACAGAAGTTGGTCCAATAAAAGATACTACCTCATCCAGCTTGTCTCTCTAACATATTTACTGTCATATTTCACTAGTCAGCTGGGCCTCACTCAGAGTTTTCCCTCCTTGTTGCAGGTAACTTTAGCTAGGTATGACGATCAATGCCTTGATATGCTGCTACATCCCTTTCAGTACCTACCTTAAAGTGCTCTGGGATTTTGTGAAAATTTCTTCCCTGTTCATATCCAGGCTGCCAAAGCAGAACATAAGAACGGCCATATCCCCCCTTAGTTGCCTCTTTTCCAAGCTGAAAAATCCCAGTCTTATTAATCTTCCCTCATACGGAAGTTGTTCTATACCCCTAATAATTTTTGTTGCTCTTTTCTGAACCTTTTCCAAGTTCAATATATCTTTTTTAAGATGGAGCGACCACATCTGCACACAATATTCAAGATATGGGAGTACCATGGATTTATATAGAGGTAATATAATATTTTGTGTCATATTATCTATCCCTTTCTTAATGATTCCCAACATTCTGTTCACTTTTTTTACTACCACTGCACACTGAGTGGATGTTTTCAGAGAACTATCCACAATGACTCTAAGATCTCTTTCTTTAGTGGTAACAGCTAATTTACACCTCATCACTTTATAAGTAGAGTTGGGATGTTTTCCAATGTGCATTACTTTGTATTTATCAACATTGAATTTCATCTGCTATTTTGTTGCCCAGTTACCCAGTTCTGAGAGATTCTTTTGTAGCTCTTCACAGTCTTCTTGGGACTTAACTATCTTGTGTACTTTTTTATCATCTGCAAATTTTGCCAGCTCACTGTTTACACCTTTTTCCAGATCATTTATGAATATGTTGAATAGGACTGGTCCCAGTACAGACCCCTGAGGGATGCCACTGTTTATCTCTCTCAATTCTGAAAGCTGTCTATTTACTCCTACCACTTATTTTCTATCTTTTAATTAGATACCAATCCATGAAAGGACCTTCCCTTTTATCCCATGACAGCTTACTTTGCTTAAAAGCCTTTCATGAGGGACCTTGTCAAAGGCTTTCTGAAAATCTAAATACACTATATCCACTGGATCCCCCTTGCCCAAATGCTTGTTGACCCCCTCAAAGCATTCTGGTAGATTGGTGAGGCATGATTTCCCCAACAAATTATGTTAATCTATGTGTCTGACAAATTTGTTCTTTACTATAGTTTCAACCGGTTTGCCTGGTACTGAAGTCAGGCTTACCAGCCTGTAATTGTTGGGATCACTTCTGAAGCCCCTTTTAAAAATTGGTGTCACATTAGCTATATTCCAGTCATTGGATACAGAAGCTGATTTAAATGATAGGCTACAAACTACAGTTAGTAGTTCTGCAATTTCACATTTGAGTTCCTTCAGAACTCTTGGGTGAATACCGTCTGGTCCTGGTGACTTATTACTGTTTAGTTTATCAATTTGTTCCAAAACCTCCTCTAATGACACCGCAATCTGTGACAGTTCCTCAGATTTGTCACCTAAATAGAATGGCTCAGGTTTGGGAATCTCCCTCACATCCTCAGCCATGAAGACCAATGCAAAGAATTCATTTAGTTTCTCTGCAATGGCCTTATTGTCCTTGAGTGCTCCTTTAGCATCTCGATTGTCCAGTGGCCCCACTGGTTGTTCAGCAGGCTTCCTGCTTCTGATGTATTTTAAAAAAAAATTGCTATTACTTTTTGAGCCTTTCATTAACTGTTCTTCAAATTCTTTTTTAAGCCTTCCTAATTATATTTTTTACACTTCATTTGCTAGAGTTTATGCTCCTTTCTATTTTTCTCACTGAGATTTAACTTCCAGTTTTCAAAGGATGCCTTTTTGTCTCTCACTGCTTCTTTTACTTTGTTGTTTAACCACGGTGGTACTTTTTTGGTTCTCTTACTATGTTTTTTAATTTGGGGTATACATTTAAGGTGAGCATCTATTATGATGTCCTTAAAAAGTTTCCATGCAGCTTGCAGAGATTTCACTTTTGGCACTGTATCTATTAATTTCTGTTTAACTAACTTCCTCATTTTTGTGTAGTCTCCCTTTCTGAAATTAAATGCTACACACTGTTGGGCTGCTGTGATGTTTTCCCCACCACACGGATGTTAAATGTAATTATATTATGGTCACTAATTCCTAAAGCCAGAGAGCACAGCAGGCTGGACTACCATGAAGATCTCCAGAATGGAAAACAGTCAGTTTCCTGAATGGGCAGAGGATTATGGGATTTCTTATGGAAATCTTGGGTGGTTTAGCAAAGCTCTCTTGAAAAACATCCACAATCCCTGAATTATTAGCAGCACTAGATAAGGCACTACAGGAGAGCTGCCCTGAAGGCCCTAGAATGCCATCACATCACATCATCTCTGATGGCAACGTGGTGAGCACGGGCACTGCTGACCAGCAGTGATGACTTATAAATTGCTGTGCAGACAGAATTTGAACAGTGCTACTTATAACCAGTGCTTCTAAATAGTTAAAGAAACAACTGTTTTTAGTGTGGATGTAGGGTTGTCAACTTTCTGCTCACACAAAACTGAATACTCTTGCCTTGCCCCTCCTCCAAGGCCCCTGCTCATGCCCCACCCCTTCTCCGAGGCTCCACTTACTCATCCTCGCTCCCTCTGTCGCTCACTCTCCCCACCCTCACTCACTAGCTCATTTTCACCGGGCTGGCTCAGGGGGCTGTGGTGTGGGAGGGGATGAGGGCTCCGGTTGCAGGTGTGGCCTCTGGGGTGGAGCCAGGGATGAGGGGTTTGGAGTATGGGAGGGGGTTCTGGGATGAGGCAGGGGTTTGGGGTTTGGAAGGAGGTACAGGCTCTGGGCTGGGGATGCGAATTCTGGGGTGGGGCCGGGGATAAGGGATTTGGGATGCAGGAGGGGGCTCTGGGCTGGGGCTGAGGGGTTCAGAGTGCAGGAGAGGGCTCTGGACTCGGGCAGGGGGTTGGGTTGTGTGTGGGGGTGAGGACTCTGGCTGGGGGTGCAGACTCTGGGGTTGCGCTGGGTCTGAGGGGTTTGGAGGGCGGGAGGGGGATCAGGGCCTGGGCAGGGGCACAGGGGGAAGTGTGGGCTCCATCTGGGGGTGCGAGCTCTGGGATGGGGCTGGGGATGAGGGGTTTGGGGTACAAGAGGGTGCTCTGGGCTGGGATCAAGGGGTTCGGAGAGGGGGAGGGGGATCAGGGCTGAGACTGAGGCGGGGGGTTAGGACCCAGGAGGAGGTCAGTGGTGAAGGCTCCGGGGTGCGCTTACCTCAAGCAGCTCCCAGAAGCAGCAGCATGTCCCCTATCCAGCTCCTACGCAAAGCCATGGCCAAGCAGCTCTCTGCGCTGCCCTGTCTGCAGGTGCCGTCCCCGCAACTCCCATTGGCCATGGTATCCAGGAGGCAGCACTTGGGGCAAGAGCAGCATGCAGAGCTCCCTGGCTTCCCCTGCACCTAGGAGCCAGAGGGGGGATATGCTTGCTGCTTTCCAGGAGCCACGTGGAGCGGAGGCTATCAGGAAGCCTGTGAGGCCCGCTGCGCGGCACCACCAACCAGACAGTCAATGGCCGGGTCAGCAGTGCTGACTGGAGCTGCCAGGATCCCTTTTCAATCAGGTGTTCCAGTTGAAAACCAGACACCTGGTAACCCTATCCACAGCTCCCTCTAATATAATTTCTTGTATGAATGGTGTTCATCAATCTCTCTCCGTTAACTATGGGTCCCTTCTCCAAGATGAAACAATGCACAGAGTATATGGGGGTAGGGCTAGATACTGAAAAAAACAAGATATTGGGACACAGGGAAGATGGTGTATGTCTCTGGAAGGCCTCATTCAGAAGACAATCAAAAAAGCATGGATCAGCCTGGCCTCTCCCAGAAGCTGTGTTGTGTTCAGGGCTGTGGGTCTGAAAAAGCACAAAGAGAGCCACAGAGGAGACACAGTATTTGTGGGAGGAGCCATCTGACCATCACTTTTCCATCAATTTTAGAAAATAAATGTTTCCTTGCTACTGCCTTTGATAGCAGTTTTCTAAACAATACTGGTTAGACCTCTGTGAGTACATTTCAAATTCTCTTTTTTCATTATACTAAAACCTTCTTTATTTCCATTTCACCTTTTCTATTTTAAATGGGAGATCTCTTCACAGTTCCTTCACTTTCCCTTAGTTCTTTGTTTTAGTGCTTTGTTGTTTTACATGTCTTTCTTGTCAAGATTACATTTTTTTCCCCCCTGCATTTATAGAACTCTCTGTGCTCCTGTAGGATGCAGGGTACTGTGTTATTTAGCAGAGTGCCACAGCTCTTCTCTCCAGCGGCCTTCCTTGCAATATTCATCAGGATACAGTAACAGGAGCCTGATGTTTTGGTTTATCAAATGACCTTGGCATTTCTTTCTCTCCTCTTCAGTCTGTGTCTGGGGTGCAGGACATGAGTAGAGTCTAACAAGGATTTTCCACAGATAGTATTTTTCTCTTCTGTCCAAGGATACTTTTGCTTAGGACACAGGCAGAAAACAGTAAAGTTTCTGTACCTGTGGCTAGAACAAAGGAGCTGTGGGGGCAGAAGAAGAAGCAATCTAGCTTAATGTTGCCAACTTTCACAATTTTATCGTAAGTTTCACTAAATGTGGTGTTTTTTCTTAAATTCCCAGTTCTTGAAGTCAAGTGATAACCTGAGAAATTTAAACAATAAACTATATTTCTAGCTCTCCGGGTAGTAGAGAAAATCTTGAAAGCGTGGACCTTAATGTATGCTAAAGGCTCAGAAACCAAAAGACAAGCAAAAACAACTCAGTATTTATTGCTTTTTAAAATAATGCCATTTTTAAACCAGCTGCATAATTTTTCAGGGCCTGATTATTTATTTTTAAGTGCTTTGTGTTGGCATCATGGCTACTCAGCATCAGGAAAATGAATTATCTACAAAGAGTTAGGAACCTCTCTAGATAAGATTAAGTCATGTTTTCTAGTCAATGTTGAGCTCATCAGTTAATCTCTCCTGATTAAGTGTCTGATATATGGAGCAGTGCAAATTCCATTGTATGTCACTGTGCACAATGGAATGGGAAGGTGAGCATAGGTGCCACAGACAGACCTAGCCTAAAGGCTCATAATTAAGGCAAAGATTTTTTCACGCATATTTTTAGTAGAAGCCATGGGTAGGTCATGGCAATAAAGAAAAATTCATGCTCAGAGCTCCAGGGTCCCCTGCTGCTCGGGTCTTGGAGATGCAGGGTCCCCCTGCAGCCTCTGGGAGCTGTGGGGTCCCCACCGCACACAGCGGCTGGGAGCTGCGGGGTCCCCACCACCTGTGGGAGCCAGGAACTTCAGGGTTCCCCCACCACCCCCGGTGGCTTAGAGTTCCCAAGGTCCCTGGGTGGCTGGGAGTTGTAGGGTACTCCTGTGGTGGCTTGGAGCTCCAGGGGGCCCCCCGCCACGTCTGGCGGCAGGTGTACCCTGCAGCTCCCAGCCACCACGAGTGGTGGAGGGACCTTGCAGCTTCCAGTCACCACAGGCTGAAGTCACAGAGGTCTCTGGAAGTCACAGATTCCATGACTTCTGTGACCTCCAAGATAAAAATTGTAGCCTTACTCATAATTAAGAATTAGATTTTGTCATCTTTTACTTCTATGAGTAGTCTTATGACCACAGTGGAACCACTCATATAAGTAAATACTGCTCAACATAAGGATTTAATAAACTAACCTTCTGGTAAAGACTGGAAGCCTAGAGAACCAGTTTGAAAAACCTGAAGATCCAGTACTCATACTGAGACTTGGTTTGAGAGCCACTGGGTTTAGATTAAAACAGTTAATTGGAGCCTGCAGGATCCTTTTTTCACTGTGTGATATCCATCTGCCTTGCTGGAAATTAGGTACCAACTGGATTTTACACTTGAGCCAAGCTTTCCTAAGGGAATAACCCACCTAGGGAACCTGCTGTGAAATAAGAGTTGATTCTGCCCTAGGATCTATTTCACGATAGTAAGTGGGAGTTAATAAAGGCAGGGAAAAAATAAAAGTCTAAAAATCTCTCCTTGTAGATTGAAATTTTCCACATTTGGGTCCAATCTAAGGAGTGATTTTTTTTTAAAAATGTTATAGAGCAACATTGGTCCAGCTGCTTTGGCATTCAATTGGGCCTTATTCTTATTCACACTAAGGTCCTGTTATACTTGCCAGTGTAATGGGGCCTTAACATAAGTGAGAATCTAGCCCAAATAACGCCTGAGAGGTCTTGTTTGAAACCCCCAAACTGAGTCCCGTCACTGAAGGTCAGTTGTTCTTCTGCTTAATTAAATTGCTGTTGCCTTCCTCTATCTTATGCTAGTTTCTGTGCAACTGCTAAAGGTGAATAGCAAAACAGAAAATGGCAGTTAAACCAGATTTCCGTGCTGAACAATCCCTGTTAACCAGACTATGGGTCTCAATCAGCAGTGAAATAAGATACAGTCTAGAGGCTGGGTTTCTTCAGGGATCATAACTTCTTTGGGTCAGAGGTTTGCAACCTACGATTCTATTTAAAGTCGAGGGGGAAAGCAGAAGCCTTTGTAGACGGACATGCCAGCCATCTCTGCTGCACACCATAACATTCAGAACTTTGCTGTGGCACAAAAAATGGAACTTAAATCGTGTTTCTCAGAAAGTACTGGCCCTTCCCACCTTAGGTAAGGCTAGAACTTAGAACTTAGCACGCACATGCAAAATCCTTTGTTAACATGCAGTTAAGACTGCAAGTGCTAGACACTACCCTGTGCTCCTTGTGCCCTGCGAGAACATGAGAATATAACAGTAAAAACATCATTGGTGTTACAGATCTAGTCAAGCTCCCCCGCTTGGACACTGCCTACACTGCTCTGAGGGGATCCAAATGATGAGTCTCCCATGTACTTTAAACCTCCACAGTCTGAACAGAGTCCAGACACAAGACACTGTCCCTGGCTGGGGGTCCTTAGACACACTCTTCGGGGCCAGATCCTCTATCTAGCTCCCCTTTCTGGCAGCTGATACTCCAGGGTCCAACTGCCCAACCCCAGGGCTCTCCTTAGGCATATATAGAATACGCAGCTGCGTAGGGCACTATGTAATTTGGGGCACAAAATTTCGTGGTGCCCTAGGCAGCTGCATGCTGCATATGTGGTGCTGGCATCAGCGGCCAGCCCCATCCCCAGCCAGTCCCTCTGCTCCGCCCTTGTCCTGCCCCATTTGACCCCTTCCCCCAAGCTCCCACCTCCTGCCCGACCCCACCTCTTCCCCCTCCTGCTCTGCCCCCGCTCCATCTCTTCCCTTCCTCCTCCCCTCAGCACACCCTGTCCCCGCTCCTCCCTCTCTCTCCCGGAGATTGAATACCGTGAATCAGCTGTTTGCAGCACTCCAGAAATTCTGGCAGGGAGAGGTGAGGGGGAAGGGGCAGAGAGGGAGACCTTGGTGCCGGTGGGTGCTCTGCACCCACTAAATTTTCCCCATGGGTGCTCCAGCCCCGGAGCACCCACCCACAGAGTCCACACCTATGACCGGGACAGC
This sequence comes from Chelonoidis abingdonii, assembly GCF_003597395.2. Classification (NCBI taxonomy): domain Eukaryota; kingdom Metazoa; phylum Chordata; order Testudines; family Testudinidae; genus Chelonoidis; species Chelonoidis abingdonii. The sequence continues at coordinate 155,864,477 of NC_133769.1, read as the reverse complement.
AGGTAAGAGTGGGTTGGCTCCCGCAAATCCAGCGTGCACTGCAGTCTCCTTACTAGACAGAAGG
>NC_133769.1:155814989-155864388 GCF_003597395.2 Chelonoidis abingdonii | reverse complement strand
TGAAATTTGGCCCTTTAAAGGACCAAGTATATATATTACTGATTTGGACTTTATGGCGTTACACATTATCAGTGAGATGAAGTCCATGACACTGTACCGAGACTAGATTTGTTTAGTTATGTGATCATTTCTCTCTCGTTTGATGTTGGTCTAATAGATTCCCCCTGTTGGAGCAACATTTTTGAGTTGGAAATTTTCATTTATAATTAAGAAATTCCAAGGATGCTTTAGTACTGGCAGCATGGACCGCAGCGTATGTCATTCAAATTGAAGTCCCCATAATACGCAGCTCTTTTTCCAGCATATTATAAATAAGGTGCTTAAGGAGTCACGTCACCTGTTCCTTATCACGATTTGGTGGTTGGTAGCAACACCAACTAATACTCTTCTTGTGCTTTATCGTTAGTACATTGTTCCGTAAGTATTCAAGACATTTTTCTTCCGAGTTGTCGTGACTCAGAAACAAGTAATACATTTATTACATAGAAGCCCACTCCAACCTCCTTTCTCTATGTGATCTTCCCTAAATAGGTTGTAATAACTGATTTTAACATTCCAGTCATGTAAATCACTCACCATGTTCACTATACCAGCTGAGATTGATTTATGCCCATAATCCAGTTCCTCTTGTTTAGTATCAAGGGGTAGCCGTGTTAGTCTGGATCTGTAAAAGCAGCAAAGAATCCTGTGGCACTTATAACTAACGACGTTTTGGAGCATGAGCTTTCGTGGATGAATACCCGCTTTCGTCGGATGCAACGACGAGGTGGTATTCACCCACGAAAGTCATGCTCCAAAAGTGTCTGTTAGTCTATAGTGCTACAGATTCTTTGTGCTTTTTCCTCTTGTTTGTTACCCATGCTTCTATCATTGATGTAATCGCAATTAAAAGATCTTCTCTTCATGTCCTTGTGGTCTTGTTAATTTTGTTCTCACCACATCCAATTTTCTGCTTATGAGTGCTAACTCTTCCCTCTTTTACTCCACCCTTTGTTATTAGATTCACAGCCTCCCGACTGGTCTAGCCAGACTGTCCCCAAGGTTTGGTCCTGTCTGCTGAGGTGGAGGCCATCCAAACTGTATAACTCCCCTTTCCTTTAGAAGGTGGACCAATGTTCTGCAAACCAAAACTCTGCAGCCTAACCATTTACCTAGACAGCAGTTCACTTCCAAATGTTTGCTTGCAGCTAGTTGTAGATATCAACTGGACAAGAAGCTGAGGTAAGGGTAAGGCACTGTGATCTCTTAGGATATGAAAGAAAAGGGACACTGTTGAGATTGTGGCTGTGTTGTGCGGAAAGTGTCACTTAATTCTCCATTTCCTGGTTTCCTGACATGCTGATTTGAGGAATCTGTCTGACAATTTGTGAAATATGGTTGATGCTATGAAGTTGTCTGATGAATGCTGTGATTTTTATGTTTCGGTGTATGTGGAATCCACCCTTTGCAGACAAGGACCCTTTGTCATGTCCTTTACGACCACATACAAAAGTAGATTGTTAGAACTTAAAGTCTCCTTGTTCATGGAAACACCTGGGGATGGTGGGTTAGATAGAGCTAGGAAACTAGTCTTCTCTTACCTGTCTGCAGCGGGCTGGTGAAGAAGAGTGAAAACACCAACAACAGAACTAAGGAGCCATCTGTTGGTAGGGGAAATATAAACTCAAGACACTCTGGGAGACGTGAATAGGAAATTTTGCACAGGAGAGAGGAAGAATTCAGGTATTCATAGCAGGGGTTCCTGTTTAACTTCGGCCCAGCCATGGTCAGGAAAACTAGCTGACCTAGAGAGAGGCTCATGTTTCGAAGGTAGACATGAGCTGCAGGGGAAGGATTCTGCACATCCAGAGGGCTATGCCCAAGCCTAAAAACTCTCCAGAGTGGTGAGAAACCGAGCAAGAAATAGTTTAAGCAGGTGGACGGGTTGAATCACAAGACCCTCCTTGGGAGCTGCCACCTGATGTGCCAAAACTACTATGCTCTGCTTTCCTGCCCTGTCAGCTAGCACTTCAGTGCCCTGCCTGTTTTAGCCAGACTCGCAGCCTGCTGCAACCCAGACCAGGCCGACATGTCCCCTAACAGCTGTAGGCTTAACTGAAAGCAACTAACAGAGGTGTCTTCTCTTAAACTCAGATCCAACTCCCAAGGGGTCTAACCAAATAAATCGTTTAATCCTGTATAAAGCTATATGGGGTAAACTCATAAATTGTTTGCCCTCTATAACACTGATAGAGAGATATGCACAGTTGTTTGCTCCCAGGTATTAATACATATCTAAGTTAATTAATAAGTAAAAAATGATTTTTTAAATGCAGAAGTTCCAGTAGTAAAGACAGAACAAAGTAAGTCACCAGAGCAAATAAAATAAAACACCATCTATGTCTAATCAAACTGAATATAGATAATCTCACCTTAGAGATGCTTCAGTAAGTTTTTCTCTAAGACTGGACACCTTCCAGGCCTGGCACAATTCATTCCCTGGATCAGCTCTGTTCCAGCTCAGGTGGTAGCTAGGGATTCCTCATGATGGCTATCTCCCTTCATTCTGTTCCACCCATTTATCTATCCTTTGCATAAGGCGGAATCTTTGTCCCTCTCTGGTCCACCCCCGACTTCTCAGTGGAAAAGCACTAGTTAAAGTGGATCCAGTTCAGGTGACATGATCAACATGTCACTGTAAGACCCAAGCTTCATTCTCCCAGCTTGACTCAGCAGGAGGCCTGCCTGCAAACAGAGCCATCCACAGTCAATTGTCCTGGTTGATGGGACCATCAAGATTCAAACCACATTAAGTGGCCACACTTTGCATAATACAATGGGCCCTCAGAGTTATATTTCGTTATTTCTAGTTCAAGATAAGATGATACATTATCAACTAGGATGACCACACTCAGTAGATGATAAGCTTTGTAATGATACCTTACAAGAGACCTTTGCATGAGGCTTATTCCAGTTACATTAGATTCACTCATTAGCATATTTTTACAAAATCATATAGAGTGCAAGGTCACAGCATGTTTATTTTTTGTCTAGATCTCTGTATTCTCTTGTGCTGTTAAGTAAAAAGCAATGGGTTCTAGAATCCTATGCAAAGTGTCTGGTGACGCTTTGCTTTCACTATCGCCATGCCCCATAAGTGTTAACCTGTGAAATCAGTGTTCAACAAAGGTGAATCTGGAAAGGGGTGTGCATAAACTAACAGGAGACTGAAGGGTCACACTAATCCAGGGGTTGGGCAAGGCCTGTCCTACCTATGGGTGTCCTACGCAACCTAAGGCAGCTGGGGGGGGCAACCCATCCGTGGTGGGGGAGCTGCACTCAAAGGCTGCAGGGCCATGGGGGCAGGAGGTGTGGGGGGCAGCAGCAGGGCAGGGGACCCAGGGCAGTGCAGGGGATTACTGGGGGCCTGGTGCCAGCCAGCAGGAGCAGGCCCGTCCCCCACCCACATCATTGATGGCAATGGAAGCAGAGCAACCAGCCCAGCCCGCTCTGTGCCCCCAGGTCCCAGCTCTGTCGCTTGGGGGAGGGGGCTTGGAGGAAGAGTCAGGCCACACCCCACACTCACCAGCAGTGGTGCGGGAAGCAGCAATGCGGCTGGGAGCTGGTGGAGGAGTGGGCTGGGCCGGGATGCTCTGCTTCCGCTGCCACCACTAGTGAATGTGGGGGCAGGCCCCCCTTACCCCTCTGCCGGCTCGTACCCCCGCTAATCCCGCGGGTCACGTTGCTCAGGGGAGGGGGCTTGGGGAAGTAGTGGAATTGGGGTGGGGTGGGGTGGGGGCCAGAGCAGGAGGGGAAGAGGTGGGGTCGGCAGGAGGTGGGAGCTTGGGGAAGGGGTCAAATGGGGCAGGACAAGGGCGAGCAGAGGACTGGCTGGGGATGGGCTGGCTCGCTGATGCCAGCACACATATGCAGCATGCAGCTGCCTAGGGCACCACGAAATTTTGTGCCCCAAATTACATAGTGCCCTACGCAGCTGCGATTCTATATATGCCTAGGAGAGCCTGGGTTTGGGCAGTTGGACCCTGGAGTATCAGCTGCCAGAAAGGGGAGCTAGATAGAGGATCTGGCCCCGAAGAGTGTGTCTAAGACCCCCAGGCCAGGGACAGTGTCTTGTGTCTGGACTCTGTTCAAACTGTGGAGGTTTAGTACTGGGAGACTCATCATTTGGATCCCTCAGAGCGCGTGTAGGCAGTGTCCAAGCGGGGGAGCTTGACTAGATCTGTAACACCAATTGATGTTTTACTGTTATATTCTCATTTCTCGCAGGGCACAAGGAGCACAGGTTAGTGTCTAGCACTTGCAGTCTTAACTGCATGTTAACAAAGGATTTTGATGCTGCGTGCTAAGTTCAAGTTCTGCCTTACCTAAGGTGGGAGGGCCAGTACTTCTGAGAAACACGATTTAATTCCATTTTTTTGTGCCACAGCAAAGTTCTGAATGTTATGGTGTGCAGCGAGATGGCTGCATGTCCGTCTACAAAGGCTTCTGCTTTCCCCTCGACTTAAATAGAATCGTAGGTTGCAAACCTCTGACCCAAAGAAGTTATGATCCCTGAAGAAACCAGCCTCTAGACTGTATCTTATTTCACTGCTGATTGAGACCCAGTCTGGTTAACAGGGATTGTTCAGCACGGAAATCTGGTTTAACTGCCCATTTTCTGTTTTGCTATTCACCTTTAGCAGTGCACAGAAACTAGCTATAAGATAGAGGAAGGCAACAGCAATTTAATTAAGCAGAAGAACAATACCTTCAGTGACGGACTCAGTTGGGGTCAAACAAGACCTTCAGGCGTTATTGTGGCTAGATTCTCACTTTTGTTAAGGCCCATTACACTGGCAAGTATAACAGGACCTTAGTGTGAATAAGAATAAGGCCCAATTGAATGCCAAAGCAGCTGGACCAATGTTGCTCTATAACATTTTTAAAAAAAAATCACTCCTTAGATTGGACCCAAATGTGGAAAATTCAATCTACACAGGAGAGATTCAGACTTTTATTTTTCCTGCCTTTATTAACTCCCACTTACTATCGTGAAATAGATCCTAGGGCAGAATCAACTCTTATTTCACAGCAGGTTCCCTAGGGGTTATTCCCTTAGGAAAGCTTGGCTCAAGTGTAAACCAGTTGGTACCTAATTTCCAGCAAGGCAGATGGATATCACACAGTGAAAAAAGGATCCTGCAGGCTCCAATTAACTGTTTTAATCTAAACCCAGTGGCTCTCAAACCAAGTCTCAGTATGAGTACTGGATCTTCAGGTTTTCAAACGGTTCTCTAGGCTTCCAGTCTTACCAAGAGTTTAGTTATTAAATCCGTATGTGAGCAGTATTACTTATATGAGTGGTTCCACTGTGGTCATAAGACTACTCATAGAAGTAAAAGATGACAACTATCTAATTAATTAATTATGAGTAAGGCTACATTTTATCTTGGAGGTCACAGAAGTCATGGAATCTGTGACTTCCAGAGACCTCTGTGACTCAGCCCGTGGTGACTGGAAGCTGCAAGGTCCCTCCACCAACTCGTGGTGGCTGGGAGCTGCAGGGTAACAACCTGCCGCCAGACGTGCGGGGGGCCCCCTGGGAGTCCAAGCCACACAGGATACCCTCAACTCCAGCCACCCAGGACTGGGAACTCTAAGCCACCGGGGGTGGTAGGGGAACCCTGAAGTTCCTGGCTCCCACAGGTGGTGGGGACCCCGCAGCTCCCAGCCGCTGTGTGGCGGTGGGGACCCCACAGCTCCCAGAGGCTGCAGGGGACCCTGCATCTCCAAGACCCGAGCAGCAGGGGACCTGAGCTCTGAGCATGAATTTTTCTTTATTGCCATGACCTACCCATGGCTTCTACTAAAATTGCGTGAAAAATCTTTGCCTTAATTATGAGCCTTTAGGCTAGGGTCTGTCCTGTGGCACCTATGCTCACCTTCCCATTCCATTGTGCACAGTGACAATACAATGGAATTTGCACTGCTCCAGATATCAGACACTTAATCAGGAGGATTACTGATGAGCTCAACATTGACTAGAAACATGACTTAATCTTATCTAGAGAGGTTCCTAACTCTTGTAGATAATTCATTTTCCTGATGCTGAGTAGCCATGATGCCAAACACAAAGCACTTAAAATAAATAATCAGGCCCTGAAAAATTATGCAGCTGGTTTAAAAATGGCAGTATTTTAAAAGCAATAAATACTGAGTTGTTTTTGCTGTGTCTTTGGTTTCTGAGCCTTTAGCATACATTAAGGTCCACGCTTTCAAAGATTTCTCTACTACCCGAGAGCTAGAAATATAGTTTATGTTTAAATTTCTCAGGTTATCACTTGACTTCAAGAACTGGGAAGTAAGAAAAAACACCACATTTGTGAACTTACGATAAAATTGTGAAAGTTGGAAAGCTAGATTGCTTCTCTCTTCTGCCCCACAGCTCCTTTGTTCTAGCCACAGGTACAGAAACTTACTGTTTTCTGCCTGTGTCTAAGCAAAAGATCCTTGGAACAGAAGAGAAAATACATCTGTGAAATCCTTGTTAGCTCTACTCATGTCCTGCACCCAGACACAGACTGAAGAGGAGAGCAAAGAAATGCCCAAGGTCATTTGATAAACCAAACATCAGGCTCCTGTTACTGTATCCTGATGAAGATTCAGGAAGGCCGCTGGAGAAGAGCTGTGCACTCTGCTAAATAACAGTACCCGCATCTACAGGAGCCAGAGAGTTCTATAAGCAGGGGGGAAAAAAATGTAATCTTGACAAGAAAGACCATGTAAACAACAAGCACTAAAACAGAAAACTAAGGAAAGTGGAGAACTGTGAAGAGATCTCCCATTAAATAGAAAAGGTGAAATGGAAATAAAGAAGGTTTTAGTTATAATGAAAAAAGAGAATTTAAATGTACTCACAGAGGTCAACCAGTATTGTTTAGAAAACTGCTATCAAAGGCAGTAGCAAGAAACATTTATTTTCTAAAATTGATGGAAAATGATGTCAGAGGCTCCTCCACAAATACTGTGTCTCCTCTGTGGCTCTCTTTTGTGCTTTTCAGACCCACAGCCTGAACCACACACAGCTTTCGGGAAAAGGCCAGGCTGATCCATGCTTTTTTGATTGTCTTCTGAATGAGGCCTTCCAGAGACATACACCATCTTCCCTGTGTCCCAATATCTTTTTTTTTCAGTATCTAGCCCTACCCCATATACTCTGTGCATTGTTTCATCTGGAGAAGGGACCCATAGTTAACGGAGAGAGATTGATGACACATTCATACAAAAATTATATTAGAGGGAGCTGTGGATAGGGTGACCAGGTGTCTGGTTTTCAACTGGAACACCTGATTTGAAAAGGGATCCGGCAGCTCCAGTCAGCACTGCTGACCGCGGCCATTGACTGTCTGTTGGTGGTGCCGGCGCAGCGGCCTCACAGGCTTCCTAATAGCCTCCGCTCCACGTGGCTCCTGGAAAGCAGCAAGCATATCCCCCTCTGGCTCCTAGGTGCAGGGGAAGCCAGGGAGCTCTGCATGCTGCTCTTGCCCCAAGTGCTGCTCCTGGATACCATGCCAATGGGAGTGCGGGGAGGCACCTGCAGACAGGGCAGCGCAGAGAGCTGCTTGGCCATGGCTTTGCGTAGGAGCTGGATAGGGACTGCTGCTGCTTCTGGGGCTGCTTGAGGTAAGCGCACCCCGGAGCTTCACCACTGACCCCTCCTGGGTCCTACCCCGCCTCAGTCACAGCCCTTGATCCCCCTCCCCCTCTACCCCTGATCCCAGCCCAGAGCACCATCTTGTACCCCCAACCCCTCATCCCAGCCCCATCCCAGAGCTCGCACCCCCAGATGGAGCCCACACTTCCCCTGTGCCCTAGCCCAGGCCCTGATCCCCTCCCGCCTCCAAACCCCTAGACCCTCAGCGAACCCAGAGTCTGCACCCCAGCCAGAGTCCCCACCCCCACACACAACCCAAACCCCCTGCCCGAGTCCAGAGCCCTCTCCTGCACTCTGACCCCTCAGCCCCAGCCCAACAGCCCCTCCTGCATCCCAAATCCCTTATCCCCGGCCCCACCCAGATTCGCATCCCAGCCCAGAGCCTGTACCTCCTTCCAAACCCCAAACCCCTGCCTCATCCAGAACCCCCTCCCATAACTCCAAACCCCTCATCCCGGCTCCACCCCAGAGGCCACACTGCAACCGGAGCCTCATCCCCTCCCACACCACAGCCCCCGAGCCAGCCCGGTGAAAATGAGCTAGTGAGTGAGGGTGGGGGAGAGTGAGCGACAGAGGAGCGAGGTGAGTAAGTGGAGCCTCGGAGAAGGGTGGGCATGAGCAGGGCCTTGAGGAGGGGCAAGCAAGAGTATTCAGTTTTGTCGTGAGCAGAAAGTTGACAACCCTACATCCACACTAAAAACAGTTGTTTCCTTTACACTTAGAAGCACTGTTAAAGTAGCACTGTTCAAATTCTGTCTGCAACAGCAATTTATAAGTCATCACTGCGGCAGCAGTGCCCGTGCTCACCACGTTGCCATCAGAGATGATGTGATGTGATGGCAATTCTAGGGCCTTCAGGGCAGCTCTCCTGTAGTGCCTTATCTAGTGCTGCTAATAATTCAGGATTGTGGATGTTTTTCAAGAGGCTTGCTAACCACCCAAGATTTCCATAAGAATCCCTAATCCTCTGCCCAATTCACTTCCTGTGAGTCAAGCTGGGAGGAATGAAGGCTTGGGGTCTTACAGTGACATGTGATCATGTCACCTGAACTGGAATCCATCTTTAACCTAGTGCTTTTCCACTGAGAAGTCGGGGGTGGGAACCCAGAGAGGGACAAAAGATTCCCGCCTTATGCAAAGGATAGATAAATGGGTGGAACAGAATAAGGGAGATGAGCCATCATGAAGAATCCCCTAGCTACCACCTGAGCTGGAACAAGAGCTGTACCAGGGGAATGAATTGTGCCCAGGCCTGGAAGGTGTCCAGTCTTAGGAAAAAACTTACTGAAGCATCTCTAAGGGTGAGATTATCTATATTCAGTTTGATTAGACATAGATTTGGTGTTTTATTTTATTTTGCTTGGTGACTTACTTTGTTCTGTCTGTTACTACTTGGAACTTTCTGCATTTAATAAAATCATTTTTTACTTATTAATTAACTTAGATTATGTATTAATACCTGGGGGAGCAAACAACTGTGCATATCTCTCTATCAGTGTTATAGAGGGCAAACAATTTATGAGTTTACCCCATATAAGCTTTATACAGGATAAAACGGATTTATTTGGGTTTAGACCCCATTGGGAGTTGGGCATCTGAGTGTTAAAGAGAAGACACCTCTGTTAGTTGCTTTCAGTTAAGCCTACAGCTGTTAGGGGACATGATTCGGACCTGGGTCTGGGTTTGCAGCAGGCTAGCGAGTCTGGCTCAAACCAGGCAGGGCACTGAAGTGCTAAGCTGACAGGGCAGGAAAGCAGGAGCAGTAGTAGTTTTGGCACATCAGGTGGCAGCTCCCAAGGAGGGTTCTGTGATTCAACCCGTCACACATGCTTACACATATTTCCTTGCCTCGGTTTCCTCACCACTCTGGAGAGTTTTTTAGGCTTGGGCATAGCCCTCTGGGATGTGCAGAATCCTTCCCCTGCAGCTCATGTCTACCTTCAGAAACATGGAGCCTCTCTCTAGGTCAGCTAGTTTTCCCTGACCATGGCTGGGCCGAAGTTAAACAGGAACCCCTGCTATGAATACCTGATTTCTTCCTCTCTCCTGTGCAAAATTTCCTATTCACGTCTCCCAGAGTGTCTTGAGTTTATATATTCCCCTACCAACAGATGGCTCCTTAGTTCTGTTGTTGGTGTTTTCACTCTTCTTCACCAGCCCGCTGCAGACAAGGTAAGAGAAGACTAGTTCTCCTAAGCTCTATCTAACCCACCATCCCCAGGTGTTTCCATGAACAAGCAGACTTTAAGTTCTAACAATCTACTTTTGTATGTGGTCTGTAAAGGACATGACAAAGGGTCCTTGTCTGCAAAGGGTGGATTCCACATACACAGAAACATAAAAAATACAGCAATTTCATCAGAACAACTTCATAGCATCAACCATATTTCACAAATTGTACAGACAGATTCCTCAAATCAGCATGTCAGGAAACCAGGAAATGGAGAATTAAAGTGACACTTTCCGCACAACACAGCCACAATCTCAACAGTGTCCCTTTTCTTTCATATCCTAAGAGATCACAGTGCCTTACCCTTACCTCAGCTTTCTTGTCCAGTCTGATATCTACTAACTAGCTGCAAGCAAAACATATTGGAAGTGAACTGCTGTCTAGGTAAATGGTGTAGGCTGCAGAGTTTTGGTTTTGCAGAACATTGGTCCACCTTCTAAAGGAAAAGGGGAGTTATACAGTTTGGATGGCCTCCACCTCAGCAGACAGGAAACCAAACTCCTTGGGGACAGTCTGGCTAGACCAGTCGGGAGGCTGTGAATCTAATAACAAAAGGGGTGAGTAAAAAGAGGGAAGATGTTAGCACTCATTAAGCAGAAAATTGAGATGTGGAGAACAAAATTAATCAAAGAACCAAAGGACATGAAGAGAAGACATTCTTTAATTGCGTATACATCAATGATAGGAGCATGGGTAACAAACAAGAGGAAAAAGCAACAAAGAATCCTGTAGCACCTTATAGACTAACAGACATTTTGGAGCATGAGCTTTCGTGGGTGAATACCCACTTCGTCGTTGCATCCGACGAAGCGGGTATTCATCCACGAAAGCTCATGCTCCAAAACGTCTGTTAGTTTATAAGGTGCCACAGGATTCTTTGCTGCTTTTACAGATCCAGACTAACACGGCTACCCCTTTGATACTAAACAAGAGGAACTGGATTATGGGCATAAATTCAATCTAGCTGGTATTAGTGAAACATGGTGAGTTGATTTACATGACTGGAATGTTAAAATCAGTTATTACAACCTATTTAGGGAAGATCACATAGAGAAAGGAGGAGTTGGAGTGGGCTTCTATGTAATAAATGGTATTACTTGTTTCTGAGTCACTGACAACTCGGAAGAAAATGATCTTGAATACTTACGGAACAATGTACTAACAGATAAAGCACAAGATAGAGTATTAGTTGGTGTCTGCTACCAACCACCAAATCGTGATAGGGAACAGGATGACTGACTCCTTAAGCACCTATTTATAATATGCTGGAAAAAGAGCTGCGTTATTATGGGGGACTTCAATTTGAATGACATACGCTGGCGGTCTCATGCTGCCAGTACTAAAGCATCCTTGGAATTTCTTAATATTATAAATGAAAATTTCCCAACTCAAAAATTGTTGCCTCCAACAGGGGGGAATTCTATATTAGACCACATCTAAACAGAGAGAGAAACTGATCACATAACTAAAAATTAAATCTAGTCTCGGTACAGTGATCATGACTTCATCTCACTGATAATGTGTAAACAGCATAAAGTCCAAATCAGTAATATATATACTTGGTCCTTTAAAAGGGCCAATTTCACAAAGCTGAAAACAATTATGAGCCAAGTCAACTGGAAGGAAGAATTTAAACAGAAAAATGTGATTGAAAACTGGGAATTGTTTAAGAACACTCTACTAGGTACCCAAAAAACCACAACTGAAGAAGAAGTTGTACTGGTTGAAAAATCAACCTGGTTTAGAGGGGAAGTGAAGGCACCTATTTAAAATATAGGTATATAACAAATGGAGGAGAGGGGAACTTGGCAGGGCCGGCTCCAGGCACCAGCAAAGGAAGCAGGCGTTTGGGGTGGCCAATGGAAAGGGGCGGCACGTCCGCGTCTTTGGTAGCAATTCGGCGGCAGGTCCCTCCGTCCCTCATCGCGGCTTTATTCCCCCCTCTCCCCCACCACTTCACTGCTTGGGGCAGCAAAAAAGCTGGAGCCAGCCCTGGAAGTCAGTAGTAATAAATATAAATCAAAAGCTTGGGACTGATAAGGGAAGCAAGGCGACACAAGTAGAAATCGATGGCCAGCAGAGTTAAGAACAATAAGAAAGTGTTTTTAAGTACGTTAGGTCCAAAAAGCTTCCTAACAATCATATTCATTCATTACTAGATGGAAATGGTAGAATTATCAATAATAATGCAGAAAAGGCAGAAGTGTTCAATATATTTTTTTGTTCTCTATTTGGGGAAAAAATAGATGAGGTAGTCATGTCATATGATGATAACACTCTTTCCATTCCACTAGTATTTTGGGAGGCTGTTTGACAGCAGTTACTACAGTCAGACATTTTTAAACCAGCAGGTCCCAATAACTTACATCCAAGACTTTTTAAAAAAGCTGGCTAAAGTGCATACTGGGCCGTTAATATTAATTTTCAATAAGTCTTGGAACACCAGAGAAGTTCCAGAAGACTGGAAGAAAGCTAATGTTGTGCCAATATTTAAAAAGGGAAAATAGGATGACCCAGGTCAATCTGACATCAGTCCTGGGCAAGATAATGGAGTGGCTAATACTGGACATAATTAATAAAGAATTAAAGGAGGATAGTATAATTAATGCACATCAACATGTGTTTATGGAAAATAGATTCTGACAAACTAACCCGATACCCTTTTTTGATGCAATTACAAGTTTGGTTGATAAAAGTAATACTGTTGATAGTTGGATTTCTGTAAGGCATTTCATGTTGTGCTGCATGATATTTTGATTAAAATATTAGAACAATATAAAGTTAATATGGTACACATTAAACAAATTAAAAACTGGCTGATAGGTCTCAAAAGCTAATTGTAAATGGGGAATCATCACTGAGCAGATGTGTTTTGTAGTCTCATCCTGCATAGATCAGTTCTTGGCCCTATGCATTTTAACATTTATCATTTTCAAACAATGTGTATTTTAATACAGCTAAATGTAAATATATACATCTAGGAACAAAGAATGCAGACCATACTTACATGATGGAAGACACTATTCTGCGATGCAGTGACTCTGAAAAAGACTTAAGGGACACATGGATAATCAGCTGAACATGAACTCCAAATTTGACACAGTGGTCAAATGGGCTACTGTTATCCTTACATGTATAAACAGGAGAATCTCAAGTAGGAATAGAGAGGTTATTTTACCTCTATTTGGCACTGATGCAAACGCTGCTGGAATACTGTGTCCAATTCTCATATCCAAGAAAGACATTGATAAACTGGAGAGCATTGAGAAAGAGTCATGAGAATGATTAAAGGATTAGAAAATATGCCTTATACCAATAGATTCAAGAAGTTCGATCTATTTAGCTTAACAAAGAGAAGTTTAAGGGGTTACTTGTATACAGTTTATAAATATCAACATGAGGAATGAATATTTGATAACTGAGCTCTTCAATCTAGCAGAGAAAGGTATAACACAATCCAATGGCTGGAAGTTGAAGCTAGACAAATTCAGACTGGGAATAAGGCATCCATTTTAAACAGCGAGAGTAATTAATCATTGGAACAATTTATCAAGGATCGTAGTGGATTCTCCATCACTGACAATTTTTAAATCAAGACTGGATATTTTTCCAAATGATCTGCTCTAGAAATTATTTGGGGGAAGTTCTATGGCCTGTGTTATGCAGGAGGTCAGAATAGATAATCATAGTGGTTCATACTGGCCTTGGAATCTATGAAAGAACTTCCCAGTGCAGTGGTGCTGCACAGATCAAAATGAGGGTTTAAGGGAGTGCATGAAGAGAAGTGCTGTTTTAGAGTTCTCTTGGGCACAGTCAAAATGACAGATTAGGAAGAGGTAAGGTGCTGTTACAATCACATTGTAATATCCTCACACCCACCCTGACACCTTTACACTGAGTAAAAGGGCTGGAGTGGTATAAAGGGACCCTAAAAGCCCTGGTTCATGCCAGGGGAGCATTCCCCTGGTACAGGTACTGCACAAGATGGCCATAAGGCTGCCCTTCAAAATCCCCTTTGCAAGGCCTGGGTTGGTGTCATGCTGGAGGCAGAAGTATTGTACTGGGGGCAGGGCCATAGTATGCAATGTTGTAAAGGTTCCAGGCAGTGCCACAGTCCATTGGGCAGCCCAAAAAGGCTGTTATAACTTAGATAGGCCCAAAGGACTCTCTAAGTTACACTGGGCTCCTTGGAGCAGACCAGGATTCTAAAGGTGCAAAGGTGACTCAAAGCCACTTTAGCGTCCCCTCCTCCTGGGCTGCGTGTTCCGTGTTGTGCCCCTATTTCCTATTGTCATGGCCACAGGGAATAAACCAAAGGCTTCAACTGTCAGTTCAAGATCTTTCACCAATATTTCATTCAATAGTTTAATCAATGATCTGGAAGTAAATATAAAGTCACAGCTGATTAAATTTGCAGATGGACACAAAGATTGTCAGAGTGGTAAACAGTGATGAGGACAAGGCAAGTCATACACAGTGTTCTGGATCCCTTAGTAGGCTGGGCCCATTCAAATAAAATGTGTTTTTAATACAAATGCAAGGTCCTACAGCTAGGAATGAAGAATGCAGGGGGAGGGTGTCCTGGAAAACAGTGACTCTGTAAAGAAATGAGGGGTCCTAGTGCACAAACAACTCATGAGCTACCAGTGTAGTGCTGTGGCTAAAAGGGCTAATATGATCCTTGGCTTCATAAACACAGGACTAGTGAGTAGGACCAGAGAAATGGTTTTTCTTCAGTATGGTATTGGTGAGATCAATACTAGAATAGTGTGTCCAGTTCTGAGATCTGCATTTTAAAAATAACGTTGAAAAATTGGAGAGGGGCTATAGAAGAGCCATAAAAATATTCAAGAGCTGAAGAAAATGCCTCATAGTGAGAAGCTCTCTCTGTTTAGCTTACCAAAAAGAAGACTTGAGGTAACCAGATTATGGTATATAAATATCTTCACAGGGCATACAGGAACCAGTAGCTAGAAATTAAAGACAGAAAAAAAATCAAATCAGAAATAAGAGACATATCTTTCTAACACTGAGAGTGATTAACATTGGAACATACCAAAAGAAGTGCTGGATTCTCCATCTCTGGCTGTCTTCAAATCAAGACCAAATGCCTTTCTGGAAGATATGCTTTAGTCATCTACAGGTTATTTTGGCTCAATGCAGGGATAACTGGGTGAAATTCTATGGCCTATGTTATGCAGGAGGTCAAAGTAGACAATTTAATGCTCCCTTCTTGCCTTAAAATCTATTAATGTACTAGGAGGGGGAACAGCACCAAATTCAACTAAATTCAACGGAATGGAAGGGGAGCAGGCAGGACTCAAGGATTCAAATTCTTGGTAAGGATGGTGGTATAAGCTTTACAGAGCACATGACTATATATGCAATATGAAGGAGCCAGTATTTCAGAATGAATGTCTCTATCTTGAGGGGAGAGCATTGAATTCTGTTGGAAGAGCAGGAGGGCAGCACCCTCTAGAAGAGCTTCACATGTCTGAGGTTGTACATCCAATTGTCTCTCTTTTGCCATTTCTCTTAACTCCCCTTTCACCAGGGTTGCCACCTGCTGCTTTTGCCTAGGGCTTTGTTTCTTGAGTTTGCTCATAACCTCCAAAATAGATTAAATGTTTCTCAGTTTCATCCACAATCTCCCTAATACCTCTCCAGTGCTACTGAAAGCTTTAACAGTTTGTTCTACCCTCAGTTACAGAAAACGCTGTGACTAATTAAGTAGTTCAAGCAACTCAGGTGCAGGGGAAAACAACTGCTACCACTGTCTCCAGTAAATGCATTCCATCTCTGCGTGCTTCAATCACTGTGGTTTCCATTTCATAACTGAAAGGAAAATGCTGGCCATCTTTGGGCTGTCACAGCAACGGTAGAACTGAGATCCTTCTGCTCTAAAGGCATAGGTCCCAAGGACTTGAACTAAGGCATAAGCAACCATTCAGTATAGCAATACAGGGCCTATGACATATAGTTGAGCAGTTTTAATTCATTGCGACAGAAGGCAGTGATGCATACACACGTGAACCAGTTTCATTAGAACATTACACAGATGTGTACCAGGTTACACATTTTTCTACAGCCATAACACAGGAGAAAGAATGCCTGTATCTCCCCCAGGGAGCTTGAAAGCCCTCTAGCAGCTTCTGGTATTAGAGAAAGGAGTCTCTATCTAAACTCCAAAGGAGGATTTTGTTTTGATGGAAGTAGTGGATGGTATTATTCTATCTGTTCTTTGAGTCTTCAGTATTGTCTACCATGTTTTATTCTGTTTCCACAGAAGTATTCCCCAAATGCAGAACTATTTGTCTATCACAGAATAGAGTGCCAGCTATCTATCTCACACTTACTTGTAGGCTTTTACAGTTTATAAATACCTTCCCTAGATTTATAGTGACACACTGCATTCAGCTTGCATCAGGTAAGGCAATTAATCTCATAGTGCCAGATCGTTGACATTTACAAAGGTTTTTAACTGCTTTTCTTCTGCCAAAAATAAATGTGTTGTCCTATTACTGGATTCAAATAGGAAAACAATTTTAATAGAATTTACTAATTTTTAATGTGCCCATAACAAGGTTTCTGGGCACTATGTACAAAAGTAAATTAAAAAATATTTTCCTGTAAAGGGCATCCAGGCTCCATCATTCAGTGTGACAGTATTACCTTGTGGTTTTCACTGTTTCTTTGTTCTTTTTTCCCCAGAAAGGTGTATCCCCAGAGCATTTTCATATCACCATCCTGGAAGGAAGGGCTATGTGAAAAGATGAATCCTGAAACGCAGCCAGCTTTTGTCCTCATTTTCTGGAGCATCTCCAGAGTCAGTCCTGAGGGAAACTAGACCCCAGACCATTAAAAATGAAGAGTCTAATCTTGAATTAGATCTGGAACCAAATGGGAACCAGTGGCACACACAGAGTACTGATGCAGTGCATGCTCTTCAGTCTTTCTTGCCTCAAAGGTAAGTTGCTTCTCATGCTTCCATGTGGCCTTCCCAACCTGCCTCATGTAGAATGTGTTGCAATAATCTAACTTGAAGGTGATAAGATGTGGATCACAAAGGCTGGATCCTCATCAGAGAGGAACTGACACTTCTCCTATCAGTCAAAGATGGAAGGTGTTCCTCTCCACTATTGCAATCTGTGTAATAGAGAGTCCAGTAGCTCCTCATGAATGTATACCATTCCACCTTAGTGATATGATGACAGATGCCTTCAGTAGAGATGAGGTCATTGTTCCTCCAATTATCTCCCTCATTTTACCAGCATTTGGTGTAAAACAAGGATCTTGTAAACATACATTGTAAAATGTGGGCCTTTTGTAACAAGAATACAATTTTTATATGTGTAGTTTCAGTAAACTCTATCCTGTATCTTTTTGCTTTTATTGATATTTAATAAATATTGTAAGTAGAAAGTGTTTTTCAGGTTGCAAGAAAATTGCTATTAATCCACAAGAAACCAGAAATTTTGCTGCCAAAAATCATAATTTCCTGCCACAGAATCCAAAAATGCTTGAGGCAGGAGTAGGGTTGAAGATGTAGTATAATTGTAGTTATGACTCAGAACTGAAACTAACTGACACAACTGACAGAACTTGCCCTGTTTCTCATGGGAGACCATTCTGTAGCTTACTAAAAGCCTCAGTGACGTGAAATTTCTCTTCATAACCAGTCTAAATTTTTTTAAGTCCACCCCATTACTCCCATGTGTGTCCCCTCAGAGCAGACTTTATAATTCCTCTTCCTCTTGATGTTTACATCTTTCAGATACTTGTACATAGTGATTATCATTTAGTCAAACTATAAATGTTTAGTTCCTTTTATCTGTCCTAACCAACAAGCTCTTCAGCCTTGTATTAATTTCCATTACTCGTCTCTAAATTCCACTTCTCTTCCTTGTTCTGGTATAGAAGTATCTTCTACTATTTACAGGCTCACAGGTGCAGTTATACCAGAAAGCCTCCCCGCTAAGCAGGGACAAGAAACTGACCCTACATGGTGTGGAAACTGAGCCTACACAGTTTGTGGAGAAAGCTGATTAAATGACTGCTTTTTGGGTTCCCCCACCACATTTGCGAATATCTTGGTCTTTTCCCCATCTCTGAAGGACGAATTCATGCAGTAATGACTGGCATCTTCCCCCAGAGTTTATGGAAACTCACATTGTGGTAGAGAAATTCCCAGAAAAGTTTTCCATTGCATAGATGCACTAATTTCTGTCCCCCAATGCTACCAAATTTAGTGAATGTTCATACTCCCCCAACACACCAAACATAATCTCATAAACATCTAAATGTGCAGTGTAAAACTGCTGAAAGCACTATTAATAGATGTGGGGATTTTGACGGGTGTTCCTTGTATGACTTTAAACTGACTGCATTTTGCATGAACATTACAGGCTCTCCTAGGTATGAAAAATAAAAATTGTTCCTGCTCTGAGGATCAGTATAAATTTCAGCATGTTTTCATCAGGTTAAACATTGGATGCATAATATGCCTATGCATCCTGAATTCTACAATGAAATCTGTAGTGACTCTTAACTTTAACATAGAAATGTAACCCACAGTGAGTACAGGTCACATTGTGGAGTACAACTCACAATTTGATAATCCAAGTGACCAAGTAAATGCTGTGCCTCTGGGAAGTGTCTAATTTTTAAGCATGCTCATAAATCAGCAATGGTGAATCCCTCTCCCAACTACTCCTTACTAAGATATCCAGCCTGCTCATTTCAGAGCCTTATTGGCTCCATATCTTGATGTATTGATTCACGCTGATGGTGATTTGGCATTAGTGCATATGCCATGGCAAACACTTCTCTCCTACCACAGCAGCCCATTATTCCACATTTTCTTTGATGGTCCTGAAGCATTTTTCCTCTATTTAATGATTCTATTTCAGTTCAGAAAATCAAGTTGAATGTTGCTGACAGCACAGAATGGATATGAACAGCTAAAAAGTCAGGACAGAAAAGACATGTATATGGAGCTTATTCCAGAAAGAGAAATCAAACAAATTATTTGGGATGAGAATCAGATCAGATTTAGTTAATTTATCAGATCTTAAAATTTACTGTGCACTAGCCAGGGGGATTTAACCATCCTCTGTCCAAAATTCAGGAAACCGAGATGTGTTTCACAGATCATTCTGTTTTTTTAGTCAAATCTCTTCAGGTATATGGATTGAGGTTTCCAGGATACTAACCAAGGGAAGGTGTGTCAGTGAGTGAGGTGGCTGTAAAATTCAGTCACATCTATATGCTTTGATGCTGAGCTATTGCTATGCTCTCAGCTACACATAGATACACAACTAGACAATTAGCTTTCCCTATGATCTTTTTCCATTTTTTTAAAATGAATGCCTAAAGATGTGCTCCTAAATCTTTGTTTTTGGGTGCCTAAATTAAATGGCCTGATTTTTGAAAGTGCTGACCACCAATCAGCTCCTTCCTGAAGTCAGTGCAAATTGCTGGTTATTTCATTTTTGAAAACCAGGCTTCTCACATTTAGATTGAGTTTAAAATCTTGGCCTTTCTGTTCCTCCACCTATTCAAAGAAGGAGCATGTCTTTAAAAATAAAATAGTCAAAGCATTTTTATCCTCTAAATATGGAAAACAGAATAAAATGTGTTACTAGCAACAAATATCAATTTGCCTTAAATGTACATAAGTTCAACTAAAAAAGAGGGTCTGTCCTCTAAAGTTGGAAAGAGAGGCTATTTACCTATTAAATTTAGTTACTGGAGATCACTGTTTGTATGGACACTATTGAATAAGGTGCACTACAATGTACAAACGTCATATTTTCTAGTCAGCCTCATTCACTAGTGGCACACCTCCCCCACACCTTGATTACATGTATTTGAGCCCAAGAATATAAAAGAAATCATCCCCCAACCTTCATTTAGTTGCTTCCACTAACTCAGGAATCTACAGTAAAGACTTTGAATTGGTGAAGGAGAGTGGGGAGTGTAGATCCACTCAGACACTTATCTTAAAGAACCACATCACCAAGTAGCCTTTCTTTATCCTTTGAATATTGCCTCTGTTGATCTCTTAACTTTGGGAAGCCAACAAAACAGTAATAACATCCCCACAGAGGCAAGTCTGAGTAATGGTTGTTGAATAATGATTGCAGGACTGCTCTCTAAAATTTGCGATCAGATATACAGGTCAAATCCTTAGAGTAATGCTACATTAAGGTATGTCTGGAGATCTAAGAAGCCCTTCATATTCCATCAGTGAAAATAACTGACAAATGTTGTTTGTACCGTTAGCTAACTATTGTAAAGTGTGTTGGATAAAAGTGCTATATAACCCCCCCCAATAATAATTAACTTTTTTATTCTACAAAAAAAAGCACACAAGTTGTATTTTAATATCAATAGTCTTACCTTTCTAATGTGATGGATTTTCCCTCTCTCCCCTGCCGCAGCAGCCCCCGAGCGAGTGTGGTCGCGGCGCCAGTGCTGGGAGAGAGCTCTCCCAGCGCTGCAGGTACTCCACCTCCCTGTGGGGATTAGCTTGCAGCGCTGGGAGCAGCACTTCCAGTGCTGGGGCACTGTTTACACTGGAGCTTTGCAGTGCTGTAACTTGCTGCGCTCAGGGGTGTGTTTTTTCACACCCCGAGCAAGAAAGTTGCAGCGTTGTAAAGCACCAGTGTAGCCAAGGCCTGTGTGAAGAAGTACTTCCTTTTGTTTTTTTAAAAACTGCTGCCTATTAATTTAATTGGGTGACTGCTAGTTCTTGTGTTATGTGAAGGATTAAATAAAATTTCCTTATTCACTTTCTTTGCACCAGTCAAGATTTTGTAGACCTCTATCATATCCCCATTAGTCATCTCTTTTCTAAGCTGAAAATTCCCAGTCATTTTAATCTCTCCTCCTGTTTCATACCCCTGATCATTTTAGTTGCCCATCTCTGTACCTTTTCCAATTCCAATATATAGTATTTAGATTGGTTGACCAGACTCTGCACACAGTACATACAAGCTTGCACGTACCACGCTTTCACCTCACGCAGGCAGATATGATACTTCTTTCTCAGTCACCCTCACCTTCTTAATGCATTCCAACTTGGTTTGCTGGACGCCCTGCACATTGATGAATCTTTTCAGAGAACACCACAATGAACTTCAAGAGTCTCTTCATGAGTCTTAACAGCTAATTCAGAATAACCATCATTTTATATGTAATAGTTGAAGATTACTTCCACGTGTCATTACTTGGCATTTATCAACATTGAATGCATCTGCCATTTTGTGCCGCAGCTAACCCATTTGTGAGATCTCCTCGTCGACCTCCACTTCGCACTCTGCTGGACCTATCATTCTGAATTCAGCTATTGTTATCACTCAAAATTTGACCCACTCACGTTTACCATCCATTGTTCAGATGCAATAAATGTTGAACAGTAATGCCACCCCAGTACCTGACTCCTCAAAGGAACTATCGATTTATCTCTCTCATTCCTGAAAGATTAATTCATATTCCTACCTTTTGTCTTCCATCTTACACCACGTTATGATCATAGGGACTTTCTCTTACCCAGATGTTCTTTCAATAAGCAAATTTAGAATTGAAAACTTTTTTAATGTATATTATTTTTTTTAGAAATCTAGAATCTGTTATGTGTTTGGTGGTATTGCATTATTCTTATGTTAACAAATTGCATATTATCCTAACAAAACATTACTTTAATCACTTCTTCACATCAGTCCAAGATTTACTCTGCATATACCCCTTTTAGTCGTCTCTTTCTACAGCTGAAAATTCCCAGCATAAAGTTCCTCCACCAGTCATAACGCCCTAATCATTTAAGTATATAGAGGCGGTACAGTGTAGTCTGGGCATCTGTAAAAAGCATCAGAGAAACTGTGCACGCATCATAGATATCTAACAGACGTTTTGGAGCATCAGAGCTTTAGTGGGATAACCCACTCGCAAGATATTGACAGAAACGCTGTTATCTAGAGGTGCCACTAGGATTCTCTCGCTTTCTACTAATCATGTAGTTTGCCTATCGCTGTACCTTTTGCATTTCCAGCATGCTCTTATGTGGGAAATGGTAACAATCTGCCCACAGTATTCAAGCTGTTACACAGCGTACCTATCGGAGTTATAGAAGGCATATGACTATTGTTCTGTCTTATCTATCTCTTTTAAAAAAGCAAAAAAGTCAGAGTAGCAGCCCGTAGTTAGTCTGTATCTGCTCAAAAAGAAACTATAAGCTTTTGGAGCTTACATTCTCATGAAGTGGATCTTTAGGCCCACAAGAACGCTTTATTCCTCAATAAATTTGTTAGCTCTAAGGGTGCCACGAAGGTACTACCTGTTCTTTCAAAAAGCAAAAACAAAATGATTTGGGACACACGCTGCTGCTTGCGACATTGAGTGGAGTTCATAGAATTAACTCCAGAAATAAAAAAATAAAGTAATCTATGACTCCAAGATCTTTCTTGAGTGGTTACGGTTAATTCAGACTCCTTCATTTTGTATATACAGTTGAGATTGTTTTCCAATGTGTATTACTTTGCATTTATCAACATTGAATTTCAGCTGCCATTTTTGTTGCCCAGTCACCCAGTTTTATTAGATCCCTTTGTAATTCTTCGCCGACTGCCTAGGACTTAACTATCTTGAATAGTTTTGTATCATCAGCAAAGGATACCACTATTTATCTCTCTCCATTCCGACAACTGATTATTTATTCCTACCCTTTGTTTCCCGTCTTTTAACCAGTTACTGATCCATGAGAGGACTTTCCTCTTACCCCATGATGGTTTACTTTTCAAAAGTCAATTTAGATTAAAAACTTTTTTAAATGTATATATATTTTTAGAAATCTAGACCTGTTATGTGTTTTGGTGTAAGTTGCATTATTCTTATGTTAAAAATGCATAATCCTAACAAAACATTTACTTTATTCATATCTCTTTTATAGATCTCATTGGGCCTGACATCCCCCTGTAAATTCGAACACCCACCTCCCCCATTTCAATTCCTGGGCCAACCACTGACGTTTACACGCCCACATCCCCTCCTGCTCCACCCCCTGAAGTATCCCAATACACCCCCCTCTGTCCCTCTTGCGTGCGCTCCCCACCTCCCGTTTCACCACCACACACTACCGCGCGCGCGCCCCCTCCTGCTCTATCCCGCCCCCGCGCGCCCCCATCTCCCCACGGCGTCCCGATGCGCGGCGGGGGGCTACGGGAGGGAGCGCCCCATCCCCCACCCAGCACAACCGCCCGCCCTGGCTCGGCCCGGGGCCGTTAGCGTGCCGGCGCGTTCCCGAAACGGAAACCCTGCCGCTCTCGCTGGGGCGCGCTCCCGTGACCCATCGGCCGCGGTTGCCAGAGCGCCGAGGCTCTCGCGCCAGCCTTGCGTCCCGCACGATCCGTCGTGGCGGCGGCCAATTACAAAGCGGATGCTACCTATGGAGGCGGGGCTCGGGAGTTCTCGCGCGGAATGCAAATAAAGTGGGCGTGGCCCGATGGGGCGTGACCGCAGCGGATATAAATAGAACCGGTGGGGGGCAACCAGCCGGAGTGACAGACTTGAGTGGCGGTTGTACAGGCGCGTGTCGCCGAGTGAGCAGGTGAGTGACTGAGAGTCAGCGCGCCTGCGTTTAATAAGCGGCGGGCCGGGCGCGAGGTCCTGTGCGCGGCCCCAGCCTGGCTGCCCCCCGCCGGCATTGCCCGCCCTGCGGTGCCCTGGCTGCGCGCTAGGACACGGGCTGTGCACTGGGACGGGGCTGTCAGTCATGCCCGGGCCCCGGGGGAGCCTGCGGGGCCCTGTACTTTCTGCACCTGAGAGCAGAGCCTGGCGGTGCCCCGCACAACCCCTTCAGGTTACAGGTGCAGGCAACTCCATGAGCAAAATACACCCTGGGCTTAACTGTTCTCCCTGGGCTCGGGGGCGCACTTAAAGCATTGGCTGATTTATCCGAGACACTGTTAGCTGTTGAGCCAGTTGCAGCCGTTATCTTTGCTCACTGGTAACTCAATTGCTAATCTGAAAACCTCCTGCTTGCTAAGGAGCCTTGCTTCACTGAAGACGCAGCACGTCTGGCAAAGGAGATTAGACAGTCTGGGGAAACAAGTCTGTTACCTGTGAGTCGTTAAAGATCGCTGCATGGGGGACTAATGGGGACAGTAGCTTACCAAAGGTAAAGGGGTGACTTAAAAGTACCTACATGGGGAACAAATATTGAGGGCTGGTGCACAGGACGATTTTACATCGACAGTGGTCACTTCTGGCTTTGGCATCTATGAAACAAATACACTGGGCGTATTTGGTATTATTTTGTGTGCCTCTTTAATGAGGGAAACTCAGTACAGAAACACAGATGTACAAATTTGGTTGCAATAGTAGCCTAACATGCTTGTAGTAATACAGTATAGAGTGCATCTCTAAAGTATATAATAGTAGCTGCACTATATAGTGCAAGTGACAATGCTGAACATAGGGTGTAGAAGTATATAACTTGTGCATTTTAAAATGATCAAGTTTATAGCTGCAACTGTTATGAGTCAACACTTCTACTGATGTCATTGTCTAGTCACTGAAACCAAGTGTAGACAACCAAATGTGCTTTCCTTGTATTCTTAAAGACCATATAAGATACAACAAGCTTGTTTCTGCACTTCTAATATATCAGGGGGTTCTCAAACTGGGGGTTGGGACCCCTTGGGGGTTGTGAGCTATCAGCCTCCACTTCAAACCTTGCTTTGCCTCCAGCATTTATAATGGGGTTAAATATAAATTAAAAACACTTCTAAATATAAGGGGGAATTGCACTCAGAGGTTTGCTATGTGAAAAAAAGTTTGAGAGCCACTGTAATACATATTGCTATTCAGCACACTTATGTAATGCCACAGTATAGCAAATCCATTCTGAGTATACCTGCAGTTAACATCTAAAATGTTTGTTATATCAAATAACACTTATGGATGTCTAAGAAATACTCTTTGCTGTAACACTAAGTACTCATAATGTTTTATCAGTGACTATTACAAGGTAATTCAAATGATTCATTGAGCAAACTAAAAATCTCAGCCTGTTATAACAGTCCAGGTAGTCTGGAAAACTAGATTTATCTTAAACTAGTTTCTCTTGCTTTAGGCTGAACCACAATAGGGCATAGGCTACTTCTAATATCACATTGCTTTATGTAAAGAATTTTAGGATGGAAGTTACTGAAATGTAAACTATAGCTTAATCATTTCTGATGTCCCAGATCTATTGGAAACTAGTGAGACAGCTGGGTCAGTTGTCGCTAAACCACTACCAGTTAACATCTCATCTAATCTGTACATGATTAGAACCAGTGACCTAGATGTGAGAGGCTTCTGATTTTAACAATCCTAGGGTTTAAATTTCACATAGAACTGTAGAAATCCCTCTGAGGAAACTGACAGTAGTAGCAGCACTAAACTAACTTTCCAGCTAGAAGTGTCCTGAAAGCAGGAATAGCAGTACCAAAGAGTTCCCAGAGTTTTTATTTTGCTAAAATTCTACATACTACTTTCACTTCAGTTGGGTTCAAAAGTGACATTACTTAATGTTACTAGTGTTGACATGGGAGGAGGAAATCTGTCCCAGATGGAGCATCTAAATACTCATGGCATAAATATATATTTAAAAAAGGCATAAAATATTAATGAGCCATTTAGACAGTGGTCTTAACATTTTTGGGGACCCATCATACCCACTGAACTGAATGAGTTCTATGCATACATGGGAGGATGTGATCAGGTCATTGTAGTGAGTTCCACCCAAAGACCTCAGGGCACTTCACAAATGCACTTAGCCTCGCAGTGTCCCATGTGTGTTAGGGGGTTATCACCATTCTACAGGTGGAAAGCTGGGACATAGGTGAAATGAGTTGGCCAAGGTCCTACTGAGACTGTAGGACAGTGGGTATAAACCCTGCAGTTCTGATAGCCACATCTCTTGCCTGAAAAACAGTCTCCTCCTTGCAGTGTGGTTGCAATGGTTATTTGACAGGAAGGTACAAGATTAGTAATGCATTTAAACACCTCTTATCAGCAAGAGAGCTTACTATTGAATGAATACCCTTGCTGCACCACCTCTTGCAGCTGCATGTGCAGCCTGCTTGAGCACTGCAAGATGGAACAACAAAGCAGGCCTTGATTAGTCTTAAATGACAAAAGCATCTGGCCACAATAGAAACCTAAGGTGTCCCTTTGCCTTGTGTCTTTATATGTAACTTAATATCAATTGGAGTTGAATACCCCTAGAAAAGATCTGTAAGGGTCTGATTACACTTTCAAATAAAGCTATTTAGTCAAGTAAGATGTAAGAATCTGTTCAACTTCAACACAACACAGACTTCAAAAGGTCTGGACTAAGCCTAGGCATTATCAGACTTGCTGCCTGACATCCAGCTGCTGAGGTTAGAAACACCTTTGCATAAAACTAGGTGAGCTACTGCCATTATATGACCCTTAATATGGTTTAACTGAATTCATGCTAGCTCCTTCACGTGTGAGGCAAAATGTCTGTGCAAGCATATTAGTATTTTCAAAAATCTGGCTTTAGGTTATGCATTGTAACTAAGGACTTCTCTCTTAAGGACCATGGTGAGAATAGAATGAGGTTGGGACTTTAGCTTTTATGGCTGAAGTGTAGTTTCAGCTTGCATTCAGGATCCTTAAATGTCTTAACTTTTAGAGTGGTAAGAATTTGAGGTTTGAGCTCAGTGGGGTTGGATTTCTTTAACTGGGGTGTGATAAGGTGCATACTGAGTTTGCCTTCTGGCATCATGGCAATTGGAGGTGTAAATAGCAATCTTGGATCTGATTTTCAGAAGTGCTGAACTGAGTTGCCATTGTGGATTTACAGAACCTATGAAATTCAGGCCCTTAATCTAATTCTAAACCCAAGTTCTTGCCATGTGACACAGTAGCATGTAGGACTGTACTGTAGGTCAGCTGCAGCGGCGGCTCCAGGCACTAGTGCAGCAAGTGCATGTCTGGGGTGGCAAGCTGTGGGGGTGGGGGGCAGCCTGCTGGTTGCTGTGAGGGCAGCAGTCAGGAAGCCTTTGGCGGCATTTCTGCGGGAGGTCCGCTGGTCCCGTGGCTTCGGTGGCGGGTACGCCGAAGGCGCAAGACCGGAAGATCACCTGCAAAACCATGACCAGCGGACCTGCAGAAATGCTGACTGCCGTGCTTGGGGCGACAAACATAGAGCCGCCCCTGGTCAGCTGCTAGCTAGGAATGTCTTTCACGGCGAAATTGAGCATGAAACTACTTGTGTCCATCATAAGACAGACTAAATATCTGTTCAGAAAGAGATCACTTGGGATGTAGGCGAATGGCTTTTCAAGCACTGTATATAATGAAGATATGACTAGACTAACGTCCTGGATGTATAGCCTGTGCTCTCTTGTAACAGTGAAATCTGACTTAATGTTTTTATTTCCCCTCCAGTTTCTTTGGAGAAGATCAAACTCTAAAATGGCAGGCAATGGAAATAATACTGATTGCATGTCATGCAGTGTACTGAGCTGGGAGCAGGTCAGCCGTCTGCATGAGGTTCTGACAGAAGTGGTTCCAATCCATGGACGGGGCAACTTTCCAACACTGAAAATAACCCTGAAGGACATTGTTCAGACCGTTCGCAACAGACTGGATGAGGCAGGCATCCAAGTACATGATGTCCGGCTGAATGGCTCTGCAGCTGGTCATGTCTTGGTCAAGGATAATGGACTGGGTTGCAAAGATCTGGACCTAATTTTTCAAGTGTCCCTGCCAACTGAGGCTGAGTTTCAGCTCGTCCGAGATGTGGTGTTGCGGTCCCTCTTAAACTTCTTGCCAGAGGGGGTGAGCAAACTAAAAATCAGTGCAATGACTTTGAAGGAAGCCTACATCCAGAAGCTAGTGAAAGTGTGCACAGAGACGGACCGATGGAGCTTAATATCCCTCTCCAACAAACATGGCAGGAATGTAGAGCTGAAGTTTGTAGATCGCATACGACGACAGTTTGAGTTCAGTGTGGACTCTTTCCAAATCATACTAGATGCCTTGCTTTTCTACTATGACTGCTCAGAAAATCCCATGTCAGAGCACTTCCATCCAACTGTAATTGGAGAGAGCATGTATGGAGACTTTGAGGCAGCCTTCGATCACCTCCGAAACAGACTGATAGCTACCAAGAATCCTGAGGAGATCCGAGGTGGTGGGCTCCTGAAGTACAGCAACCTCTTAGTGCGGGATTTCCGGCCCATGGACAAGGAGGAGATTAAAACTCTAGAGCGCTACATGTGCTCCCGGTTCTTCATAGACTTCCCTGACATCCTGGATCAGCAGCGCAAACTAGAGACTTACCTCCAGAACCACTTCTCCAAAGAGGAGAGAAGCAAATATGACTATCTCATGATCCTGCGCAGGGTGGTAAATGAGAGCACAGTGTGCCTCATGGGACATGAGCGGAGACAGACTCTCAACCTGATCTCGCTGCTAGCACTTAGAGTGTTGGCAGAACAAAACATCATACCTAATGCCACTAATGTTACCTGTTACTATCAGCCAGCACCCTATGTCAGTGATGGGAACTTCAGCAACTACTATATTGCAAACTCTCCCATCCCCTATAGCCAGTCTTATCCCACTTGGTTGCCTTGTAACTAATCTCTAACTTGAGTATTTCTTAAATGGGATCTTGTGTGTGGTAGGAACCATTAATCAGCCAGACGTTTTCTAAAGGGAATCTGTGGCTTACCTCTGGCTCTGCTGTTTTCCTGGTGTGCAGTGTGATCACATCACTAGGCACCTGGTATTTAAAAAAAAAAAAAAAGCTTTTTGGGACCCTCTGTAGAAAAGCCACAAGAAGCCTTATTGCCATTATTTTGTTAGGGGAAGGGATCCTATGGCCTCATGTTTGTAATTACCATAGTTAGTTGTACATTTTTGAAGACATGGCTGTTGCACATTTGATTTAGGTACTGTAATACAGCTGCTTATTATCTGAGAAGAAACTGTGCAAGAATAACTTGTACAGAACCAAAGACATTCTGTCCTAGAGCAGCAACAAGATCATTCTGTGTGTTCCTTATTGCCTCCCCTGCTCACTTTGCACTCCCTCAATCTCAAGTCCTGGTCGGTTTTTCCATTGGACTGCTCTTGTATAAGCTGTTCCCCCTAACAGCTCATGCTGTGCCTGAGCATCTTGTACTTTCTGACTTTACAGAATGGGTCACTGTAGGGACACTACCGTCTTTCATGGAGGGGCTCCAGAATTTATTGGTTCTTGCAGTAGCTCTGTATTGCTTTTCTAGAAGAGTTGAAAATTGATTTATTGAAGTTTGACAGTGGGGCTGGTTGAAATCCTCTCTCTTGGGTGCCAAGTTTCAGAAGAGACTTTCTCAGTCAGATGACAAATTCCCCAGAATGTGAACTCATATGTACTAAAGACTGAAGCCCTTAACACAATTAAAGCGTAAAAAACAATTACAAGTATTGAAACAATGTTTGGGTTAAAAAAAAATCTGAAGCCTGCCCTTCTAAAGGAACTAGAAGCCTTTTTTTGACTGGGCAACCCTTCCCAAGATTCTTTCACAGTGTTCCAATAGGAATAGTACATCTCCTGTATTAAAGTTCAGCTTAACGTCCCCTTTCTCTGCCTCTTCTCCATCACGTACAGTACTAAGAAAGCATGCTTGTTTCTCATAAATTGTAGGATGAGATGTGCCCATCTGGCACACTCCAAACACCCAGACTTTTCTCAGATATACTACAATATTTACCAAGTGCCTCCTATAAATGCATATATTCCTGTACACCTTTGGACAGGACCTCACCCTTCCCCTTACAGAAAGTAATCTAATAACTTCCTGTCTCAAACTGAAGATGCTCCTTTCAGAGTTCAACAATAGTCCTTTCACAGGTTCATAGCATCAGATAAGGTGTTTGGAGACCTATTGAAATTCTCCTCAAAGTGTCTTCACTACCACTTGAGAAGAGATGTTAACATCATATGATTGCTAAATGGTGTAGCACAAACACAACTCTGCACAAGGACTGAATAAGGCAGAAATTAGGCCATGGTGTGTTATGAGTAATCTCTGAAGCGGAGACCCCTTTTCTATGAAGGGGAGGATTGCTCTTCAAAGGAGTATGTGTCTTGAATCTAGTTAAATGGTGGATGCTTAGCTTGCTTGTCTCGAACCTTCTGTGTTGGTTAAGATTAACTGCAGTGTAGATATACCCTTCCTAAATACCTATGGAGGGGCTGAAGCTGTGGACTGTAAAATTGCAGTATAGATGTTTGGGCTCAGGCTGGAGCCTGAGCTCCAGAACCATCCTCCCACCTCACAGGGTCCCAGAGCTCAGACTCCAGCCTGAGCCCAAACATCTATACTGCAATTTTACAGCCCTGCAGCCTGAGCCAGCTGACACAGTGGGTGTCTAATTGTAGTGTAGACCTAACCAAAGGCTAAAAAGCTTATTGGCACATTAGCCCATAAGATTACTAATCCAGTAGAGAAACATGGATTAAGTACAGTCCAGCTGAGGAGCTGGAGTTTTTAGGTTTTCTTTCCCAGGAGTAGAAAGAGGGTAAATAACATACACATGGTAACCTTCAAATAGACTTTGCCAATACTTAAGCATGGCTTTGCGTAACTTTTCTTACTATCTTTGGTAAATTGAAGTTACATCTGTCTTCTCCTGTTTGAGCCTGTGGTAGTATTGCAATTCCAGATATTGAAGTAACTTAACTGTCAAGTATTAAGCACAAGATTCAGACTTCTACAGAATAAAGTAGAAAGCAAGATGAGGACCCAAATCTTCAGTACCAAAGGTGAAGGGCAAAAGCAGTGGTTGGGCAACGCTCCTCTGTCACAACCAGAGAAGGCTGTTTCTTGCTAGAATAAGTCTTCTAATGCCCCTTTCTTAAAAGGATGAAATTCCCTCCTCCAATAAAAAGCTATCAGTATGTCTGACTCTTGGATGGCAGACTCATAAGGACCACTTCAGCAGAACATATATTTAAAATATGAGACTTAGTTTTAGTTATTAAGTTAGCATAAGGAGACCTTGGCTAGATAGGAGTCTAAAGTAGACAAGAATAAACTTGAGACTAACCTGAAGCATTATTTTAAAAATATCAAACAGCCTTATAAGCAGCTGACTTCCAAAAATGATGAGCATCTAGCAATATCATTGACTGCACTGGGGAGCTTCTAGGTGCTCAGCACTACTTATGCTGCCAAGTATAAATCAAGACACCTAATCCTAAAAAATCTTGACTTGTGCTTTTGTGTGTGGGGTTTCCTTGCCATGTTCAGGAAGAAAGATTGAACCAGTTTGAAAACTGACGACTCCTCTTTCTAAAGTTCATGTGGTTACCAAATCTACTGACTATCTACCTTATTGTGTGAAGCCAAATACTTCATACCCAGGCAAGTAAGCTTACCAAAATTGGTGCATAGGAGCACGTCAAACACAAGTAGTATTGGGTTCTCCAATGCCACTAACAAGGACCACTAGTAAGGGAGGAGGAGAACTCTCTTAAGAGGATCATAAGAGTAACACTACCTCAGATATTGTCCTTTTTTAATGGATTTTTAGTCTGTTATCAGTACCTGATCTTATCCTTTATATTAACTTTAGTACCAGCCTTTTGCCTGAAAGGGGCATGTTTCTTTCCTTCTCAGATAGATGTGTATATGAATCAAAACTGTTTTGTCTTGTAGGATCTAATGGATAGATCTTTAACAAAACAAAATAAAAAACCCACACACCTTTGCTCCTAGTTTGGTGCCTGAAGGAAGTAGCCAGATTCTTGTGTACAACTCCCCTCTTCTTTCTACCAGAGGAAAAATGCCAGAAGAAAAGGCTGCCATGGATTCCTGTTGAGCGAGGGGAAGCTAAGCTCTAGTTTCATAAAACTTTTTTTTTCTTGTTCAAAGTGCTGGTGTAGTAACCAGATTTCTGAGTTGCAGAGAAGCTATGTGCTAGATGGCTACCCTGGCTCAATATCTTCCTAATGGCCAGTTTCCTGGCTTTAACTTTTTGTATGTTTGAAATACTTTTTTTTTTTTCCCCCCTCCCAGTCTGCTTTCCTAAAGTTAAGGTCTTAAAGCCATATGTAGCTCTGTACTAGACTGACAACTGGCACTGGCAAAAGAGTTGCTAGAATGTGCCTTATGTCCTCTGTGTGCTGCCTCCACAGCACTCCTAGCCTAATGATGTGATAGAGCTGGAGTAATAAACAGCCTTGCATAAGTCTAGCTTTTCTCTATTTCAAAATATTCTTGGCAACCTATTCACTGGCTTATTTAATGTGGTGAATCCTTTTTTAGCACTGGGTAACAGACAGAACTAGGAAGAGTTTAAGTAGCAGCCCTAACCTAAATTTAGGCTGCTCACTTAATTCGGTCTCCCTTAGGGTATTAATGATGCCTTTGCAACTAGGCCTTGTGCTTCCATTGCATGCTTCTGGCTCGAGTAGAGGTTGAATAGGGGGTAAGAGGCTGAACTGCAATAGTTAATACCTCCTGAGTGGATACTGGAAGCAAAACTTCATTTGAATAGAACTCAAATATTGTATTAGCACTATGTCATCTCACTCTTGCAGGAGTAGTTTCACAGAAGTCTTCAAAAACATCAGCAATGTAACTTAGGTTCTCCTGTGGCTCAAGTGGTGTTTAGACTGTTTATCAGTTTTGCTGGGCTAGCCTGATTTGAGACTGAGTGTATCTACACAGCAGTCAGAGGTGTGACTGCAACATGTGTGGACATACACTTGCTGCAGTCACCCTGATTTGGAGTGTAGCCGTAACTATAGGCAGTACTATGTGCCCTCTTGAAATCTAATCTCTACTAAGGCTTGGTCTGTACTGCCAACTAATGTCTGTGTTGCTACGGGGTGTGGAAAATCCACACCCCTGAGCAACATAGTTAGGTCAGTATAACACCTGGTGTTGACAGTGCTGTAGCAACGGGAGGGCTTCTCCTGTCAGCATTACTACCCCACCTCGGTACCTATGCTGATGGGTCAAGCTTACTGAAGTGTAGATAGGTCCTAAGACTTCCTGTTGTATCTCTTCTCTCTCCTCCCCCAAAATTTTTTTAGAGGCAGCTGAGCTAGTGTTCTAATCAACGGTTAATGCACATTAGGCAAATAAACCCAAACATTTAGACCACAGCAGGTTTCTTCAGGGTAAAGTAACACTCCAGCTTTCCATTAACCAATACTTGTCTACACAGGGTTGGTGAAATTGCAAGTTGGTACCAAAGTGAAGGCCAGTTTCTACTGAGAATAAATCTGGTTGCTTTGCTTTAAAAACTGATACTCTGAATGACCACCTCTGTGTGATTCATAGCTACTCTGAACAGGTGTGAAGATAGCAGCACTTTACCTTTATTGCAAATTAAGGGAAGAGTAAATATTACCATATTTGTCCTCTGCTTATCCAGTTATCAGTTAGACTGGTGGCTAAAGAATACTCTTTAAGGAAGCAGGTGGTGACCCTACCTTTAAATGCCCTATTCACATCTGATTTGTTTTATATACTTATGTTCAAATACCAGCTGCTTTAATGTTGTCCTAAATTTTTACCCCTTAGAACAGAAACTTTAATGAAAATAACTCCAATTTTCATACCAGAACGACCTGGTGTTGGAGGCAAGCACTTGGATTTACATACTGCTTATATTTCAGGGGTTTCTATTGCTGACTAATGATGTGGTAACTCTTGACTTCCTGCTCATTGAGAGGTTTGAAAAGGGACTTAGAAGAGAAACAGTCTTATCTTTTGAGTTTCCTTTTAATTTAAGCCTTCAGCCCATCCACCAACTTGGAATATTCTCTCTTCTTTGCTGAGGGACATGCCACACTGCACTGAATCAGGGTGTAGTATTTTTGTGTGGCAGGAAACGAGAGTAACAGGAAACCAGTTTCTGTCACAGCTGGCTCAGAGTCCAGGCCAAGTTTGGGCATTCTGAGGAATGTTCTCAGCCTTGCTAATATCTGATGGGAAGACTGTGTTTCCAAGTGCTAAAGTCTTGCTTACCTATTGCTCTTCACAGTAGTTAAAATATATTGGTCTGTAGCTGGTTTTGATTGGATTAAAGGGCTTTTGAAAAGAAAACTGGGCTGTATTCATGGACACTGGAAAAATTAAAGGTCAGAACTTCATTCCTTTTTTGTTCTTCCATTGTAAATGGAAGGTGAAACAGCCACTCACTTAGGGCATTTAGAGTAGTTCAGTTATCCCTTTAGTCCATTAAGGAAAAAAGTGATATTCTTGCTTTAGGTGTAGGAGGCACTTGTTCTGCACTTGTCCTTAACAAGTGGCTTTTTTTGTTTTAATAGCAAACTGTTTAAAAGCCAGTTCCAGAAACCTGCCCAGGGTACTTGGGAGAAACTGATTTTATTTTTATTTTTTTTAATTTGAGATGGGGTGGGGGAGTTGGCACAGTTTGGCATAGCCTCTGGATGATTTTCAAACTTAGACCCTACCTAAGCACTGGGGGCTCATATCTCAGAATGGTTGGTCACTCTTAACTTGCTCACTCCTATGCACCACGATCTCAAATAGATTTCTTTGTCTTGTTTAAAATAAAAATTGGATGTTGGACCTTAACTATGCCTTTGAGTTTCTTGGACAAATAAAAACTTACATTAAGGACTCAGCTGTCATTTAATGCTGCTGCTTGTGTGCTAAGGTCTACTTATTGGAATCTGTCCAGTAACAATAAATGGGTATAAAACAGGCAAATATTCTAAATGTGTGGAACAGTGTTACGTTTATAGCTTGACTATATAGCAAAAAGCACTTCCTGTCACTGGTCTGCTCTTGGGTGTAGCAGGTAACGGGTATAAACATCTCATGCCCCTAAGGTGAAGAGGCTATATGTCACTTGGAAGAGAACCATAATTTAGGAGTGGTAAGATCTTGACAAATCTCTTATGTTACAATGGAGGTGAAATGGAGCTGAGCATAGTTGAGGAGAAGCACCAGCACTGGAACAAGAGTCCGATTATGTTGCTTTCTATATAGTGCATGGAGGACACTCACTTATCCTACTGGCCTCAACAGGATTTTATTTACTTAACAGTTGAGGTAGGCACCTGCCTGGGCCCACTATGGCAGAGCTCCTATAGCTGACCTCATTTACGACTAATCTCCCTCAACCAGTTAAGCTTCTTGTAAGCTTACTCATTCTACCCAGAGGTAGTAATACTGGTCTGTTTCCAGTCCCTATGCAATGGCCTCATGTGGGCAGGAGGGGAAGGTTAAATGGGATTGGGGGAAGAAGACAAATGGCCTATGCTTCCCTCTCAGGACAGGTGATGCATACTAAACAATTTCCTGTGCTTCAGCTCTCCTGATGGCCTCAGGAATGGCAAAGAGGAAGCTAAACAAGGCTTATGTAGCCTGACGGTAAGAGGCATCTGCGTGAGTAGCAGTGAGCTGTTGATGGCATTTTACTGGGCCTACTCGCTACAGTGAGAGAGGCTAAGTTTATGACGGAAACTAGAGGCAACCCTTCCACGCCAGTGTATTGTTTGTTCATCCCTTCCCTCTCTCATTATGGGGAGTGGGGGAGGGGAGGAAAAGAATCTAAACCAAAAGCCTCAAGTTTTTTCCATCCTCTGAGTGTGGGGAAAATGTCACCTTTTGTAAAGTAATGCTCCACCAGGCACTTCAGTACCGATGAACTAGGCCTCTTGATCAAGCTTCAAAGGCCCTAGATCACTTGATGGTGGTGTCTAAAACTCCTGTAGAGGTTCAAGAGGAACAGGCATTCAGCAGAGTGTTCATTACCTTCTTAAACAAGCTGATTCTTCCTCTAAGAATCTACCCAAGAGACAGAGGCCTGGAAAGATGTGTAGCTATAAGAGCCCATATAGCCTCTATTAACAAGCTGTTACTCTTTCCCTGGTAGTGAGGCAGCAGATACTAGAACAATGACTCATCCCCATGTTCATTGTTGGAGTCAAGGGGGCTGGGCTGTAGACTCTACCTTATAGAAACAATCTGAACTGGCACTGGAGAACCTCAGCATAGCTCTTAACTTATTGCATGCTTCTACAGTGTCACCTTTAGATGCAAGATTGCAAATTATGTAGGCTTTCATTGTCCCTGACCCAGCAGATAGTCTTCCTCATTGATCTGTCAAAGATCTAGCACGCTATCAGAAATGCTAGCACATCAAATCATGGGTTGAGTCTAAAAATAGCACCATGATACACTTCCTATATGGGTTCAGTTATAGCTGCTGACTATTGACTGAACAATTTAACTTTTCTGTAAAAGAACTGAAACCTATTACTGTGTGAGTGCTCCAGGATGAATATAGCTGCAGGAGCTAGGTTCTCCCCTGACTCACGCAAAAATAAGACTTGTCTTAATTTGTGTGAGCAGAATCTTTATTGTGGTTGTATGAGCCAAAAAGAACCCAGGTTCACATTCAGATTCCAGGTTGGTTTTAGTGCTGCCAGTTGATGTGACAAGGGAGAAAACCATGTGCATGT
Organism: Chelonoidis abingdonii; assembly: GCF_003597395.2. Lineage (NCBI taxonomy): Eukaryota > Metazoa > Chordata > Testudines > Testudinidae > Chelonoidis > Chelonoidis abingdonii. The sequence goes on along the minus strand of NC_133769.1, from coordinate 155,827,947 downwards.
GAAGGTTATGGCTCTTCTCTTGTCTCCTCCTTACCCTATCACAACTCTTTTTTTTGTTCCTCTAGTCAAGTTCTTCTAGGGTGACCAGGTGTCCTGATTTGATAGGGATGGTCCTGATATTTGGGGCTTTTTCTTATAGGCTCCTGTTACACCCTCACTCTCTTTCTTGATTTTTCACATGTGCTCTTTGGTCATCCTCAGATCATCAGATGCAGTATTGCCAAAGTGCAAAGGCATTCTTTGCAGTTCTAGCCTGAATAGTCTTCTCTTATTCCTGCCTCACCTTTCTATCCTACCTTTCATGTCGTGTGAAACCTCCCTCTGTCCTCACCTGTATTTCTTGTTATGTATCCAACTCCCTATAACAAAGTATGGTGGTACCAGCCGCTCTATTCTTATCTGTTAAACCTTGCAACCACATTGAACTTAATCTATAAGGATCAACATGAGTCTATAAAGGGAAAAACTGCTAGTATGATGAAAAAACCCTAAAGATTTTATCCTACACTATACAGATGTGACGTGTTGCTATATAAGATAAAGTAAAATGACTGGGAGTACTATAGATACCATTCTACAGTGAGACATAGCTTCTGTGTTATTCCTATGGAATAGCAGGAGTAAGGCCAAACAGCCACTCAGCTGATGGTTTTCTGTGTTGATTCATCTATAATGTGCAGGTGGCCTCCAGGGTTGGATCAAGATATAGTGCATGGAAGTAACCCATCTTCAATGTAACAAAGGTATATTTCACTCTGGTTAGGTATCTAAATGAGAAAAAGGACTGGTATAGCTTGCTTCATGGGGTGCATCAACTAAATCATATAACATTCCTGTCCAGTTATAGTGTGTGTGTGGGGGGGGCAGATGTGAGAACGCGCTCTGTGTGGGATGGACTATTTGTATGTGCAGGGTGGCTGAAGGAGCAATAACAAATTAAAATATCTCTCTTCTTCCGGAAAGCTGCCTTTTCAACAGAAAAATTATTCAAGCTTTACTGGATTGCTTCCATAAAATAGCATGAGTCTTTACAGCAGATAATTTTCAAAAACAGATTGCTCACTCTCCAACTAGGTCAGCTGGCTAGCACTTGGAGGCTACGGAAAAGGAGGATTTCTTAGCCTCCTCTCTGCACTACCATGAACCCCTTATGCTTCAACTGAGGGGATTTAGAAAGCTGTTTGCAAAGAACCACATCTGATTACCTCTAATCTGCCACACCTGTAATCATAGGAACCTGGGGTGATTGGTGAGGATAAAGCGACAGATACTAATGTATTTACAGCAAATGTGTGATCCTGCCAGATCATTGTAACTCTGCTCTTGAAGATGAGGAGCATTTGCAGGTGGGCATTTTGGAAACTTATAGAACTTCATGGTTTCTAAGAGTACTGGCGTAGTTTGCCTTTGTGATGAAAGGGTGAAACAGCCCTCACCTCTGCTAGCAGAAGTTGGGCAGGTGAAAGGATGCTTAAACACGTAATGGCAACTCCAACTACTGTGTTAGACACCACCCATGCAGAAGTTGAAGTCCCTGAAACTGGGTCTATGCAACCCAGCCCTTGGCACCAGCACAGCTCTATTTAATTCTTTGAGGGCTAGTATTATGAGTAGGCTTCTGTCCTACTAGGATATATTGACCTTGGAACTTGTATGCAATTTGTGTGTACTTGAGATTTTATCTGCATCTGAAGTCAGATATGAAAAGTGTGCTTACTTCTTTCTTCTCAAGGTTTGTGTTGTACTGAGAGAGGGCCAGGTACAGACTGCTAATCTAGTACTAGTTCTGCCATCCACCTAGGTTCTGGATAGAAAAGCTCCATCCAGTGTTTGATCCAAGAACAGGCAATGGTGTAAATGCAAGCAGATTCAGTGCTCTATTGAACGCAGAACTCATTTCCTACTCATCCTCTTACTACCAGCTCTGCCATTTACATTACACAAGCCAGGAAATGGCTTTACAAAGTGAAGTGCTCCAAGCAGGGATGGAGCCAGACAGATCTGTGTTGTAATCCTACCTATGCTGCTGACTTGCCTGGTGATCTTGCATAAGGTTCATAAGTATTCTGGCCTCAATTTCCATGCCTATAAAATGGTGTAATACTCTTCTCCTGGGAAATATGTCCTTATAGTGCCATAAGTAACAAATCTGTCTGACGAAGTGGGTATTCACCCATGAAAGCTTGTGCTCCAATACTTCTGTTAGCGTAAGCAGAGTCAGGATGAGCTCTACCCTGATATCTGGTGATGAATTATGGGGAGTATGGAAAGAAATTTCAGGTATTTGCATTGGCACACCTACCTCACCTAGCATAGCCCACGGCAGCCTGGGATGGTTATTTTGACAGCTCTGGGATCCCCAATTTCTTTGTTATTGAGGCAGGAAGAATAAAGTGTTATCAACCCTGATTATGTGAATGAGGGAACTATGAGACTGCTTTAATGACAGAATGACTCAAACCTCAATTAAGTAGTACTGCTAGAACAAGACATGGTTCCAAACCCAGTGAATTGAGAGAGGTTGGAGACGGTGTGTGACCTGAGTGGTATGGGCCCCTTTGAGGGCCTGGAACACAATTGCAATCCTCTCTCTCACACGGTAAAGAGTAGAGTGCTAATTTTGTTCCACTTAGATCCCATCTAATAGGCTGCTGACTGAATTCATGTTGGGCATGGTGGCAGCCAGCACAGGGATCCCTACTACAAGCTGAATGGCTAAGAGCTGAAGAATCAATGAAGTGCTGTGTTAACTAATGGGGAGCCCTGAAAACTAATCGGCTAAGTGGCCTGGGAGAGCGGAGCAGTTGGCAGCATGTTGAAGCAGCCCATGGAAACAGTGAGCGGAAGTGAAGCAGTTTGCAGGGATTGGCTGGGAGTGGCGTCGTGGTTGGCTGAGAGGGAGCAGGGGAGCGGTTGTGGTGAAGGCTGCAGCAGAACTCCATGAAGAGGCGGAGCAGTTGGTCTTGGCCACGTGAAGGTGCCTTACACCCTCTGTGGGGCCACCCCCCCCACTTCCACCTAGGCTGACAGGGGTAGAAAACTCTGCAGATAAAACTTTTGAACCTGGGGTGGCACTGATCAGAGATTTTTGGGGTTGTTGGACTTTGGGTATTGGACTTAAGGACCCTAAGGGGGAAAGGACATGCAAACTACTTGGAGGTGGGTTTTTTGCTGTATGGTGTTGTACAAACCTGTTGTAGGTGTTGCGCCAATGTGATGGCCGCATTGTTCCTCCTTATTAAAAGGATTTTGCTACACTCAGACTCTGTGCTTGCGAGAGGGGAAGCATTGCCTCCTAGAGGCGCCCGGGGGGTGGTATGTAAGTGTCCCAGGTCACTGGGTGGGGGCTCGAGCCGGTTATGCATTGTGTTATTGAAACGGAACCCTGGATACTGAACCCGGCCCTTGTTGCTGCCAACTCAGAGGGGCAGAAGGGTTACATTAGTCTAGAAGGTGCTACAGAACTCTTTGTTGATAAGTAACAAAAAGCTATCACAGGTCTGAGAATTGTTCTTATTGTTACCATGCTGTGCGAGATTATTTTGGGCAATGCTGAAACCTGCAGGTGTCTTGAAATACGTTTTAGTAGATACAGGTTTAGTTGTTGCTGAGGCCCAGATGTGAGATTTTGGGAGCAGACATCTATTTTTACTGCAGCCATCTGGTGCAAATAGAAGAAATATTTATATTCTCACTCCATTTAATAGAAAAAGTTCCTAAATCTTAGATTTGCCAAGTAGTCCGGGCCTTGAATTCTCTAGCTGGGTGAGTTGAGAACCTGCCTATTCCTGCTCTTACCAGCACATTTGCTAGTCATAATCGTACTTGGCCTGCACAGTTACCATTCATCCAAGGATCTCAAAACACTTCACAGTAGTGAATGGCTCCCAGGACTGATGCAGTCTGCATAGACCACATGAGTGCACACCCCTCTCACCTCCCCCCCAGCCAGGTGATTTTTCATAAAGTCAGGTGCAGGTTTGTTTTCAGGCTTTTGGCACTTGATCCTGCCACCCAGTTACATGGAAAACTCTCTCTAACTCCAGTAGAAGTTCTGCCAAGGATAGCAAAAATCAACTTTTAACAGACTGGCAGATATTACTGCAACTTCTGGGTTATTGATTGTATTGCTCTAAATCTCACCTTGAATACATCCCCGTGACTCCTGTTTAACTGAGTGGTGGCTGTGCGTGTGCATCCTTGAACAGGACTTAATCTCCTGGACCCAATTCATGGAATTACTCAAGTGTGTATGGCATGCCTACTTCGGAGAGCGGGAGCAAAATTATGACTCTGAAGCTGAACTCTGGCCAGTGGCGTAGATGTTTAAAACTGCTAGCTGCCCTCCTTCGCAGTGGTGCTTTGATGGAAAGGCCATTTCACAGCCACAGAAACTGAGTCATAAAGAGGGGAAGCAACTTTGCCAAGTCCAATACTGTAGAACAAGGAATTTAACCCAGGAGTCTTGACTCCCAGGGCCTGCTGCTCTAACCATTGTCTGTGCTAACCAGATCTGACAATGGGACATGGTGAACTGTGCAGTTTTAAGATGAAATATTCTGAAACTGGGAGTAAATAAAATAACCAGACAACTCCTTATCGAATTATCATTTGTTTGGTATCCCAGCAGACTGAGATCCTTCTTCAGATGGAGTCTGATCTTTCATTTCTACTATCACCTCCACAGTAGAGCTGAGGCAAGTCTCTCTATGGATGTATGAGGTGGGGACAGGATGTTGCCCATTTAACAATTCGGATGGGAGCAAGCTATTTGAATTAATGTTGGCTCATATTCAAGCCCTCTGCAAGTTGAGCCTGTCTCTTTGGAAGTAATGTAAGGCTTTTGCATGTTGCTCCTTTGAGGACAACCAGATTCATAGGACCTGCCATAATGACTTTCCAGGAGCTCTACTCTGTGAGCACAAACTCTCTTTGTGTTGGTGAATTTGCAACGTGGCAAACCAATAGGGCTTCTCGTGTAGTCTTGTTGTGGAGTTAGTTGCAGTCAGACCTTGAGACTGTTCTAAGATGGTTAGAGCCATAAGCTCTTACGTGGACTGGCTCTGGCCTTATCTACTAAGCAACCAGTCCCGGAGTCACTGTACATACTGCCATGTCCTTGCAGTGAAGGGCTGAGTCCCAGGACAAGTGGCAGTACATCTCTGCCATCAAGCCTAGCTGATCCAGAGTGACTACCTTCATGCTAGCAGCTTTCTTTGTTGCTTGGTATGTAGTAGGCAGCCTGGGATTCATCCTGGAGGATGGATACCACTCTGAGTGGGACAGGTTGTTTTCCTCCCCCAAACCCCTAAAACCCCTTTTTTCTAATGATCAGGAAGATTTAATAACATACATCCAGCCCCCACACTTCCACTGGAAACATTCTGCAAAGCATTGTAGCTGGCCTCTTGCATCAGACTAGATGTTCTGTGTCATGGAGTTCCCGGCCGATACTTTGGAACTGCTCCCCGCAAAGCCAGTCAGGACTTTGGAGAACCTCCTCTCCTCTCCCTTGGAGCAGACTGTCTTCAGGGCAAGAAGCTCACATGGCTTCACCTCCTGGGTGTGACCTTGAGGCACTCAGTATATGCCCCTCCGTGCACTTCCCACAGCGAGTCCACCCAGGCGGGGTCCTGGGGAAGCCTGAGGGTCCTGCGCGCACCCCCTCTTTGCATTCAGATGTGAATTGTAGCCAGCCAGTAAAAACAGAGGTTTATTAGATGACAGGAACACGGTCTAAAACAGATTTGTAGGTACAGAGAATGGGACCCCTCAGCCGGGTCCATCCTGAGGGGCAGCAAGCCAGACACCCATGTCTGTACTCACTCCATGTTCCCAGCCAGCTCCAAACTGAAAACCCCCCCTAGCCCCTCCTTTCTGGCCTTTGTCTCTTTCCAGGAGGAGGTCACATGATCTCTTTGTTCACCTTTAGCCATCTCCTTGCAGGGGGGAAGGGCCCCAGCCATTTGTTGCCAGGAGACAGTGTGTCAGACATTTGTACACATTGGAGACTTAAGAAATGCATAGGGGAAACTGAGGCATCCACACAGTATTCAGAGGAAACATTAAGAACAGTCCCACGTGGTCACACGCTGAGGCGGTGAGCACATGCAGCCCAGTTTGTTGTCACCATCTCAACAGGCTTGGGGGTGCTGAGGTGACATCTAACAGAGGCCACTGCAGTGAGATCAGTTAGCATGATGAAAATACTGAGCCAGTAGCCTCAGAGATGCCTGGGTTTTTTCTGCCCAGCACCCTAAATGCATTGGGACAGTGAGCTCACAGACTTGTAATTTGTCATCACCCTTGCAAGCTACAAATACTATGCAGGTGTAAGGGGAAGGGTATGAAAGCACCAAGCGAGAGGAAGGACTCCCCCTTTTTCCTTCTTGGGCTTGTGGACCTCCGCTCTTCTTCACCAACCAATGAAGAGGCAGGAGGAAACCAGGAAAGATCAGATAGCAGAATCTGAAGTGGAAACAGCTATTGCTGGGGTCCATGGGTTTTCTAAGGGTGGTGCAGCATCAAGGCCAGCACCTTGTGGGGGAAGAATTGTCCAGCCCTCATCTGCCTCCTTTCTTTACAAGATGATTCCCTTGCAGGTTTCTCCTCCCTTCCTTGGAAGAGAGGTGGCACTTAGCATTTCCAACTCTCCCACCACTCCAGGGGAAAAGAGACCCAGTCACTGCCTTCCTTCTCCACAGCCAGAAACCAGGGTAAACCGAATGGGTCTGTCAGTTGCCCCTCACTTCCTGGCTCTCCATGGTGAGAAGGGCGGGTGGGAGCTGCATGAGATTTTCAGTTGGATGTGGGAATAGTCTTCATTTCCTCTCTGAGCTGTTGTGTGGAGTTACTGTGATGGTACACAGCTGCTGCATTCTATCTGAGTCAGCTGCACTTCAGTGGTGGTGGGAGGAAGTAAGTCTTGTGTGAGCTTTTGAATAAATGGTGCTATAAAAAGCTGAGAGCGTCTCAAGGCCATGTAAATTCAGCAGTCACAGAATGAGCTGCAGTACTTGCCATTTGCATCCAACTGCAACAGAGAGCTGTTTCCCGGTGGTAGCAATCCTTTCTGTTGTGGTTATTTGTAACAGAATTAGCAATCATGTGCCACTCTGTATGCCATCCCTGCTTCTTTCTCCCACCAAGAGGGTGCAGAGGGTTGTACCTGTTTCAGTGACTCTGCTGCATATGTAAGGGGACTGTTGGGGTGTTTTGGTTGGCTAGCTCTCAGTACCAAAAGGAAGGGGAAGAGTGAATGGGAAATCAGGACCCTGAGACTGACAGTCCCCAGGAACAATAGGGAGAGGTCAATGCTTCAGGTCAGCCTGATTGACAGGGCAGGCAGGCTAATGAGGGAGTCAAGAGGCCAGGGGGGTCCCATCCTCCAGGTGAGTTGGAATTGCCTGGAACAGAGTAGGACTAAGCCAGGAGAGAGCAGGAGCTGGAGCAGAGCCCAGAGAGCAGATCTGTGCTGGGAGCAAAGCCATAGCAACAAAAGCCAGAGAAGTGGCCCAGGGAACAGGCCAGTTCTGGGAGGAGAGCTCCAGCAACCAGAGCCAGAGGAGCAGCCCAAGGGGCTGGAGGCAGAGTAACCACAGTGCTGAGGTAGGTTTGCCAATTTTCTACGTGCACAAAACCAAACACCCTTGTCCTGCCTACTGCGCCACCCTGCCTCTGAGACCCCACCCCTGTGCCATCCCTTCTCCAAGGCTCGCTCCCTCCCTCTGTCACTCACTCTTCCCCCACTCACTCATATTTACCAGGTTGGCTCAGGGAGTTGGGATGCAGGAGGGTGTAAGGGCTCCAGCTGGGAGTGCAGGCTCAGGAGCAGGACCAGAAATGAGGAGTTCAGGGTGAGGGCTCTGGGGTAGGGCCAGTGATGAGGGGTTTGGGGTGCAGGAGGGTGCTCCAGGCTGGGGTTGAGGGGTTTGGAGGCCATGAGGGGGATCAGGGCTGGGGCAGGTGGTTGGGGCATGGGAGGGGGTCAGGGGTGCAAGCTCCAGGCAGCATTTACCTCAAGCAGCTCCTGGAAGCAGCAGCATGTCCCCTTTCCACCTCCTACATGGAGGCACAGCCAGGCAGCTCTGCTCACTGCCCTGTCTGCAGGCACCACCCCCGCAGCTCCCATTGACCGTGGTTCCTGGCCAATGGGAGCTGCTGCTTCTGGGAGCTGCGCGGAGCCATGGCAGGTAGGGGGTCTGCCTTAGCCCCACTGCACTACTCACTGGACTTTTAATGGCCAGTCAGCGGTGCATTCTGGTTTAAAAAAAAAAGACACCTGGCAACCCTATGCTCAGGCAGAGTGGAGCTGAGGCTGGAGCAGCCTCGAGCTGGGTGTGGTGAGCAGCTGGAGAGAGTGAGGGAGGACGCTGGGCAGAAGGCCCAGCACAGGAAGACCTCCTTAGCCAAGAGGTTTTGCAGGCCAGATTTGGAGGGGGATCGTAACCCAAAAGGGGGGCTGATGCTGGGAAGAACGGCCCTGCCCCCTAGAGCCTGAGGATGTGTGGCCAGCGCCAGTGTCTGACCTGCAGCATCCCTGCAGCACAGCCAGGGCCTGAGAAGGAGGTCTGGGACGTGTGAGGAACAGACTGTGACTTCCCTTACATTCCAGAGATGGCTGGTTGTGATGTGTTTTTCCTTTACCCTTTCCCATTCTTTCCCTGTTTTTTTTTTTAATTGATTGCTGTTTAATAAATTGTATTTGCTTGGAACTGTATGTAATGATCAGTGGGTCAGGGAAACGTCCTGTGCAGAGACAACACCCCGGAGTGGGGACATCCTAATTCCTGCCCTAAGTGACCATGATAAGGTTGGGGGTCGAGCCCTCCAGGAATTCTGGGCCAAGCCTTGCTGGGGTTATGAGGACTCTGTCACACGGGAGAGCAGAAGGGGAGCCCTTGAGGTCAGGCAGGCATCTGGGTAAAGGGAGTGGGAGCGAGAACTCAGATCCTTTCGCTAGCCCATTTCACCAAGGTAGTGGATAAGCTAGGAAAGTTCTCCACAATCGCAGGACCGTTCCCTGCTGCATAGCTATGTGAGTTTGCCCTGTGACCTACAGCAAGGAGCTTCTTAGGCAGGACAGCTTCTGAGTAGTAAAAGATTTCCCTAACCAGGTGAAATAGGAAGTGTGGAAGTTGAACTTGCCAAGTACTCTGTGCCTTTTCCTTCAGCATTTCTATGAGACCCTAGCCCCTTTGAAACGACCAGGTGGAGGAAGTGCTCTGTGCTAATCCCATCTTCTACAGGAAGATCCTCTCCCTTTGATATGGCTATCTGAGGCTACCAAACTTCTTTCATTGGTGAACTGAATACAGGTCTCTAGAGGTGAGTGGGTGCACTAACACCTCAGGTAGCAACCTGGAACATACTGGGGAAGGACGACGACTTCAGACTCTTATTACAATCTTTTTTTTGGAATATTAGTTTTTAAAACCTTTGCTGCTGCATGGTTTTCTAGATATTTCAGGGAGCCACAGGATTGAGCCTGGGGCTCTGAGAGTGGAGAGCTTGCTGCAACATTCAGCCCTAGTGCCCCACGGTACCAGGGACTTTGCTGCAGGATATGAACACAGTGTGTGGCAGGGCCCAGGCTTTTATTGGTTATTCCAGTGGTTCTCAAACTTTTTTTTTGCAGACCACTTGCAAATTGCTGAGGATCTCGGTGAACCACTTAATGATCTTTCCAAATATTGTTTGTACCACTAGCTAACTATTGTAAAGTGCTTTGGATAAAAGTGCTATATTAAAAAAAAATTGTTCTACAAATAAAAGCACACAGCTCATATTTTAATATCAGTAGTCTTACCTTTCTCATTCAGTGGATGTGCCCTCTCTCCCCCGTCGCGGCAGCCCCCAAGCTGGGGCTGGGAAAGAGGGCCATCTCTCCCCAGCAGCCACAGCCCTGGAGCTGGGGAAAGTCATCTCTTTCTCTGGCCACCGCAGCCCTGCACGTCCCAAATTCCTCCCACCCCCTCATCACCCCACTGTCCCCTCTCACCTACCTCCTATTCCCCCAAAGCCACCACTTCATCTTACTTGGGCATCATATCCTGGGTCCAAACACCTAATTAGTGGACCACAGTTTGAGGACCTCTGGGTTATTCATAACAGAGGGTGAGACTTGCGTCTCTTTACCTAATTCAGTGGTATTACTTTCTACTGGAGTGGCTGAGCACATACCCCTCTTTCCAGATTATTACAGAATCAGGTTTCTCAAAGTCAGGTGATTCACCACTGGTGAATTTTAGATGATTGCTTGTTTGCACTCCCATGAAAACATCCATCCCACTGACTCCATGTTCAGCAACAGGGCAAATTCTGCCTTTCAGCTGTCTGCTGCTTTGACAAGAATCTCTCTTCCACTCATCCAACTATCCTGGCAAAATCCAGATGAGTGGTGAAGTGCCCAAGACACGGCATCTGGCATATGCACTGCCCTAGAAAAGAGCCAAAGGCACATCTGTTGCCTGGGGTTAAGAGCCATCAATACTATGAATAGTGTCAGAGGCAGTACTAACCACATCCCATGGCAGGATTGATGTCTACACTGAATGCAGGTGTGTGTTAGCCAAGCCCACCTCTGAATTGGTGCACCCCGCATCCTCCAACCCCCATATACCAGTGTCCACACTGCCATTGCAGCTACATGTGTCTGGTGCAAGGATTTCTGGGTGGTGTACCTCAGAGTTCATGATGCCTCACCAAGTGGAGCTGTTCTAGGAAATGGTTTGTGATAGAAGTTGGCTCTCCCTCTCAACCTCTTATGCAGAACTGGTTTAGCCTGTCACACTTAGCTGCAGCACTCCTGGCTCTGAGTGCCCTCGCTCCTGTCCATTCCAGACAAGAGCTGAGCCCTTGATCCACTGGCTGAGCTGCTCCTACTTATGGGCAAATATGTATGTAGATGTTCATTGAGAATCTGGAGGGCAGTTTGAAAGCATTTTCTAAAATGCAGAAGATGTTGGGACTTGGAGGCAAATTAAGGTATTGCAGACTGGACAGTAATGATCAGTGCTCCAATTGCTGTGGCTTCCCTGTTTATACACTGTCCCTCTGGAGCAGGAGAACTAGCACGGTTCACTTTGTCATGCAGACGTGGGATGAGCAGCAGTGATCGCAGAATTTCCTCATAAGGAAGCAGACCTTCCTGGAGCTGCCTGACGAGGTTGCTTGGACCCTCTTGTGCCAGAACAGTTGACAGAAGGAGGCCAGTTCCATCTAGAAGTGGATTGCAATTGTCCTGTGAAAGCTGGCTCCTCCAGACTTGTATGGCAAGGCAGGTCAACTGGCAGTGCTGTGGTGTGGAGGGTGGCCTGTCAGGGGGTTCTTACTGGGACTTACCCATGGGTGGTTGGTATTAGAAATGTGCCTTTTTAAATAGATGGCTTCCAGAGATTTCGCTTCCCCAGCTGCACTGGGGCCAGTGATGGTTTCCCTGCCAGAAGGAGCAACTGCATATGTCCGTGTGACGTTATGAATGTAATATAATATCTCATTGAAAGGTGACACAGGGCCAGAAAGAGTTAATTAACTCACAGACTGATCTGACCCATGGCCGAACTTTAAAGACTGGTTAGGAAAATATGTAAATGAATAGAGCTTTGAAATGCAAGTCTGCATTGTTAAGAGATAGAAGGGTAGGTGTTTGCTCAGGTCTTGTGATGTAAGCAAACAAGCCTTGTCTATTGCTATAGCTTTGATTCAAAGATCAAAAAAGGAATATTAACATTTAGGAAGATACTTGAGTGAAATAGTATTATTGTCTATTCGTCTCTTTGAAGGTTGTGGTAACCTGTATCTGAACTGTTTAATGGATAAATTACCCTGTGCTAATTGCCATGATGTTTGGGTCAAGGAAAGTTTAAGCCTATTTTTTTCTCAGGCCAAAAGGCTGCTGAAAATGTATTAAAAGTCCTGTGACTTAATAAGAATTGGCTATAAGTGTGTATTTTGGGTAAGATCTCAGATATAATTGGACTGGGTGTGTGGCTGATTCTTTGGGGTTGGAAGAACCTTTTCTTTATATGATATAAGATTTTCAGTAATCATCAGATATGATGATGTGTGTCTGGATGGAGGCCTGAAGCTGGGTACTTTAAGGGAACTGTGGTGTTTGGACTTCTGAGTAACCAGTGAGGTGTAATATAGAAGCTGTTTTGTGCTGGCTTGATAAATCTAAGCATTGGAATATCCACCAGCTTTTGGGGTTTGTCTGCCCTATCCTGTTTGCAGTTCACCCTAATTAAGTGAACTCAGCAGTCCGCCAGAAAGGATACTACTTCCTGGTCAACCAGTGAGGCATTTCAGGGACATCAGTGTGGGATATACTAGCAGGGTGCATGATGGCAGATGCTGAGGAGATCTGGCATTTTCCTCTCAGGAGAAACAGGGACTTTATTTCCTCCAAATGAGATGTTCATTGATTGACTATAGGTGCCCACAGTTTTGAGGATCCCAATCTACCTTCTCCTGTTCTGACTCATGAGATCTTACCCTGATCTCATGGTCTGGCAAAAGAAGGTTCGATTGCACACACTTATCACTTGCAGGATGGTGACAGATTGCACATGTGGCATTCTGAAGGCAAGATGATGTTGCCTAGACAACCATTTGGATGCCGGTGTGGTAAATGCCCTTCATACACTTATCTCCTGCTGTATCCTCCCCTGCCCCCCAGGTTGGTATCCATTGTGGTTCACACGTGGCTGGGGAGAGGCATAGCTCCTTTTTCCTGTGGAAGTATCATGGCTTCCACCCTCAACCACTGCTAAACACAGACCTGCTCACATGAAATATCTTCCCCAACACTAATTGCGTTGTCTTAATGAGGAAATACTCACAACATCTGTAAAAGCAGCAGAGAATCCTGTGGCACCTTATAGACTAACAGACGTTTTGGATCATGAGCTTTCGTGGGTGAATACCCACTTCGTCAGATGAATGTAGTGGAAATTTC